>NC_137970.1:68707141-69307141 GCF_963924665.1 Micromys minutus
CTTTCTTTATAGGGTAACTTTTTTAACCATCAACAGCATCAAGCTTAAGGTTGAAGCTATTTGCTGCTATTTTTGTTGTCAGAAGTGTGTTCTCTTAGATGGAAAGGGACTCATGGGAGCAATATTCTCTGAATTTTTGGACATCAATAAATTGTTCTATGGTCTTTTTACTTGGATGTCGAGCTGGATATAAAATCTTTGTCCCTTATTTTCTTCACTTAGTTGTATAAAATAAGCAACTTTTTTTCTGCTAAGGGTTTTTTGCTGTCAAAGTCTGATGACAATCTGATTTGCCTTTGTTTATAAGTG
Source organism: Micromys minutus (assembly GCF_963924665.1). Classification (NCBI taxonomy): domain Eukaryota; kingdom Metazoa; phylum Chordata; class Mammalia; order Rodentia; family Muridae; genus Micromys; species Micromys minutus. Next base: position 68,707,451 of record NC_137970.1, read on the forward strand.
ATTTTGATCCTCTTAACAAGGCAGACTTCTGTCTTTAATATTTCAGGAATCATCCTAGAGTGTATTTCTTCATTGATTGGCCTAGGTCAGTTTCTTCAGGTACACTATTGTATTCTTCTAATATGTGCTGTTAAAATAAAATTCAGGGAAGTTCTGTCGAAATATACCTTTGTAATTTGTTTTCTGTGTTGTTCCTATGATTTTTATTCTTTGGGAACTGTGAGTAAATACAAGGGAAAAAGGTTTTGAACAGCTGCTGGTAGCATCATCACAGGGATGAGTAAAGAGTTGCCAAGCAGTATTGAAAGCCCAGCTGAGATTAAATGACATAAATTTGTAGTACTGCCAATTGGCACAGTTATCCAACTTTTGGTAGCAGAACTCAACAAGAGCAAACAAAACAGATGTTTGGGTTTATCTAGTGCTATCTATTGGCAAGGTACACGGAAAGTACGGTCAAGAAGTTACAGAGCTAGGGACTAGTTGAAATGTAGTTTAAAAACTTAACAAATTGTTAATTATACAAATAAAAAATGTTTTTTCTGGAAGATTTATAATGACACATTTTATTTCTAATAGAAGAAAATGAATAGTAGGACTGAAAATAATCTATTTTTAGAAGAATATTTACATTACATAAAGACATCTAGAAAAAAATTATTGTTAAATAAGTTGCCTCAATTTATTATTTGAACAAAAGTACTGTGCTATGGTCTTGTCCAAGCAGTAATAAGGTGCATAAGGGTTCTACTGTAAGGTAATAATGTCAAGCAAAACAGTGACTTAAGAAAAAAAAAACTCTTTAATTTGAGACTTTTTTTTAACAACTTTATTTTACAAAACAAAGATAAATTACAGATTTTAAGCATTTTTTGCATAAAATTATACAATAGATTTTTGTCACTACTTTTTTTCAGATTTTAAAATAATTTTTACATAAATCTATATGAATATATTTTTAGTCAGTACTTGATTGATTTAAAGGTTTGATAGTATGCATTGAAAACTTAATAGTTACACTGAGCATAAAGTACATGTAAAAAATGTAACATGGAAATAGTCAAAGTTTTCTTGTTGTGTAAAGATTTTTTTGTTTTGTTTTGTTTTGTTTTGTTTTCTTTATTTCTTGGACTTCCTCAAGCTATATTACAAGGCAATTGTGCTGAAAACTCCATGGCACTGGTACAGAAATAGGCATGTGGATCAATGGAATAGAATAGAAGATCCAGAAATCAGCCCTCATGTATATGGTCACCTGATATTTGACAAAGGAGCCGCAAACATTCAATGGAAAAAGGACAGCCTATTCAACAAATGGTGCTGCTCCAACTGGTAACATTGAAATATAAATAAATGAAATATCCAATAAAAAGTCTCAAATTAACTGAGAACGTTTTGTTTAGCTCGGTACCCAAGTTTTTAATAGGATTATTTGATTCTCTGGTGTCTAGCTTTTTGAGTTCCTTGTATACCTTGGATATTAGGCCTCTATCTGATGTAGTGTTGGTAAAAATCTTTTCCCATTCTGTTGGTTGCCGTTTTGTTTTCTTGACAATGTCCTTAGCCTTACAGAAACTTTGCAATCTCATTAAGTCCCATCTCTTAATCAGTGTATCGGGTTTAATGTGGAGATCTTTGATCCACTTACACTTGAGCTTTGTACAAGGAGATAAGAAAGGGTCTATTTTCATTCTTTTGCATGCTGAGTGCCAGCTGGACCAGCACCATTTGTTGAATAGGCTGTCCTTTTTCCATTGAATGTTTACTGCTCCTTTGTCAAAAATCAGGGGACCATATACATGAGGGCTCATTTCTGGATCTTCTATTCTATTCCATTGATCCACGTGCCTATTTCTGTACCAGTACCATGCAGTTTTCAGCACAATTGCCTTGTAATATAGCTTGAGGTCAGGGATAGTGATTCCCACAGATGTTTTCTTGTTGTTGAGGATGGATTTTGCTATTCTAGGTCTTTTGTTGTTCCACATGAAATTGCACATTGATTTTTCAAATACCATGAAGAACTGGGTTGGAATTTTGATGGGGATTGCGTTGAATCTGTAGATTGCTTTTGGTAGGATGGCCATTTTTAAAATGTTGATCTTTCCAATCCATGAGCATGGGAGATCTTTCCATTTTCTGAGATCCTCCTCAATTTCCTTCTTTAGAGGTTTGAAGTTCTTGTCGTACAGGTACTTCACTTGCTTAGTTAGAGTCACACCAAGGAATTTCATAGTTTCTGTGACGTTTGTGAAGGGTACCTTTTCCCTAATTTCTTTCTCCACATGTTTGTCCTTTGAGTATAGGAAGGCTACTGATTTGTTCGAGTTAATTTTGTATCCAGCCACTTTGCTGAACTTGTTTATCAGCTGTAGGAGTTCTCTGGTGGAATTTTTGGGGTCACTCAAGTACACTATCATGTCATCGGCAAAGAGTGATGTTTTTTATCTCTTCCTTTTCTGTTTTGTATCCCCTTGATCCCCTTTTGCTGTCTAATTGCTCCAGCCAAGTCTTCCAGTACTATGTTGAATAGGTAGGGGGAGAGTGGGCAGCCTTGTCGAGTCCCTGATTTTAGAAGGATTGCTTCAAGTTTCTCGCCATTAAGTTTGATGTTGGCTGTTGGTTTGCTGTATATTGCTTTTATTATATTTAGTTATACACCTTGGATTCCTGTTCTTTCCAGGACTTTTAACATGAAGGGGTGTTGGATTTTGTCAAATGCTTTCTCAGCATCTAATGAGATGACCATGTGATTTTGATCTTTGAGTTTGTTTATATGGTGGATTACATTGATGGATTTCCTTATATTAAACCATCCCTGCATCCCAGGGATGAAGCCTACTTGGTCATGATGAATGATCGTTTTAATGTGTTCTTAGATTCGGTTTGCAAGGATTTTGTTGAGTATTTTTGCATCAATGTTCATAAGTGAGATTGGTCTGAAGTACTCTTTCCTTGTAGGGTCTTTGTGGGGTTTAGGTACGAGGGTTATTGTAGCCTCAAAAAATGTGTTAGGTAGTATTCCATCTGATTCTATCTTTTGGAATAGTTTGGCAAGTATTGGTGTTATATCCCCAATAAATGTCTGATAAAATTCTGCACTGAACCCATCTGGACCTGGGCTTTTTTTGGTTGGGAGACTTTTGATGACTTCTTCTATTTCTTTAGGTCTTATAGGGTTATTTAGATGGTTTACTTGGTCCTGGTTTAACTTTGGGACCTTGTATCTGTCTAGGAATTCAACCATTTCCTCCAGATTTTCCAATTTTGTGGAGTATAAGTTTTTGTAGTAGGATCTGATGATTTCTTGAATTTCCTCAGTTTCAGTTGTTATGTCCTCACTTTCCTTTCTGATTTTGTTAATTTGGATACTCTCTCTTTGCCCTCTAGTTAGTCTGGCTAGGGGTTTATCAATCTTGTTGATTTTCTCAAAGAACCAAGTCTTGGTTTTGTTGATTTTTTCAATGGTTCTTTTTGATTCTATATGGTCTATTTCTGCCCCAATTTTGATTATTTCTTGCTGTCTACTCTTTTTGGGTGTATCTGCTTCCTTCTGTTCTAGGGCTTTTAGCTGTGCTGTCAGGTTGCTGATGTAAGCTCTCTCCAGTTTCTTTTTGGAAGTACTTAGGGCTATGAGGTTTCCTCTCAATACTGCTTTCATTGCATCCCATAGGTTTGGGTATGTTGTGTTTCTGTTTTCGTTGAATGAAAAGCAAAAAGATTCAGAAGCTTTTAAAGAAGAAACAAGAAAAACACTCAAAGAACTCAAAGAACTAGAGGAAAATAGAACCAAAGGAATAAAGGAGTGGAAGAGGGAAATTAAAACAGAAATTGACACAATAAACAAAACACAAAAAGAGATAACCCTAGAGTCAGATCACCAAAAAAAGAAATCAGGAGGCACAGAAGCAAGAATTTCCAATAGATTACAAAAGATCGAAGAGAGAATCTCAGCGGCAGAAGACAACATTGCAAACATAGACAAAACAGCCAGAGAATATTCAAAAAACAAAAATCTCCTAACCCAAAATGTCCAGGAAATCCAAGACACAATGAGAAGACCGAAACTAAGGATAATAGGAATAGAAGAGGGAGAAGAGTATCAACTAAGAGGCACAGGAAATATCTTCAACAAAATCATAGAAGAAAACTTCCCTACCCTCAAGAATGAGATGACCACGAGCATAAAAGAAGCCTTCAGAACTCCAAATAGGTTGGACCAGAAAAGAAATACCTCCCGACACATAATAGTAAAAACATCAAGTGCCCAAAGTAAAGAAAGAATTCTAAAAGCAGTAAGGGAAAAAGGTCAGGTAACATCATATAAAGGCAGACCAATCAGACTCACACCCGATTTCTCAACAGAGACTATGAAAGCTAGAAGAGCCTGGACAGACATCATGCACTCCTTAAGAGAGCACAAGTGCCAGCCCAAGCTGCTATACCCAGCAAAACTATCAATCAACATCAATGGAGAGATGAAGATATTTCAAGACAAATCAAAATTCACACAATATCTGACCACAAACCCAGCACTACAAGGATAGGTGGAAAACCCAATACAATGAGGGAAAATACAGCCTAGTAAAAACAAAAAAACTCCTAAACAAGAAAACCAAAAGAAGAAAAAGACACAGACACAACTCAACTCACAAAAGCAATAATGGCAGGAAACAGAAACAACTATTCCTTGATATCTATTAACATAATGGACTCAACTCCCCAATAAAGAGACATAGGCTATCAGACTGGTTACATAAACAAAATCCAGCCTTTTGCTGCATACAGGAAACTCATCTCAGAGACAAAGACAGACACTATCTCAGAGTTAAAGGTTGGGAATAAAGCTTCCAAGCAAACAGCTCCAAGAAGCAAGCTGGAGTGGCTATTCTAATATTGAATAAAGTAAATTTCCAACCAAAAGTTATCAAAAAAGATAAGGAAGGACACTTTTTACTCATTACCGGGGGAAACCTGTCAGGAGAAACTCTCAATCCTTAACATATATGCTCCAAATAAAAAAGCGCCCACATTCATAAAAGAAATCCTACTAAAGCTCAAAAAATACATTTCACCCCACACAATAATAGTGGGAGACTTTAATACCCCACTCTCACCAATGGACAGATCATGGAAACAGAAACTGAACGAGGACACTGCAAAACTAGCAGAGACTTTGAACCAACTAGAATTAATAGATATATACAGAACATATTATCCTAAAGTAAAAGAATACACCTTCTTCTCAGCACCCCATGGAACCTTCTTGAAAATTGACCACATAATTGGACACAGAGTCAGCCTCAATAGATATAAGACGATTGAAATACTCCTATGCATCCTCTCAGATCACCATGGTCTACGGCTGGTCTTTTAACAACAACAAAGACAACAAAAAGCCCACATACACATGGAAACTACACAATGCTCTGTTAAACGATAGCAGGTTCAAAGAAGAAATAAAGATGTTAAACTTTTAATGGGTTGTATTGACTAGAACCCCAATCACGAATCAGAGGAAATCTGAAGTCAAATTTAAAATCTCTTGTACAATTCTTATACAATTTATTTTTTTGTACTTAACGTTTTTTGCCAGTCCCAAGTCTGTCCCCCCCCCCCCGTGTGTGTGTGTGTGTGTGTGTGTGTGTGTGTGTGTGTGTGTGTGTGTGTGTGTGTATTTGTTTGGAGAAAGGTTCATGTGGGAAAAAGTGTCCTTTGACATGCTAAACAGCCAAGGATAAGGATGATGTTGGTCTAATTCTATTGCCTCCATCACTCAAGTACTAGAATTAGATAAGAATACAGTTTTTATTGTCTCTGCAGCAAAGAAAATAAATGCTCATTGTAGAAAGATGCGAAAATAGACAATTTTTAAAATAACTATATTTTATAAAAAATTATGTCTGTATATACGTATGTGTATAGGTATATGCATATAAGTTCAGGTGCCTATGTATACTAGAACCACTGTGGTCTTGGATGAATAACACTGTAGAGTATGCTAGGAAGAATATTTAGTAATGACAAAAAATGTACAAAGAAAGCAGTGTGTCAATTATAGTATAGTATGAAAAACCAAGCCTTTGTGCTTAAGTTATGGGCAAGTTTAAGTCTCCCAATATAGGTAGTGGAAACTCAACTCAGCTCCTCTGCAAGATTAGTACACATTCTTAACTACTAAGCCAACTCCACAGCCTCCCAACCAAGTCTTCTACTTCCTTAAGAAGAAAAGGAAACTCGAGACTGACTGGTTTATACTAATCAGCTCACAGGGGTTGTCTGTCTATTTACTCATAGGATACAACAGAGAGCTATTGTTTATTACCAACAAAGCTATAAGTTTATATTGCCCTATGTCTCTTTTGAAACATAGATACATTGTTTGGTGTTTCTTGTCACATTTTTAATAAGACATTTCATGGCTATCCCAAACCTCTCCTTCCCCTTGGCAAACTGTGAGGATGACAAGAAACCTCCAAGCAGCTCTGTCTTGAGGATCTTTATACTTCTTTTATTTAAATCTTCCCTTCCCAAGCTTTAGGAGTCCACAAGATTGTAGCAATGCTTCATTCTCTCCAAGACTCGTGTATGCATCCTAAAAAAATAAAAAAATAAAAGTCTGTTTCAGTATAACCACATATATACCTTGAAGGGTATATGGGAGTGTGGCTAAAAGAAGCACATTCGGTATTGGTCATCATTTTGAAGTCCATTATGCGCTTTTTAGAACAAAGTAAGAGTATTCCTTATTTCTTCTCTTCAACATAATGATTTTACCAAAAAATTGATTGGAAAAAGTGTTAAATCTTATAAAATTGTACTAGTAAGAGACATTTCCCTAATTATTGCCTGTTGTCTTTGAAATGTTCTGCTCCCAAAGCTAGGGAGCACACTCTAACACCCTGAAATACAGGTGTACTGTGGTCTTGCATGAATAGCACTGTAGGGTATGCTAGGAAGAATATTTAGTAATGACAAAAAATGTAAAAAGAAAGCAGTGTGTCAATTATAGTATAATATGAAAAACCAAGCCTTTGTGCTTAAGTGTCTCTCACCAGTATCAATAAATCAGTTTGTTAGCACAGAACTCTGTAACAAAAATCAGTTGCTCCTGTGGCCAGGGACATAATTAACTTGAGAACTTGCCAGGAACGCATAAAAAAGGACAGAAGATTGGCACCATATGTGGTAATAGGCCACTTTTAAGCAGTCACAGCTAATGCTCATGAGTAGAAATAGAGTAAGCTATCTATGGAAGTAATTCCCCCTGTACAATTCAACAAAACAGATGCATTCAGATTTCAACTCAAGATAAGCCTCTGAGAAAACAGATGTATTCAGATTTCAATTCAAGATAAGCCTGTGACTGTCTGTTAAGTATCCAGTTCCTCCTGGTTCCTTCATAAATCTGTTCTTTCTGCTGCTGGAGAAAAGGGAGTGCTGCTCTATATAGCTGATGTTATAGAATGACAAAGTCCATGGAGTTATCATTTGTTATAAGATGCTCTAGTCACAAAATCTACATCTGTAGATTTGCATATATGAGAACTAAAAAGAAGCCTTATTCTACTTTAATTTTGGAAGAAGATTCCAGGCAATAAAAGACTAGCTCAAGGCCCTACAAGCAAAAGATGTTCAGGCTTGCATCTGTCCCTCATCTACAGTAGATAACATACACTGAAGTACAATTTTAAAGTAAACTGCATGTCACTTGCTTTGCATCTTGTTCCATAAGTACAGTTTGCTGACCCCAAGAGTCAGATACTTGATTGTTTTTAACACATGTAATCAGATGAAATACCAACTTCCTACCAATAAGTCCTTGCTCTTTAGAGTTCTGTATATTCTCTATGTGCAGATTAAAAGCATATTACTGTGAAAGTATTGGAACATTGTCAAATTTCTTACTACTGTGTTTATAAGCATTATCGTAGTAGGATGTCAAAGGATATATATATATATATCCTTAAAAGTTGTGCCTATGTTATTCTCAGAATAGCCTTTAGCCACTCAGTTTATTACATCTACTCCTTCTATACTCTCTTCAAAACTTATGCAAGTAAAGTAACACCTAGGTTTTCTTCCTTAACATCCTCTTCCACTTAATTGTGCTAGCCAATCCTGGCAAGTCTCCAAATGAAAGTCATTTTGATTTATGTTTTGATATTGCCTGAAATGGTTGTCAAGTGAAACAAATTACACATGGGAGTTGCTCTTTATCTGCCCCCATCATCTTAGAAATTTTTATGAGCTGTGTAGAGTAGGTGCTGGTAAATAACAATTCACAACTCCCTGATGAAATGCCAGTGTTTAAAGTGATTAGAGACAGTCTCAAATAATGACACCCCTTCTACACACACAGGATATCTTCAGGAGTTATGTGTCTTTTTAATTCCCATTGTTTCTTTTAAAATTTCAGCTCAAGATATAAAGCACTAATGAATTTTGATTTTGGTGTCTGAAATCAAGCAGACATATTTTTATTTCAGAGTGGTTAGATCCCTGTGATTACTACACCTGTCAAATTAACAGAATCTAGAATTATATAGGACAGGCAACCTCCAAGCACACCTGTGAGAGAATAGACTAGGTTAGCCATTGGGCAATCCTGTGAAAGATTATCTTGATTAGATTAATTGAAGAGGGAAAACTTGTCCTAAAAAAGAGCAGCACCACTCTCCAGCATAAAAAGGAACACCTAGATTAGCACAATCACTCATCTTCTTCTGACTACAGGTACAATATGACTAGATGTACATCATGCCTAAAATTGCTGCTAAGATGTTCTCACTATGAAACACCATGAGTTGCTTTTGCCAGAGTATTTTAAAAAGCAAACAGGCTCAGGCCATCTGCCACCTGGAACAGCGGAGATCCAGGGACACTGGCAAGGTACACAAGCGCAACGGGAACTAATCACTGACTACGAGATGGCAAGAGGAAAGCGAAAGAACTTAACCAATGAAAACCAAGACAACAAGGCAAGAACAGAACTCAGCTCTCCTGTCATAGCAAACAGCAGAATGCCAAACACTCCAGAAAAAGAAGATTCAGACCCAAAATCATACCTCAAGATGATGATAGAGATACTTAAACAAGAACAGGAGGAAAAGCATGAAGAAATAGAAGCTTATAAAGAGGAAACAAGAACAACACTCAAAGAAATCAAAGAACTAGAGGAAAACAGAACCAAAGAGGTGAAGGAATTGAAGAAGGAATTTAAAATGGAAATGGAAACAATAAAGAAAACACTAAAAGAGACAATGCTGTAGATAGAAAAAAATCTAAAAAAGAAATCAGTAATCACAGATAGAAGCATCTCCAACTCACTACAAGAGATGGAAGAGAGAATCTCAGGGGCTGAGGACAACACGGAAAACATAGACAAAAAAGTCAGAGAAGATGCAAAAGCCAAAAAGCTCCTAATTCAATATAACCAGAAGATCCAGGACACAATGAGAAGACCAAACCTAAGGATAATAGGAATAGAAGAGGGCAAAGAATAGCAACTAAGAGGCATAGTAAATATCTTCAACAAAATCATAGAACAAAACTCCCTTACACTTAAGAATGAAATGACCATGAGCATAAAAGAAGCCTACAGAACTACAAATAGAGTGGATCAGAAAAGAAATTCCTCCCGACACATAATAGTGAAAACACAAAGTGCCAAAGCAAAGAAAGAATAGTAAAAGCAGTAAGGGAAAAGGGTCAGGTAACATATAAAGCCAGACCAATCATAATCACACCTGATTTCTTAACAGAGACTATGAAAACTAGAAGATCCTGTATGGACATCTTGCAGACCCTAAGAGAACACAAGTGTCAGTCCAAGCTTCTATACCCAGCAAAACTCTCAATCACCATAGATGGAGTGACCAAGATATTCCAGGACAAAACTAAATTTACACAATATCTAACCACAAACCCAGCACTACAATGAATTATATGCAGAAAACCCAATATAAGGAGGTAAACTACATCCTAGTAAAAAAAAGAAAATACCTAAGCAAGAAAACAAAAAGTAGAAAGACACACAGGTACAATTCTACCTCTAAAAGCAAAAATAGAATGAAACAGCAACCACTATTTCTTAATTTCTTTTCACATGAATGGACTCAATTCCCCAAAATAAAGATATAGGCTATCACAATGGAAACATAAACAGAATCCAGCATTTTGCTGCAAACAGGAAACTTATCTCAGAGACAAAGACAGACACTATCTCAGAGTAAAAGGTTGGGGGAAAAAAAAAACCTTCCAAGCAAACGGCCTCAAGAAACAAGCTGGAGTGGCCATTCTAATATTGAATAAAGTGGATTTTCAACCAAATGTTATTGAAAAGGATAAGGAAGGACACTTTTTACTCATTACAGGGAAAAATTTGTCAGGAGGAACTCTCAATCCTTAACATATATGCTCCAAATACAAGAGCACCCATACTTGTCTTGTGCCCCACTTCCCACCGGCAGGAAAAGGCGTGCAACAACAGGATTCTTCTGCGAACAACCTTCATTGTACAATACTCTGAGCAGGGGACCCACGTGGAAGAAAAATGCACTGCTTATATATGCCCAGGAGACTTGTGTGGCTACCTGATTGTTGTGCCCTCCAGTAACTCATTAGCATGAGAGCAGGCTGTGACAACTGTGGCACATGAGCACTATGTCCATTGGGCTGTTTGCTGAGTCATCGGCGGGAAACCGGCGCCATGTTTGGGTGTGGAACAAAAGGCTCTCAACACATATTCATAAAAGAAACCAAAAATACATTGCACTCCACACAATAAGAGTGGGAGACCTCAGCACCCCACTCTCATCAATGGACAGAAGATGGAAACAGAAACTGATCAAGGGCACAGTGAAACTGGCAGAGGTTATGAACCAATTGGAATTAATAGACATCTACAGAACATTTCATCCTAAAACAAAAGAATACAACTTCTTCTCAGCACCTCATGGCACCTTCTCCAAAATTGACCATATAATCCGTCACAAAACAAGTCTCAATAGATATAAGAAGATTGATATACTCAAATGCATCCTATCAGATCAACATGGACTAAGGCTGGTCTTTAATAACAACAAAGACAACAAAAACCCATATACACATGGAAACTAAACAATGCGTTAATAAATGTTACCATGGTTAAAGAAGAAATAAAGAAATAAAGGATTTTTTATAATTTAAAAAAAATGAAAATACAACATACCCAAACCTATGGGATGAAATCTAAGCATCTAAGGAAGTGCCTGACATCCTTAGCTATCTGGGAAATGCAAATCAAAACAACCCTGAGATTCCATCTCACACCAGTCAGAATGGCTAAGATCAAAAACTCAGATGAAAGTAGATGCCTGAGAGGATGTGGAGAAAGAGGAACACTTCTCCAGTGTTGGTGGGATTGTAAACTGGTACAACCACTCTGGAAATCAGTCTGGAAGTTCCTCAGAAAATGAGACATAGTACTACCTGAAGACCCAATTATTCCACTTCTGGGCATATACCCTGGAGAAGCTCCAACACACAACAAAGACACATGCACTGCAATGTTCATAGCAGCCCTATTTATAATAGAAACTAGATAGAACCCAGATGTCCTTCAGTTGATTAATGGATACAAGAATTGTAGTTTATTTACACAATGGAGTACTACTCAGCTATAAGAAACAATTACTTTATGAAATTTTTAAGAAAATGGATGAATCTAGAGAATATAATCCTGTGTGAGGTGACCCAGTCACAAAAGAACAGACATAATATGCAGTCACTGAAAATTGGATACTAACCCCAGAAAGCTCTGAACACCCCAGAAAAAAAGTCACAGACTATATGAAGTTCAAGAATAAAAAACACCAAAAAAAAGAGGAAAAATCATTATGCTTCATCTTTACACACAAAGAAAACTTTTACTAATTCCAGGTTATATCTTGTTTTACATGTACTTTATGCTTATTGTGACTAGTAAGATTTTAAGGCATACTATCAAAATTTTAAAAACATCAAGTATTTACAAAAATATATTCATATACTGTTATAAAAATGCTTTTAAAATCTGTACATTTTTCTTTGTCTTTTTAAAATAAAGTTGTTCAATTAAAAAAAAAACAAAAAAAGCAAGCCACAAGATAAATAATAAACCCATAATCTAGTACTAGGAGACAAATGATACAGTCATTTTGATTTTGGTTTCCTCAATAAGTGAACTTTGCTAGGTTTTGGCCTATAAACAATGTTCTAACAAAAAAATCAAAGAGAAATAATGAGGTCTATTCCTAGGATCAATTGTGTTACGCAATAAGAGGATCAAGGCATGACCTGGGTACTTATTGATAGATAACTTCCCCAACCTTCTTCCTGCCTTAAAGTAAAATACCTAGAGTTCTTAGCAAACTTACAATCATGATATAACAGCTGTGAAGAAAAAATGCACAGGACAATTATGAAAGCCAATGTGTATGTATTTGATGTTGATATTAAGCATCCACACCATTAGAAACTATTTCCCTTACAGTCATATCCTAAATTTCTTAGTATTAGAACCTTAACACATGTATGCATTGCTGCAAAATAGTAATTTCTTAGCTTTGAAAAGTGCCTTGTGGTCACAAATGATGTTTGGATTATTAGAAACTGGAAAAAAAGGTATATGAGTAATGTTTTGTTTTTTCTTCATTTTTGTAACTATGTAAATTAAAATTTATTTCTAATTAAAATGTTTAAAACATTATTATAGATCTCTCAAAATTTCACTTAAATGAAATATACCTATTAATAATTTTATATTATAAATTAAAATAGAATTATTTAGAAAGTTTGTATTTATTAATTAAAGTATGCTAATGGTTAATGTGCTTATTCTAAGACCCTGCATCCCAGCCCCCATATAACTAAAATAGTAATAATAATGGTATTCCCTGACAACATAAGTAACCTATTTTCATTAGAGTTACATTTTCCAAAACAACAATATTTTAGTGTGAACATTAGTATTTCACATTTGATCAAGACTATTCCATGTCTGATATGACTGATTGTATTGTCATTACCTGTATTCATGTCATTACCTGTATTCAGTCCCTTAGGACATATTGGGATGCCTCTGTCATATAAAGAACACTTAGTTTTATATCACCATTTAGTTTGAAAAGCGTATGCTAATGCTTTTGCAGATAATTGTAGATAAACCTACTTAATCATAGTTTGAAATGAAGTATATAACAAGGACACATGCTCAAGTATGTACATAGTAGCCTTATTGATAATACCCAGAAGCTGGAAAGAACTCACATGTCTTTCAACAGAGGATTGGATACAGAAAATGTGGTACATTTACACAGTGGAGTACTACTCAGGTGTTTAAAAACAATGACTTCATTAAATTCATAGGGAAATGGATGGGACTAGAAACTATTGAAAGACCTCCAAATTGGGGAAGCTCCTCACTCAAGAACCTGGAGAAGGCAAAACTCACAGAGAGCCTATCTTGCTACAATCAGGCAAGAGATTTATTTTAGGCCAGAGCTCTGGGGACTACATGTATCTCATGCAGGAGATAGAGGAGTCAACCCCGAACTCAAATAGGGAATATTTATAGGGAAAATTACATAAGCAGTTAGCAACAGGCACATGGCAATCTTATTGCTTCATTCAAATTGGCACCCTCAGCCTATTTTGGACATGGTTCAACTCTAGGCCACCTTGTTTTGCGGCACACTGACCTTCATACTTGTTTTTCTCAGGACTGCAGAGCCAGACCTTATTGAGACCAAGTGGTCTGGGGTTGGGCCATTTCTTTGGACATGTTATTTTTGTTCTTAGCCTTGAGACATACTTGTCCTCAAGGCAGAGTTAGTGGGGCCAACTTAAAATTTTAACTCTTTCATTGTCAACCTGAGTGAGGTGACCCAGTCACAAAAGAACACACATAGTACACTTGCTGATAAGTGATTAGCCCCAAAAACTTGGAATACCTAGAAAAAAATCCCAGAACTTATGAAGGTCAAAAAGAAGGAAGGCCAGAATATGCATGCCTCAGTCCTTCTTAGAAGGGAAAACAAAATACTCAGGAGGGGGAATACAGGGACAAATAAAGGAGCAAGGATTGAAGAAAAAGTCATCTAGAGGCTGCCTTACCTGGGTATCCACCCCATATGCAGCTACCAAACCCAGCACAATGCTAATGCCAAGAAGTGCTTACTGGCAGAAAACCGATATGGATGCCTCCTCAGAGCCATACTGATACAGGTGAGGATGCTTGCAGCTAACCATCAGACTGAATACAGGGACCCCAATGAAGGAGCTAAAGAAAGGACTGAAGAGGCTGAAAGGATTTGCAACAACATGGGAAGAACAAAAATATCAACCAACTAAACACCTCAGAGCTCTCAGGGACTAAATCACCAACCAATGAGTATATATGGAGTGGAAAGACCCACAGATCCAGTTGTATATGTAACAGAGGATGACATTGTCCAGCATTAATGGGAGAAGATAGATGCCTTTGATCCAGTGAAGGCTTGTTTTCCTGGTATAGGGGAATGTGGAGGCACTGAGGTTGGAGTGGGTTGTTTGGAGTGGAGACATCTTCATCGAAGCAAGGGGAGGAGAAAGGGGATGGGAGTTGGGAGAAAAGTGGTAATATTTGAAATGTAAATACAGAGAATATCCAATAAAAATGATGATAAAAAAGAAGAGATCATCTTGAGTGAGGTAACCCAATCATAAAAGAACCCACATGTTATGCACACACTGATATGTGGATATTAACCCAAAAGCTAAGACAATCCAAGCTACAATTCACATATCACATAAAGCTCAAGAAGAAGAAAGACCAAAGTGTGGATGCTTCAGTCCTTAGAAGTGCAAACAAAATACTGGAGGAAATGCAGGAACAAAGAGTGGAGCAGAGACTGAATGAAGTAAAGGCTGTCCAGAAACTGCCCCACTTGGGGATCCATCCCATATACAGACACCTAAACCAGACATTGTTGCAGATGCCAAGAATTGCATGCTGATAGGAGCCTAATATAGCTGTCTCCTAAGAGGCATTGCCAGAGTCTGACAAAAACAAAGGCAGACACTCAGAGCCAACCACTAGACTGAGAATGGGGTCCCAAACGGAAGAGTTAGAGGAAGGACTGAAGGAGCAGAAGTTTGCAACCCAATAGGAAGAACAATAATATCAACCAATCAGAACCCCCAGAGCTCCCAGGGACTAAACCACCAAACAAAGAGTACACATGGAGAGACTCATGGCTCCAGCTGCATATGTTGTGGAGGATGGAATTGTCTGGCAACAATAGAAGGAGAGACCCTTGGTCCTGTGAATGCTCCATTCCCCAGTATAGGGGAATGTTAGGGCAGAGAGGTGGGTGGAGGGTCACCCTCACAGAAGCAGGGAGAGGGGGGAGGGGATAGGGGGTTTCCAGAGGGGAAACAGGGAAAGGGAATAACATTTGAAATACAAATAAAGAAAATATCCAAATAAAATAAAACAAATGAAGCAAATGCCAAATTTTTAAAACGTCAGTTATCATGTGGAAACAAATATCATATTGACTTGTTTTTTTCATACTCTAGTATATTAAAATCCATTTATGTTTCTTGTATTTTGATTGAATCTTGGATCCACTAATAGTTCTGCACCAAGTCAGTCACTAATTGTTTTTCAAATTCGGATTTGCTGAGTTGTGCAGGGCTTCTAAAAAATCACAATCTGTTAATATCACCATTGATCATTTAATGAAAGTCTTTATGACTGCTGTTGTCATATTTTGGGGCTACTTTTTTGATTTGTGCTCTGATTGCCAGGACTCTCAGACTCCATTACTGTGTACTCAGTTGTATAAATGTCAGCAGAGAGCAAAAGAGGCAAAGAATATCTTATCATTATCATAGTCATTATGGTGAAAAGATTCTTAGGGATTCATACTTTGAGAACCACATTGAGACTTACAGGAGACAAACAAATCATTTCTTTAATCCACCTCTAAAGAGGTTTTAACTTATTTGTGACTAAAAGCATTCTTGATACACACAACAGAATAAATTATAGAATGTCCCTTGATACACCAATGCTCTTCCATTTCTGCTTACAGAAAAAAAAAATGTCTTGTGGTTACCTTCTTAATTCACTCTTTTTTTGCAGTGCCATGGGCTTTTACTCCCCTACATCCTGTAGCATTTTTCTGCCTGGCATGTGCAGGCTATATGTTATAGATTTCTCAAACAATGTTAAGAAATCCTTGGACTGCAAGCAAACTACCTAACTTTAAAATATGTCTCAAGATTCAATTTATTGAATATGAATCTTCAATTATTAAAGTTACTGAGTGTGCCATTTTGAACACATTAATAATAAACTCATAGTCACCAATAATGAATCATTGTCGAATTAAGGACAGAAATCAATAAAGAAATTCCCTTTGGTGTCATTTGACCAAGAGGAAGCTCAGATTTGAATACTCTCCTTTGTGCTCCCTGTATCTTTGGCTGTCCCTGTCTGCAGTACAAGTCTAAATGTGTGCCTGCCTAAAGGCTCTCTCCCAGACTCCCTATGCCTTCATATGTCTGTTTCTCTCTGTCTATAATAAAGGGCTTTTGCTCTATGTTTATTCAACAGCACAAGAGCATTGCATGGTGAATAAATGAAAGCTACTTTACAGAAATATGTAAAGAAGTTTTAGAAGGGATTGAAGAATTTATTTCAACTGACCAAGATAACAAACTTTTATTTTATCAAGCAATATCTGTACATTGCATTCAATATTTATGGTGAATATTTATTTAATAACTTTATTTTAAGCCTATATTTGCTCTTTTTAGCAAATTATTAACATAAAAAAATACAAACACATACCTATTGCTCTTGCCTGAGGCACAAAAGAGTACATAACCTAGGGCTACAGGTAAGCACTAACTAAGGTTGTTAAATGATTACAAAGGAAGTCCAAGACAAGTAAGGGTAGTTACTGCATTTCTGACTCTCTTTTACAATGTGTTCCTTAGTTTTAAATTTTATTGCTAATTGTGAAATAACCCCTATGCATATTTATGTAAAGTATGTTGTGAAACCAAGCTAATAAACATGACCACCAGCTCTAACGCTTATCTATTTCTTTACAATGATGACATAAAACATTTCTATTTTTAGATTCTCTCTTAAAGGGGGCCTAAATAAGCACTCTGAGTACACAGTAGGACAGCGGATGATTCTAAAGTAACCTCAAAGTTTACTAATAACTCTGGTTGTGAGATCCCACAAAAATCTAGCCTCCTTAAGTGAGCAACTGAGCAAATCAGTTTATTTTTATAAATGTATTTGGACTTCCTGCCCAAGGCCAGACCCATTCCAGTTTCATCAAGACTGAGAGCATGCCCATAGGTGGCAGGGCACATGGAAGAGTCACAGGAGAGCTCTCACTCCTGAGCACAGGGGCAAGTTTACACTCCCTCCCCACTGTCTATCCCAGAGAGGGGCCTAGAATGCTCAGGCCCCACCCACATAGTGATGCTGCCTCAGAACAGACAATTCCTGCCCAAGGCCAGACCCTGCTCAGTTTCATCAAGACTAGCAGACTGCACAGAGGTTACTGTGACCTGGAAGAACTGCAGGAGGGCTCTCACTCCTGAGCACAGGGGCAAGTCCACACTCCCTCCCCACTGACTATCCCAGAGAGGCTAGTTCTGAACTCTCAGGCAGCAGGTAGCAGTGCTGCCTTGGAACAACACTTCCTGCCCATGGCCAGACCCCACCATGTTTCATCAGGACCGAGCACTGCCTTCAGAGTTCACAGCCTACAAAGAGTAAAACACCCAGGCACAATTCCCCTCTGGAGACCACAGGCCCATAGACAAAAGGGAGAGACAAGCTCAGTGGGAGACAACAAGATCACCTAGCAGCACCTATAATAAGATGGCAAGAAGCAAGCACAAGAACCTAAGAAATGAAAACCAAGACAACCTGGCAACATCAGAGCCCCGTTCTTCCATCATAGCAAAGGCGGACTATTACAACGCACAAGGAAAAAAATGATCCAGCATTTTCTTGTGTACATGAACTCACCTCAGCAAAAAAAAAAAAAAAAAAAAAAAAAGATAGACACTACCTGAGAGTAAGAATCTGAGTAAACTTTGCAACAAAATGGTCTCAAGAAACAAGCTGGAGTAGCCATTCTAATATCGATTAAAGAAGATTTTCAACCAAAAGTTATCAGGAAAAGACAAGGAAGGACATTTTCTACACATCAAAGAAAAAAATCTATCAAGATGAACTCTCAATCCTAAAAATCTATGCAACAAATACAAGGACACACACTTTCATAAAAGAAACTCTACTAAAGCACAAAGCATGTAGTGTATGACAAGTAATAATAGTGGGAGACTTCAACACCATACTCTCATCAGTAGACAG
The DNA here is from genome assembly GCF_963924665.1 of Micromys minutus. Taxonomy (NCBI): domain Eukaryota; kingdom Metazoa; phylum Chordata; class Mammalia; order Rodentia; family Muridae; genus Micromys; species Micromys minutus. The sequence goes on from NC_137970.1 coordinate 68,725,866, forward strand.
ATCATGGAAGCAGAAACTGAACAGAAACACAGTGAAACTAATGGAAGTTAAGAACCAAATAGGTTTAACAGACATCTGTAGAATATTTCATCCTAAAAAAGAAGAATATACCTTTTTCTCAGCACATCACACCACCTTCTCCAAAATTGACCACACAGTCAGTCCCAAAACAGACTGAAACATATATAAGAAGATTGAAATCCTTGCATGCAACCTATTAAATCACCATGGATTTTTGGTCTTCAATAATTAAAAAAAAAAAAACCAAATAAAACAAAACAAAAAAGCCCACATATACACGGAAATGAAACAATACTCTAAGCAATGATAGCGTGGTCAATGAAGAAATGAAGAAAGAAATCAAATACTTAATAAAATTTAATGAAAATGAAGGCACAGCATAACCAAACATATGGGATACAATGAAAGCAGTGCTGAAAGGAAAACTCATAGTTCTGAGTGCCTAATAAAAGAAACTGGAGAGAGCATACACTAAACGCTTGACAGCACACCTGAAATCTCTAGAACAAAAAGAAGCAGATATACCCAAGAGGAGTAGACTGCAGCAAATAATCAAACTCAGAGCTGAAATCAACCAAATACAAACAAAAAGAACTATACAAAGAATCAACAAAACCAAGAGCTGGTTCTTTGAAAAAATCAACAAGATTGATAAACCCCTACCCAGCCCAAATAGAGGGCACAGAGAGAGTATCCAAATTAACAAAATCTGAAATGAAAGGGGAAACATAACAAAAGAAACTGAGGAAATTCAAGACATCACCAGATCCTATTACAAAAGCCTATACTCAACTAACTGGAAAATCTAGAGGAAATGGACAATTTTCTAGACAGATACCAGGTATCAAAGTTAAATCGGGATCAGATAAACCACCCAAACACTCCCATAACACCTAAGGAAATAGTGGCAGTCATCAAATGTCTCAAAAAAAAAAAAAAAGAAAAAAAAGAAAAGAAAAAAGAAAACAGAAAAAAACAAAACAACCCAGGACCTGAGGGAATTCTGTTAATTCTTCATGGAAGACCTAATATCAATAATCTCCAAACTATTCCACAAATTAGAAACAGAGGGAATACTTCCCAATTCATTCTTCTAAGCCACAATTATACTCATTTCTAAACCACACAAAGACCCTACAAAGAAAGAGAGCTTTAGACAAATTTCTACATAGGTACAAAAATACTCAATAAAATTCTTGCAAAGAGAATCCAAGAACACATCAAAATGATCATTCACCACGATCAAGTAGGCTTCATCCCAGGGATGCCAGGATGGTTCAATATGCAGAAATCTATCTATATCATCTACTATATAAACAAAATAAAATACACATGATCATCTCTTTAGATGCTGAGAAAGTATTTGACAAAATTTAACACCCTTTCATGTTAAAACCCTTGGAAAAGTAAAAAATTCAAGGCTCATACTTAAACAGGGTAAAAGCATTATACAGCAAACCAGTAGCCAACATCCCAACCCGAAATTTCCAGAAGATCAAGGACAACATTAGAAAACCAAACCCAAGTATAATAGGTGTAGAAGAGGGCAAAGAATATCAACTAAAAGGCACACTAAATATCTCCAACAAAATCCTAGAAGAAAACTTCCCTTTCCTTAAGAATGAGATGACCATGAACATGAAAGAAGCCTGCAGAACTCCAAATAGACTGGACCAGAAAAGAAATTCTTTCTGATTCATAATAGTCAAACTACCAAATGTTCAAAATAAAGAAAGAATACTAAAAGCAATAAGGGAAAAAGGAAAAGTAACATATGAAGGCAGACCAATCAGTGTTAAACCAGTCTTGAACATCTATGCTCCAAATACAAGGACAACCACATTCATAAAAGAAATCCTACTAATGTTCAAAGTATATATTACACCACACACAATAATAGTGGGAGACTTCAACACCCCACTCTCATCAATGAACAGATCATGGAAGCAGAAACTGAAAAGAGACACAGCAAAAGTAGCAGAGGTTATGAACCAGTTGGTATTAACAGACATTTATAGGACATTTTATCCTAAAACAAAAGAATATACTTTCTTCTCAGCACCTAATGGTACCTCCTCCAAAACTGACCATATAGTTGGTCACAAAACAGGCCATAACTGATCCATGATCAAAATACTCCCATGCATCCTATCAGATCATCATGGACTAAGGATTGTCTTTAATAACAACAAAAAACAACAAAAAGCACTCATACACATGGAAGCTGAAAAATGCTCTGCTAAATGATAACATGGTCAAGGAAGAAATAAAGAAAGAAATTAAGAATTTTTTAAGAATTTAATGAAAATGACAACACTACATACCCAAATATATGGGATGCAATAAAAGCAGTACTAAGAGGAAAACTCATAGCTCTGAGTGCCTCCAATAAGAAACTCAAGAGAGCATACACTAACTGCTTGACAGCACACCTGAAAGCTCTAGAACAAAAAGAACCATATATACCCATGAGGAGTAGACAGCAGGAAATAATCAAACTCAGAGCACAAGTCAACTATACAAAGAATCAACAAAACCAAGAGCTGGTTCTTTGAGAAAATCAACAGGATAGATAATCCCTTAGCCAGATTAACTAGAGGGCACAGAGAGTATACAAATTAACAAAATATGAAATGAAAAGAGAGAGATAAGAACAAAAATGGAGAAAATTCAAGAAATCATCAGATTCTACTACAAAAACTTATACTCAACAAAACTGGCAAATCTAGAGGAGATGGACAAATTTCTAGACAGATACCAGGTACCAAAGTTAAATAAGGATGAGATAAACCCTCTTAACAGTCCCATAACACCTAAAGAAATAGAAAGAGTCTCAAAAATCTCCCAATCAAATAAAGCCAAAGACAAGATGGGTTTAGTAGAAAATTCAATCAGACTTATCTTTGGGTAGAATCTTTACAGAAACCTTCAGTCATGTACCAAACAGGGACATGAGCAAGTGATTTGTGCTATTGCTCTTTACAAGATATCCATGTGTTATTGAGGTCTGGAGAAATGTAAAACATGGACAAAGTACCTAACTCTTCTGTAATTACTCAAATGGCCTTAAAGTAAAAGATATATTTTACTATCTCATTGAAGGAAATGCAAGGTATTTACTATATTGAGCAAGGATCTGAAGGGCCTATTCTGTTAGAGCAGATGGGGTGAACAAAGATGGAGACACTCCCTGAAGCTAGCATGAAAATCAGTTTGTGTGCACCATTTGTTTTCCTTTTGTATAACTGCTTATGTACACACTTAGAGAGAATCCTGACATGTGAGCACAACACTGAGAGTAGATCAACTAGTTCTCAGAAGTGTTGAAATAATTAAAACACTATAATTGTAAGGAATCAAAGTTGCCATCGACTCCCTCCTCCCATTTAAGAGATAATTACACAGCTATTAGGAACCTCTGAGACTCAATAAACATCTTGCTTATTTATAACATCTGCTTTGTCATGTAAATTTAGAGCAGTTAAAAATCTCTTAAGATTTTGAAGACTGAAGAGATTCTGAAAATTGGTCAGCAGTTTAGAGGTGTTTCTTTCATTAATACAATTGCCTAGTAATTTGAAAAACAATGAAGGCGGAAAGTTAACTCAGCCAATCCTTGTGGTTCAGATAACATTGGTACTTGTCATTTCATTCACATGAAGGGAGCTAAAAGGGTATCAATGTTTAATTGTTCCTACAGAACACAGTTCGCCCATCTAAATATCCTGATAAATTCCATACCGTAGATATTATTGTTCTATCTAAAGGGTTTGATTTTGGTCTTTTTGTTGTTGTTTTTACATTTGCTGATTCTTTAACAGTGTCCTAGATAAGCAATTGACAAAACTTATCAGGATTTCTACAAAGTCAAATTAACCTTATGTAGAAAAAAAAAAAATAAGGCTGCATTGTTATGTTTAAATAACAGACAGCAAGCATTGACTACACTTCCAAAATGTGATTCCTTTGAAAATCACAGAGGGGAGAGGGAGAGCTAGAGCAACTCCACAATTCAGTCAACAGATTAAAATGAAACATTTCTATGGCTTTTCTCTTCCAATTCAATTTGACTGTGGCAGTACTTCAAAGACTATAAATGAAAACTGTGGTAACGGGAAAAAACCTTCAAGAAGTCTTACATATGAATGTATATGCATTATGTGTAGCTTCATTGTGTGAGATTATAAAAACAATGTTATTAGAATTAAATACTGAAAAAGTTCTATGCCAAATGAAAGTAATCACTAATGTCTCATTTTCAGCCTATTTAGCTTTAAACTGTTCTCTGGTCCATAGAATAATATTACCTAGGCATTCTTCCTATTGGCAGGACTTAAAAGAATTCCATTACTTAAAATCAAATCTGAAAATTATAAATCTCAAATAAAATTTCAAATTAGGACTATCATGAATAATTTCCAGAGATAGAAAGTCTCAGACTCTTTTCTTAAAGGATTTCTGTTCAGGTTGAGGAGGTGCAACTCACAGGAACAAAATGGACGAGATAGGGCAGGGCTGCTGTGTCACATGAGGGCACTCATAAAAACCGTTAAAGTGACTCAGACAAAGGTCTGAGATTTGTCTGCTTATGGCTATGTGGTGAATTGAATAAAATAGATCATACAGGCTCATACATTTGATTACCTAAATACTAGGGAGTAGTGCTATTTGAAAGAATTAGAAAGATTAGGAGCTTGGACAAAGTATGTCACCACAGGAGTGGACTTTGAGATATCAAACATGGATGATGTGCCTAGGATCTCTCTTCCTGCTGCTTGAAGATCTGGATATAACTCATAGCTACTGGTCCATCAACTGCCCACAAAACTTCATGCTCCTGCCCCCATGATGATAATGCACTATACCTATAAAACTGTAAACAACTCCCCATTTAAATGCTTCCTTTTATAAGAGCTGCCTTGTTGACTATGTCTTTTCACATCAAGAGAACAGTGATTAAAACAGGGTTTGCAAGACGAAATTTTATAAAAACACTCGTCAAGCTGTGCAGTTTTTCTGAAATTATAGTCACACTACTATATATGTATATATATATACATATATATATATACATATATATATATATACATATATATATATATATATATATATATATATATATATATATATATAGAGAGAGAGAGAGAGAGAGAGAGAGAGAGAATGGCTTATCAATTATTGCTTCAAAACACTGGAGTTTGTTTATTAATTGATTAATTAATCAATTAATTTCAAAGACTATGAAAATATATAAGGATATATGACCATATTAGGAAATACAATGGAAGCAAAATTTTAAAGAAATTAGAAGTACCCAAATACCATATAGTCCTAATTTCTAATTATCTACCATATGAAAATACGATTGCAACAAAGTATATAAAACTTAGAATATCTAATATAATATGATTGACCTTAATTTCTTAAGGGCAGGAATAATTAAGTTTTAACTTGTTTCTGTTTCAAAAGTTCACAGAGATCCTTTGACATTCAGAATTTTTTCCCCTGCGGTACAAATTTTAACTGTGCAAACAAAAGTATATTTGTCTTGAAAAATTGGTTCCCCCTTAGTATTCTTCAGGAATTCAGTTTCACTACCAAGCACCATTCTAGTATCTTAACTTACAGAAAAATGTGTTTGTAATTCTAGATAAATGAACTTTATTGATGCTATGGCATGATAAGAAAAGTAACATATATATGCTGACATGTTATCTATGCTTTAACGACCTAATTTTAAGGAATTCTTATTTTATCCTTAATTCAACAAGCATTTACTGGGTAATTAATATATGTCAAACACTTTAATAGATAATTATGAAATAAGAAAAATGGAGGAACATTTCTGGGATAATTTACATTAATTATTACAGCAACATAGCATTAAGACAATAAAAAGTGCAGTGTCTTACTTGGCATGAGACCCATATACTTTCATAGTCATATCTGTCAGCATCTTCTCTTATTGACCTTCTCTTCTTATTCATTACAAATTTTAAATGTTTTGAGAATATCATGTTTGAATACCATGATTCTCAGCATGCCCTCTCTTACCTTGAAATCCTCCCATGTGTTCCAACATCAACACCCTTGCTGATTCATGACCATTGATTAATTACTCTTAAACATAGACAAAGACACCTACAAGGACATGTATGCATACACATGTGTGCATGCACACACACACACACACACACACACACACACACACACACACACACACACACTTATTTTTCTTTAAGTTCTAGGAGGTAGCTAAGGACCATGGAATGGAGAATATTAATTTAGGAGTTAATTAGACACCCATAAATAATATCTCAAAAGGGGATTTTATCTTACTTGGGACAGGAAATATTATTAGTCTATTGCTTGTCTGTGTGGGGTAACTCCATTAAGTGTGTGGTTTTGCAAGAGAGGTTGGGAAAGACAAAGACCAAGATAGAGAGACAGAGACAGACAGAGAAACAAAGAAACTGAGACAGAATATTTTTAAGTACTTGTAAAATAATGTTTCCTTGTGATTATTTCAAACATCCTGAGAGTTATTTATTCTCCTTCTATGTATTACACTTCTTCCCCTCTTCCAGAAAAGTTTTTTTCCTATTTTTCCCCTCACAGCACCTGTGTCCTACCATCTTACCCCTCTACTGCCCTTTCTCTTCCCACCGTCCCAAGTCCTACTGTAACCTCCTTTTTCTTTGCTGATTTCTAAGGCCATTAGAGGTTATAGACTCATACCTAAACACTTGGAGCTAGGAACCACAAAGAAGAGCAAACATGAAGCTGTTTTTTCTACTTTGGAGTTACTTCATTCCAAATAGTAATTTTTTGTTTCAACAATTTACATGAAAATTTTATGATTTTATTTTTCTTTACAATTAGAGGAAATTACAGAATGTATAGAACATTTCATTATCTATTCATCAGATAAAAGACAGCCAATCTGATTCCATTTCCTAGCTATAGTCACTACAAAAACCATTTACATGGCACACATATCTGTCATATAATATAAAAACCGCATCATATATAGTGATATAGATAGGTCATATGGTGGCATTTATTATCAGCTATCTTGAATTTAGCCCATTAGGCTACTGTGAGATGAATTCGCAGAGCTGTTTTAATTTGATTTTTAAAAATAATCTTGAATCCTTTCTTACAGACTAATCTTCATGCCTCTCCCATTCTGCCCCCCAACTGCTCCCTCATTCCATACATCCCACACCCAACACGTTCAAGAGGATGTCCCCAGACAACATCCCCACCCCACCAGACCTCCTTACTTCTTGAGGCTTCAAGCCTTTCGAGGGTTATGTGCATCTTCTCTCACTGAGGCCAGACAAGGCAGTCCTCTGCTCTATATTTTTCCAGGCCCTGATAACAGCTGGTGATTGCTGCCTGGTTGGTGGCTCAGGGTCTGAGAGATGTCAGGAGTAGAGGGCAATTGAGACTGCTGGTCTTCCTGTAAGGTCCCATGTCTACTCAGCTTCTTCCAGCCTTTTCCTAATTCAACCACAGAGGTCCACAACTTCAATCCAATGGTTTTGGGGTGCTACTATCTGCATCTGACTCTTTCAGGTATTTGTTGGACCTCTCAGAGGGCAGCCATACTAGGCTCCTGTCTGCAAGTACACCACAGTAAAAGTAACAGTGCCAGGGCCCTGGGCCTCCCCTTGATCTGGATCCCAAATTGAATCAGTCACTGAACCCCATTTCTCTCAAGGTTTTCTTCATATTTGTCCCAGTAGTTAATTCAGAAAGGAACAATTCTGAGTCAGAGTTTTTGACTGAAGGATGGAAACTCCTTCTCTCCATTTGATGTCCTGTCCCTCTACTGGAACTCAGCTATACAGGTTCCCCCTCCCTACTGTACAGCACCTCATCAAAGGTCCACATCTTTGAGTCCTGAGAGTCTCTTACCCCCCAGATCTCTGGTACATTCTTGAGCCTCCATCCACCTCCCAAGGTTGCTTGTTTCCATGCTTTCTGCTGGCACACGTGCTTCAGTCCTATACCCCATCCACAGTACCTAATCATGTTCCCCCCCTTCCTGTCCCCTCTCCCACGGTTATGGCTGGTTTTGTGTCAACTTGACACAAGCTGAAGTTATCACAGATAAAAAAGCCCCGGTTGAGGAAAAGCCTCCATGAGATCCAGCTGTAAGACATTTTCTCAACTAGTGATCAAGGGGGGAAGGGCCCAGCCAATTGTGAGTGATGCCATCCCTGGGCTGGTAGACCTGGGTTCTATAAGAAAGCAGGCTGAGCAAGCCAGGGTAAGCAAGCCAGTAGACAACATCCTTCCACAGCTTCTGCATCAGCTTCTGCTTCCTGACCTACTTGAGTTCTAGTCCTGACTTCCTTTGATGATGAACAGCAATGTGGAAGTGTAAGCTGAATAAACCCTTTCCTCCCCAACTTGCTTCTTTATCATGATGTTTTGTGCAGGAATAGAAACCCTGACTAAGACACCCACCAAGTTCCTTCCATTCCTCTGCCACCAGTGATTGCTTTCTTCTCCCTCCCAATGGGAATGAGGTATCCTTACTTGATCCCTTCAGCTGGTTAATTTCATGAGATCTATGGATTGTATCCTGGGTATTCTGTAATTTTTTGCTAATATCCACTGATTAGTACGTATAAACCATGCATATCTTTTTGGGTCTGAGTAACCTCACTGAGAATTATATTTTGTAGTTCCATCCATTTGCCTGCAAAACTAATGATATCCTCCTTTTTGGTAGAAGAATAGGATTCAATTCTGTAAATGAACCACATTTTCTGTATCATTTGTTACATTGTGGGACACCTGGTATACTAGCTGGTTTTGTTTCAACTTTACAAAAGCTAGAGTTATCAGACAGAAGGGAGCCTCAGCTGAGAAAATGCCTCCAGGAGATCCAGCTGTAAGGCATTTTCTCAACTAGTGATCAAGGGGGGAGGGCTCAGCCCATTGTGGGTGGTGCCATCGCTGGGCTGGTAGACCTGGGTTCTATAAGAAAGCAAGCTGAGCAAGCCAAGGGAAGCAAGCCAGTTAGTAACATCCTTCCATGCCTTCTACATCAGCTCCTGCTTCCTGACCTGCTTGACTTCCAGTCCTGACTTCCTTTAGTGATGAACAGCGACATGGAAGTGTAAGCTGAATAAACCCTTTCCTCCCCAACTTGCTTCTTGTGCATGATGTTTCTGCAGGAATAGAAATCCTGACTAAGACACCTGGGTTGTTTCTAACCTCTGACTATCAAAAATAATGTTACTATGAACATAATGGGGCATGTGTCCTTGTTATATGTTGGAGCATCCTTTGGGTATATGCCCGAGAGTGGTATAGCTGGGTTCTCGGTTTATGTCCAATTTTCTGAGGAACCACCAGACTGATTTTCAGAGACGTTATATCAGTTTACAATCCCCACAAAAATGGAGGAGTGTTCTTTTTTCTCCACATTCTCACCAACATCTGCTGTTATCTGAGTTTTTAATTTTATCCATTCTGATTGGTATGAGGTGGAATCACAGGGTAGTTTTTATTTGCATTTCTCTAATTATTAAGTATTATGAAAATCTCATTGAGTGCGTCTCAGCCATTTGTAATTCTTCTGTTGGTGAAATCTCTGTTATGTTTGATACACCATTTTTTGATGGAATAGTTTGGATTTTTGGTGCTTCGCTTATTGAGTTCTTTATATATTTGGATATTATATATTTGGATACTAGCCCTTTATTGAATATGGGTTTAGTGAAGTTTATTTTTCCAATCTGTAGGTTGCAGATTTGTCCTATAGACTATGTCCTTTGCCTTACAGAAGCTTTCCAGTTTCATTAGTTGCCTTATATCAATTCTTGATCTTAGAATCTGAGCCACCGGAGTTCTGTTTAGGACATTTCCCTATATGCCAATGAGTTCATGGGTTGCTAGGGTAGGATCTGTCCAATTTATTTACCAGGACACTTAATTCTATGAGTTTTCCTCTTAGCACTCTTTTCATTGTGTCCCATAAGTTTGCATTTATTGTGCTTTCATTTTCATTAAATTCTAAAGTCTTTAGTATTTTTTCTGTATTTCTTTCCTAACCAAGCTATTATGGAATAGAAAGATGTTCAGTTCCCAAGGGAATGTGGGTTTTCTGCTGTTTTTGTTGTTATTAAAAACCAACTCTAGTCTATGATGATCTGTTTGGATGCCTGAAATTATTTCAATATTCCTTGTATTGGTTGAGGCTTTTTTGTTACCAATTATATGGTCAGTTTTGGAGCAAGAACCATGAAGTGCTGAGAAGAAGCTATCTTGTTTTGTTTTAGAAGGAAATATTCTGTAGATATATGTTAAATCCATTTAGTTGATAACTTCTGTTTAGTTTCTCTATTTAATTTCTGTTTCAGTGACCTGTTCTTAAGTGAGAGTGAGATGTTGAAGTCTCCCACTATTATTGTGTGGGGTTCAATGTGTGTTTTATGCTTTAGTAAAGATTTTTTTATGAATGTAGATGCCCATGCATTTTGGAGCATAAATATTCAGAATTGAGACTTTCTCTTGTTGGATTTATTATTTTATAAATATGAATTTTTCCTTCTTTATCTCCCTTGATAACTTTTGCTTGAAAGTCTATTTTATTGGATATTAGGATGGCAACTATAGCTTGTTTCTTGAGACTATTTGCTTGGAAGATATTTTTCTAGGCTTTTACTCTGAGGGACTATATGTCTTTGTTACTGACATGTATTTCTTGTATGGAGCAAAATGCTGGACCCTATACTGTTTGCATATCTAGTCTGTTAACTTATATCTTTTTATAGGGAATCTGAGTCCATTGATATTGAGAGTTATTAAAGACAGATAATTGTTAGTTTCTGATATGTTTGTTGTTGTAGGTAGCATTATGTACCTGTGGTTGTCTCCTTTTGCCTTTGCTGTGTGATGATTAATATCTTTTTTCCCCTTTGGTGTAGGTACCCTCCTTATGTTGGAGTTTTCCTTCTAGAATGCTCTGTAGGGCTGGATTGGTAGATAGATACTGTTTGAACTTGGTTTTTTCCTGGACTATTTTGTTTTCTCCATCTATGTTGATTGAGAGTTTTGCTGTATATAGTAGACTTGGCTAGCATTTTTGTTCTTTTAGGGTCTGTATGAACTATTTCCAGGCTCTTCTCCCTTTCTTTGTCTCTGTTAAGAAGTCTGTTGTAATTCTGATAAGTCTGCCATTATATATTACTTGGCCTTTTTCCTTACAGCTTTTAATATATTTTGCTTTTCATTTAATTTATTTATTTTATAAAATATTATTATAGCTCACAATAATATATGATAAATACATAATTTTTTCTCTTTTTCCTTTTTCATTTTTTTCTTTCTAAAAAGGACTGAGACTTCCACACTTTGGCCTTCCTTCTTTTTGATCTTCATATGGTCTGAGAGTTGTTACTTGGGTATTCAGAGATTTCTGGGGCTAGAATCCAATTATCAGTGACTGCATATCATTTGTTTAATTTTTTCTTTGTTCTGTGCACTTAGTGCTTTGATTATTATATGACAAGATAATTTTCTTTTCTGGTCTAATCTATTTGTTATTCTATAGGCTTCTTGTATATTTATGGCAATCTCTTTTTTTAGGTTGGGGAATTTTTCTTCTATGATTTTATTGAAGATATTTTTGGATCCCTTGAGCTGGGAATTCTCACTCTCCTCTAATACTCACTCTAGTATTCTTACATTTAGTCTTTTCTTTGCATTTGAAATTTGCTGGATGTTTTGGGTTGGGAATATTTTATGTTTTGAATTTTTTGACAGTTGTGTCAATTTCTTCTAAGCTATCTTCTACATCTCAGATTCTTTCTATCTCTTGTATTCTGTTGGCAATGCTTGTATCTTTAATTCCTGACCTCGTTCCTAGATTTTCAATTTCCTGGGTTTGCCTCTATTTTTCTTTTGCTTATTGTTTCTACTTCCACTTTTAGGTCTTGTACTATATTGATCAATTCCTGTTTAATTGTATTTTTCTGTATTTCTTTTTATAAATTATTACTGGATATTTTATTTATTTACATTTCAAATGTTATCATTTTCCCTGGTTTTCTTTCTAGAAAACCCCTATCCCATCCTCTTTACCCCTTCTTTTATAAGGGTGATCCTTCACCCATTCCTGCCTACCTGCCTGGCATTCCCCTATACTGGAGCATCAAGCCTTCACAGGACCAAAAACTTTTCCTCCCATTGATGTCCAACAAGATCATCCTCTGCTACATATGTGGCTTTAACAATGGTTCCCCCCATGTATACTCTTTGAATGGTAGTTCAGTCCCTGGGAGCTCTGGGTGGTCTGGTTGACTTTGTTCTATCTATGGGGTTGCAAACCCTTTAGCTTCTTCAGTCCTTTCTCTAATTTTTCAACTGGGCAGCCAGTGCTTAGTCTGATTGTTGGCTCTGAGGATGTGCCTCTGTATCTGTTAGGATCTGGCAGAACTTCTCATGAGACAGCTTTATCAGGCTGTTGTCAGCAAAAACTTCTTGGCATCTGCCATATTGTCTGGGTTTGGTATCTGTACATGGGATGACCCCAAATGGGGTAGTTTCTGTATGGCCTGTCAGTCTCTGCTCCACACTTTGTTTCCATATTCTCTCCCTTGAATATTTTGTTTTCACTTCTAAGAAGGGCTAAGGCTTCCACACTTTTGTCTTCCTTCTTCTTGAGTTTCAGGTGGTATGTGAGTTGTATCTTAGGTAATCCGTGCTTTTGAGCTAATATCCACTTATCAGTAAGTGCATACCTTGTATGCTCTTTTGTGACTGGGTTACTTCACTCATGATTATATTTTCTAATTTCATTAACTTGCCTACAAATTTCATGTATTTCTTTAAAGGAAGTATTTGTTTCCTCTGTAGGGGCTTCTACCTGTTTACTTGTACTTTTCTATATTTCTTTCAGTGAGCTATTTGTATCCCCTTTAAAGTACTTTATTATCTTCATAAGATAGGATTTCAGGTCAGCTTCCTGATTTTCAGGTGTATTGGTATAATCCAGGGCTTGCTCTGGTTTGATACCTGGGTTCCTGTGATGCTTGTTGTTGGCTTCTGTTGCTTGTGATCTTGTGCTTGCCTCTCACCATCTGGATATCCATAGTGTTAACTGGTCTTGGTGTCCTGGTAGGCCTGTGGCCCTGGCTGTAACAGAACTCCTGTGAGACCTTGGAACTGTGGCTTCTTCAGAGGGGTATATATGCTGGCGACCTGCTTTACTGTCTGCAGTGGTTCTTTGGGAAAGCCTTTAGACTTTGGGTTCTTCAACATGGCAGGCGAGTTGCTGATCTATTGCCCTGCTGCAGCAGATCTCCTGGGAAGCCTTCAGACTGTTGGGTCTTCAGAGGAGCAGTCAAGCTGATGTACTGCCCTGGCAGGTGCTAGTGAAAAGGGTCCTTAATCCACTGGATTTCTTGGGATTCCCCAGGGCTGTGGCTGTTAGAGAAGTTTTCTTACCTGCTGCCCTGCATGCAGCCGACTTCCTGGGAGGCCTTCAGACAGTGGTATCTTCAGAGGAATAGACAATCTGCTAATCTTCCCTGGCAGAAGATATAGGTAGGAAGGGCAATTTGCATTTTCTCATTTGTTAAGAATGGTACATCCTGTTTTATATGTACTTTATGCTCATTGTAACTAGTAAGACCTTAATGCACACTATCAAACCTTTGAAAAAAAAGCCAAGCACTGACAAAAATGTATTAATACACTTTTATGCAAAAATGCTTAAAATTTGTACATTTATCTTTTTCAAAAAATAAAGTTGTTCAAAAAAAGAATGGTGAACTCTTTTGGCATATTTCTTAGCCATTTTCATTTCTTCTATTAAAAACTCTGTATCAGATTCACATCTCATTTGTCACTGGGTAATGTGTTTTCCTGGTTCTTTGGGATTTTAGTTTTTGAGATTTTGTATATTCAAGATATTAATGTGCAAAAGATTTTCTCCAACTCTGTGGACTTCCCTTTATTGGATTGTTTCCTCGGTTGTATTAAATCATTTTACTTTTATGGAGTTATATTTGTTAGCTGTTGGCCTTAGTTTCTGAGCAAATGGTTTTCTGTTCAAAAAGTAATTTTTACACTTACATCTCATAGAGTATTATCTATATTGTTTTTTCTAGATTTGTCAGTATTTCAAGCTTCACATTCATGTGAATGATCCATTTGGAGTTGGGTTTTTTGCAGGACAATAGATACTGTTTTAATTTCATGTGGGCATATAGTTTTCCAGGCTCAATTTGTTGAAGATTTTTTTTCCTCCAGTGTTGTGTAATTTTGGCATCTCTGTGAATTATCATGTAGCTGTGCTTATGTTTGTGTCTTCTTTCCTGTTTCATTGATCTCCATGTCTCTCTTTGCACACTGGCCTTCTCTTTACCTACTTGCTCTGAATTTTTATTTTAAAGCCTTTTATCAAGTTGTTTCTCATTCTTCATGTCTTTGTCTTTGCATTAATCAATTAGCTATGCAAAATTTACATATTGTAATGAGTATGACTGCTGCTGCTTCAGAAAAACTGTCCTTGGCCCCTCAGATTAAGTTTTTTTTCTGTGATATTCTCAGTTTACCCTATATGTTTCCATTATAGTTCTCATCCCATTTGTAATTGATTATTTGTGAAGCTGTATGAAGATGCAATTACATCAGTATTTCTCATTCTATTTCCCCTCTGGCAAGCACAATTTCTAAGACACTGAAGATGATGAGTTCACTTCTCTGAAAAAAAAAGAGAAGAAAGTAAGAAATAAAGAACAGAGCTGAAGAGAGGAAGGAGTCAGTGAAGAAGAGGAACAGGCATGGAAGTAAGAAGGTGGGTAAGAATTAAGGGAAAGGAAAAAAGAGATGTAGGAAAATTAATAATATGAGCAAAAGGAGTATATAGGAACCAAAAGACTTCAGAGAAATATTGACTTTTAAGATCTTTCCATTTATCAGTGTCCCTAGCTGCTTTATGACTCCTTTTCTAAATAACAACAGGTGTCTAAAATTCTCAAACCCAATGAAATGGACTAAACCCAATTACGTTCTCAGGACAGTACCTCTGCCATGAAGTTGATAATGATCTCAACAGATTGCACAATAGATGTCTTCCTAAAGAAGTGGTTCTAAAGTCATCCCAATCTCCTGGGTATTTCTTTTTTTCTTATTTACCAAAGGCTCATATAAGTGTAGAATTCTGCATCTCTATTTTGGTGATGGAAAAATTAGAAAAATAAATGTCTAAGTAGGACATGGTAAGTTATTTATAAACGCATTGCTTCATTCAGTCTGTCCTCTGTTCCCACAGGTAATTATGAATTGCTTGAATAAAATGATAGTCATCAGTCTTATGAAGATTAATATGAGCTAGAGTAGCACTTGCCCTCTGGTGTAGTTAATGCTTGCAGTCAATTGCTTCCATATCTATTTTTTTTTTTTTTTTGAAGAGAAGAGACAACACAAAATCAGTCATCTTAGAAGGTTTAATAACAAGATAGTCTCTTTCTGATATCAAACAGCAACTCCTCTTCCCATACTAAGAAAAACTAATATAGCATTTGAAGGTGTCTTCTCATTCTACTTTTATGGTAATGCTGCAATTTTAAGTTGCTATAGTAACCACTTTTGATTTGAGTGAAGATTTTATTATTGTGAATTTTTTTAATTGTTTGGTTTTATTTTCTAGTCTAGCTCCATTGAGTTTTTAAAAAAATGAAAAGAGAGATTATATTTTACTATCCTCTAAGCATCATGGAACACAAAGACAATTCAGGTAATAATTTTGTATGACTATTTTTGAAAATATATGTTTACATATTCATCCTCAATGTCTATTTGAGAAATATTAGACACTATAGTAAAGTAGATCTTCCATGTAATTAAGCATAAATCTGTCAGTAACAGACCTCCAACATGTCACTGAAAAATATACAGTGCACAACTACTATTGTAATATATTGCTGTCAAAAACTATTTCTGTTCATATGTTACAATGACAAATATAACCGTCATTACAACATTTATAGGTTAAGGAAAAAATTTAGAGAGCATTCATCTGATTTTGTCACAATATTCTCTGTAAACTCCTTGGTTGTTGGTCTAGTCACCAGGAGCATTGGGTGATCTGGCCAGCTGATGTTGTTCTTCCTATGGGAATAAAATCATCTCTCAGCTCCTCAAGACCTTTTGCCAGCTCCCCCACCAGGGTCCCTAAGTGCAGTATGATGGTTGGATCCAAGCATCTATTTCTGTATTGGTCAATTGATGGCTGAACCTCCTAAGAAGCAGTCATATCAGTTCTTGTCAGCATGTGCTTCTTGGCAACAGCAACAGTGTTGGGTTAGGTGCCTGTAGACAGGATGGATCCCCAGGTGGGGGAGTCCTCAGATGACCCTTCCTTTAGTCTCTGCTCCTATTTTTGTCGCTGTTCTTCCTTTGGACAGTAACATTTCTGGGTTAAAGACTTTGGGATCGGTATGCGGCCCCATCCCATGAACAGGTGCCTTGCCTATCTACTAGAGGTGGTCTCTACAGGTTTGATTTCCCCTTTCCTATACATTTCAGCAAAAATCACCCCCATTGTGTCCTAAGACCCTATTGCTTCCTGTCATCTGGGACACTCCAATTGCTATCCCCAATTCCTTATCACCATCTGCCACATATTTTCATTCTTTTCATTGACCCTCTGTACCTCTCTCCTGTCCCCTCCAGTGCCTAATACTGCCCCCTTATTTTTCCCTTCTAGGTCACCCCTCTCACCACCTAACACCATCATTATTTTCTACTCTCTTTACAGAACCAAAGCATCCACACCCTGATCCTTCCTTTTATGCTCCATGTGGTCTGTGGTTTGTGTCATGGGCACTGTGAGTTTTAGGGCTAATATCTACTTATCAGTGAGTGCATACCATGTGTGTTTTTTTGTGTCTGGGTTATCTCACTCAGGATGATGGTTTCTAGTTCCATCTATTTGACTAAGAATTTCATGAAGTCATTGTTTTTAATAACTGAGTAGTATTCCATTGTGTAAATGTACCACATCTTCAGAATCGATTCCTCTGTTGAAGGACATCTGGGATCTGTCTGGCTATTATAAAGAAAGCTGCTATGAGCACGGTGGAGTGTGTATTTTTATTATATGTTGGAACATCTTTGGGGTATATGCCCAGGAGTGGTATTGTTGGGTCATCAGGTAGTTCTATGTCCAGCTTTCTGAGGAGCTGACAGACTGATTTGCAGAGTGGTTGTACCACCTTGCAATCCCACAAAAAATGGAGGAGTGTTCATCTTTCTCCATATCCTCATCAGCATCTGCTGTTACCTGAGTTTTTTGATCTTAGCCATTCTGACTCTTGAACTTTCAATTCAAAATTATTCACCAAAAATTCTATAATTGTAAATGCAAACACTCTTTCAATGTCTATAAAATATTACAGGTAAAAAAATCTTTCAACTCTTTATGAAGAAATTTTATATGTCAAGTTTAATAAGTCAAGAATATTTTATCCAAGGTTAAAAATTAGGCAAAATTTAAACATATCCCAGCCTGTGTAAATAATAAGATTTATTTTGATTTTTCAATCTAGAAGTTGCATTTCTAATACTAATTTGCAGAATTAGTGAAGGTGTTTTAGAAAATATTTATCGAATATCAAATCAACTATTCTTATCCATGGCCATGCAATTTTCTACGCCTCTTATTTTTTGTTGATATGTGATAATTCTAATGTTTTATTGATTTTAGTTTCTAAAAGTATACTAATTTTTTTTTCTAGAATCTTCTTTTATATGCCACACAGACCCCAGTAATGGGAAGTTAGGAAAAATACTTATTGATTATGTAACATTCTTTTTTTTTATTAACACATTTATTTTACAAAACAAAGATAAATGTACAGATTTCAAGCATTTTTTGCATAAAATTATACAATACATTTTTGTCAGTACTTTTTTTCAGATTTTAAAATAATTTTTATATAAATCTATATGAATAGTCAGTACTTGATCTTTTTAAAGGTTTGACAGTATGCATCGAAAACCTAATACTTACAATGAGCACAAAGTACATGCAAAACAAAATGTAACATGAAAATAGTCAAAGTTTTCTTGTTGTGTAAAGATTTTTTTGTTTTGTTTTGTTTTCTTTTCTTTATTTCTTGGACTTCCTACAGTCTGTGAGTTGTTTCTGGGGCAGTGTGAGCCTCTGGGGTTAGCAAGTGTTACTTATGGCAACAGCTAACTGAACACACACACACACACACACACACACACACACACACACACACACACTAGCAATCTCTTTCCTAACTGCCTTCCTTTGAAAACTATAAGGGAGTCCCATTCTGCCAATGTGACTAAACTGTACTCAGAGCCCCCATTATGTTGTTGTCTATTGCAGTAGTTAGAATGAGAATGGCTCCCATAAAATCTTAGATTTGAATGGTGGCTCATTAGAGAATGGTGCTATTCACAAGGATTAGAAGGTGTTATGGCCTTGTTGGAGGAAGTGTGTCACTGGGGATGGACTTTGAGGCTTTGAAAAGCCCAGGCCAGGCCCAGTGGCCCCCTCTTCCTGCTACCTTCAAATATAGGTTTAGAACTCCCAAATACTACTCTAGTACCATGTATGCCTGAATGAACACCAGACTCCCCACAATCATCATGGAGTAAACCTCTAAAACTATAAGAAAGCATCAATTAAATGTTTTCCTTTGTAATAGTTGCCTTATTCTTAGTATCTCCACACAGCAGTAGAACACTAACTAGGATATCTATGTTTTTAGTAACTCTTACTAAATCTCTTACCTAGAAGGACAGTCCTACTTGGTGTCTCCTTTAAACATCAAGTTTGAAACCTTTCAGCTACTTCCTTTATATTATATCTGAATCTTTGAGCAAGTACTGATAATTTATAGCTAAATTAAAATTGAGAAGGGAGACAGAAAGATGGCTCTGTGATTTTTCCAAGTCTGATGATGAGAGTTTGGTCATAAGGACACATACAGTAGAAGGAAAGAATTGACTTGTCCATTTGGTAAAAGAAAAGAACTGATTTCTGAGTTGTCCTCTAAACTATGTGCTATGACACCTGTCTATAACCCCCCCCCCACATACCTGTAAAAACGCAAAATTTTAAAAATTAACTGAGCACTATCATAAAGAAAATAATGTAGAATTGAACACATCTGAGAGACCTGTGTACAGCTTGCATGAATGGTACCTGTCTATTCAACTCAATTTTGTCTTAAGTATATATATATATGTATATATATATATATATATATTCAGTATAAAATTATTCAAGATTTGCATCTGACATAATCGCCAAGTCATTAGTGTTTATGATATAATACCATTTGTGGAAATATGTAAATATTGTGTAAATACAGATCTACAAGTCAAATATATTTGCAAAAAAAGTCCCAATATAGTTAATAATTCTGCTAAATCAAAGTGCTTTCATTTATTCATCAAGCTTTAACTTTCACTGGTGACACTGATATGTATCTCAATACATTCATTTAATAATTAGAGACATTTCATATTTGTAAATTCAAAGTTAACTGTATAATATGTATTCCAAGATAGCAGGCCAAAGAGACCATTTTTCCTAATTGACATTGAAAGAAATGATTATCATGCTGCAGTACTTGTCTAACTCCTTTAGATTCATCAATTATTCAGGATTAATTCTGTGAAAAACCAGAGAATGCTTATGATGATGAGTTCTTAAGATATACAACTGTTCAAGGAGATAAGAACTGTTCATGAATTTATCATGTATTCAAATACGCTATAAGGATCTTGGCTGCTATAAATGTCTCCTACTTTTTATATAATTACTAAATATTGGTAGAGAATGCACATTAACATTTGTGCATTAAAATCAGATTACAATTTTCTGAACTATTAAGATTTAGTAACCTTGCAGAAGGTTATATACAAACTATTCAAAGCCTTGTATTTCTTAAAGTATTTTATATACATTTGCCTTTTTCTCAAGCCTTATCTGATAATGGCAACAGGAATATGATAGAGTAAGAGCAGTCTAGAGGCCAACTTTGTACCAGCTACAATACTGATGGCTAAAAATGTAGTCATAATGCTAGATAATTAAGAAGTATATAGTTTAGCAAGAGAGACCATTAAACAAACATCAATAATGAATTATGGTAATTACTACAAAAAAGACAAGGGAGCTACAGAAAGACAAAGGCTACATGTTGAGCTTAGCTTCTAATGTTCATGTTTGTATTTATGGGAAAAGAAAAAAAATGCCTTAAGCATGAAGAGTTTAGAAGAGGAAGAAAAGGTCAATCTAAACTAAGTATATATGGAAATTCCAAGGAAATATGGTACTCTGTATACTAATTTATAAAGTACTACATTATAAAAAGTGAAAAACCAGCTTGTTCATAGACAAGGTAAATGTGGAGCCTTGATAGATATTTGGTGGGGGAACAGCAATTTGACGTTTTTGTAACATATTCTCAATGTTTTATAGTAGATTGTGGTGAAGGCTGGGAGAACACCATGGGGGAGGTGAGTGATGGAAAAATCTTGGACACACAGATCTGGACAATACTGACAAAGAGAAAATCATTAGAGCATTTAGTAAAATGGGTGATTACTCACGTGAGCTACAAAGGACCATGAAATAAATAGCATAGTGTTATATGCTTATACATAAATTGATTGTAAAATAGGGTACTAGGCAGAAGGATCTGAAAAATACACATCTAATTGTTAATAGCCCTCATTCTTTCTGGTTATCCTGGCTTATGAGCACTCTTTGACATCATATTTTGTGTGCTCATGTATATGCATGTGACTGATGAATATACATTCATTTTATAATAAGAAAGTATAATACACGTTGAATTAGCTTTTACTCATTTAACCAGTCGTAATTTTCCTTTTCTCTAAAAGCACGATTGAATGAGCACTAATGAAGGGGAAAACTTGGATTCATAGGTGAGAATGGTTTCAGCAGTCAAGAGAGCATTTACAGAGGACTGGAATTTAGTTCCCTGTACCCACATAAGGATTTAACACCCTCTTTTGGCCTCTGATATCACAAACACACAAACACACACATATGCACATGCACACATTATAAAATCCAATGTCTTCTTAAATGTATATTATTGGTAAATATGGTCATTCAACTTTCAACTATCCCTTATCTATCTCTCACCTCTACCTAGTCTAAACTCTTACATTCCTGTTCTACTTCCTATAAAATCAGTATTTTTAGTGTCTGTGGATGTGGGAGATTGTGTGCAGCTTATCTTCCTGTGCTTGTCCTATTTCCATTAATAAAATGTTCCCCAGTTTCATCTATGCTGCACAAAGTGACAAGAAGTCATTATTTTCCCAAAGAAAATGAAACAAGTGCCAAATGCATATTTTCACCTCCCTGTTTACTGCAGCATTATTCACAAGTATCCAGATATGAAACCAACTGAAAATTACTGCAGTGAGAATTTTTAGAGTTTGTTTGTTTGTTTATCCAGTCACCTTTATGTCCCTATCACAGACCCCTTCCCTCCTCTCTTCCCAGTTTCATCCTTACAAATTCTTATGACCTTATCCCCTCCTATTCTCATTAGTTCTTAAAAATCAGTAAATCTAGGCCTCCTGTCACACATCACAGTATGTCATAAGCTCATAAAGACCTTCCTAATCTACATGGTGAATTCTTGTTTCACTTAAAACTGCTGTTGTGTATGCTCACTGAGAATTTTGTTCAGCTATGGCAAAGGACCAAATCCTATTTTATGGAGACCTCCTTGATCATATTTGACTATGTCGATATAAAAATTTAGAAAATCATTGATATTCATATCCTTTATTTCTGAGAATTAACTCAATAAGAAACAATTTGCCAGCTGTGATTGGAGAAGCAACAATCATGTTCTCACATGTTCAATGGATGAAATGATGACAAGGTGGTTGTAAGATGCTGTTAATTCTAAAGAACATTGCAATATTAGGAAGGCAACAGACAAATGAGAAGGGAACTATCTGTGAATTAACAAACATGGTGTTTTTTTCTTGGACTTAAGAAAAAATCTCCTTGTCAGTTAACTTGAATCTTCACATTTTTTTTAAAGAATGTGCTCTTCTGCAATTTTTCACTTGTGACTTTCTATTTATCCCTTTGTGACAATTGATATAAGTAAAATAGAAATCAAGTCTTTAGCATCTTTAGCATGTGAATTTATCCAAGTTTATAGTTTCCCATTTATTTACTGTATCTTTTGTCAAAGTAAATATTTTTATTTTATATAAATATGTTTGATGTTTTTCAAAAATAATTTCTGGTGTCCTTGCTTTGCAAATCTCTTTTCTCATTCTTTTTCCACCCCTCTTGTTTTAATTTTTATTTGGTGACACCTAGTTTTTAAACTACCTGGTTATTTCCTTTCTATTTTCTTTTTTGTGTTTTTTATAATGTGATGTTCATTAGGATTCTAATTTTACATTTTTCCATATGGATAACCAATTGTCCCCAAACCATATATTCTAAACCTTTGTCACTGAACACCATTTTTTTGCCATATGTTAGCATATCATATGTGTTGAGGTTTATTAGGCAATACACTTTATACTTGTGTAGTTGGTTCTCTTGTTGTTCAGAGTTGTTTATTGAATAATGGTACCATATCCACTGATTGAAATGCCCTATATATCTGTTCCACTCATCTTTCATTTTGGGCACTAGCGTCTTTCCTGTTGCTATCCTGAAGTTCTATAATATGTTGTTATATCTGTAGACAGGTTATCTCCCTCTATATTCTTTTACTGATCTGTATCCAAAATTACTTGAATATTCTCACATTTGTTTTCTCAGATGAATTGTAAAATGTCCAGGTCACATCATATCCCCCTTTATGCATGCAAATGCTAAGTATATATGGAAACATACAAACTGTGGTGTGATTTGATGTGCTTGAGCATGTATCACACACATAGATTCACTTCCTACCACATTTTCTGTCATTTATACATCTTGTTTGGTTTTACATTTTAAATGTCCATGGTTTTGTTCATTTGGATACTTGTTGTTCTTACATTATCATGATTGTTACAGTTTGAATTTGAACTGTTTCAAACAGGCTTAGGGTTTGAGTGCTTGTTCCTCAGCAGCTGCACTATTCAGTGGCACTGTGGAGAGTTTCAAAGGTGGAGCCTACATGGTAGCAGTGGATTCTGCCACTGTTGATGGTGAGAGCTCAGTCCCAGGCTTGGTTCTCCAGGATATAAACATCTGCTGCCTCATGCCTCATGAACTGAGCATCTACCATGCCTTTCATCTTAATGGAGACCCCCTGCAACCATAATTTGTGAAACCTTTCTCCCTTAATTTGTTTCTGTTAGATATAACTAACATAATGAAGGATATTTTCTCATCCTATTATCAAATACCTGAAGTAAAAAAAATATTTTAACATATTAATATTGTACAATTTCTACTTCTTTTTCTTGATTAAAATGCTTATGAGTGTTTATCCTGAACATATATCTATGCACCTGGTATGTGTCTGGTGCTGGAGGAGGTCAGATTCCTCAAAATTGGAGTTATAGACCTCAGTTGGTGCAGGTACTAGAAACCGAGTCCCAGTCTTCTAGAAAACCAGGAGGTACTCTCAACCACTAAGTTATCTCACCACCTCTCCCCCTCACAGACTTATTTTGTTTTATTTTTTTAAAGATAAGGCTCTTTATGAAACTCTGGTTGACCTGGAATTTGCTTTATGGATCAGCCTGGACTCAAACTTGCTATGACTCCAGAATCTGCTTCTCAAGTGGTGAGATTACAGTACTGCACTACCACACTCTCATTTATGTTTGATTTATATATTTATATATTCTGAATACTTTGCTAAATAATGAAAAACTACTGTCCTTAGTATCATAAACTCTCTCATATAATAGAAATAAGTAAGAATTCTTCTAGTGTTTCTTCATCAAGTATGAGGCTAATGTTGACAAATTTATTTTTTAATATAAACAAATTACAAAAATGCTTTTGAGATAGGCTGTTACTATGTAGTCCTAGCTAGCCTGGAACTTATATAGATGCAGGCTGGCCTCAAATTCACAAGATTCACCTGTCTCTCCCTCAGAAGGGCTAGAATTAAAGATGTCTACTACAATACCTGGCCCGCCTCAAGCTTTGATCCTACTTTCAGTGTTTGTAGGCTTTTCTAACTACAGATTCAACCTAAGCTTTATTTCCTCTTAGATCCCACAGTCATTTCAGGAGTGTCTTACTTGCTTAATGTTTCTTTCCTAGTTAAAACTTTGCAATAACGGTGGATGGTCATAAGCATTGTTGCTAAAACCGAGGTTGATGCCACTTGTGTAATGAAAGGAGTAAAATCATTTAGTGAATTAAAATGTTTTGTCAATTTCTTAAAGTATCTACCAATATTTGAAAATACAGGACTGTTTTTGTTGTACTATTAATGAACTGTCAAACTGGTAACACTAATATATTGGTCTTCTGCTTTGTTCTATTCCCATATTTATCTACAATTAACAGAGTTGGATTAAAATCTCCCCTTATGGTTCTGATTTTGCCAGCTTTTCCTTATGCTTCAACAATTTTGCATTGTCTAATTCATAAATGTTTCTTTATCAATAAAAGACAGATTTTTCAATGTACTTGTATGCTTTTTTAATTTAATTCTACTTTGCCTAGTGTTGAATTGGTGACCTTTTCGATTTTCCCATTTGCATTTGCCTGGGATATCTTTGTTCTTTACTTTAGTGTTAACCTTTCTTTAACCTAGTCTCAGAATATTAGTCTTGTGTCTTGAGAATTTAATCCATTCACATTTATCATAATGAGTAATATATTTGGCCTTAACTTTGGCATGCCATTTGGTGTACTTAAATATACCAGGGCTTACTATGTCATTTTGAAATTTACTTTCCCAATACGCTGATTTTACATGGGCTCACTTTCCTTCTCACTGCAATATATTGATATGAAAGTTGCATATGATACTTTTAATATATGGAATTCTAGATTCTTAAAAGAGGTACAATTTGTAGTGCTCATGCAGAGTGTAGCCATGACTGATGTAGACAGTGAAAATTCTTGCCAATAATTACATAATGAGATAGAAAGAGATTTGCAAGATAACAATAAAAAGATAGCTCTAATACATTAAATTTGCTTTACTAACATTTGTATTTATTAAATTTGATCTTTGTGCCAACAAGTTGGCTCAACAGGTAGACATGATAGCCACACAAGCCTGGAAAGCCAAGTTTGATCTCTGGAATCCACATAAAAGTGGAAAGAGGGAAATGACTCCAGGGAATGGTCTTCTCACTTCCACTTATATGCCCATACATACACTTCTTGCCCTGCTGACTAAAATAAATTGGATCTGTATAGTCTACAAAATATTAGTATGGGTCTCTACTAACTCTCATGTTTTTCTGAAATAATAAATTTTTAAAATTAAGATCTCTGAATATTTTTGTTATATAAGTAATTCTTTAGTAATTATTTTAGAATTACACTTAAATCAACCAACCAAATCAATGGTTTTTTAAATTAATTCTCTCATTTACTGGTCAAAACACTCAAACTACACTTTCTATTGATGTTAGTACATATTCAAATGGCATTCAGATCCATAACTTTTTGTCACATTTCAAGTTTTATTCTTGGATTAAACTATAATAGTGAGATGTTATGTTCTTAGCTCCTTTATAATACCAAAATAGTCTTTACCTATTTAATAATGAGTTAATATCAAGATAGTTTGCAAAAGACAGCAAAAGAAACAAATCTATGACAGATTTTCTACAAATTGTGCTATAAATAGAAGTTATCCTGCACTTTATATAAGAAATTTAACCTGTGTAATTGCTTCTGGAAACATAGAACTTTCCTTTTTATATTGTTTTAATTCTTTGTTTTATTTATATGAATGAGTGTTTGCCGAAATGTATATTAAGGCAATACATAGATCGCTTTTATACAGTGTCCTCAAAGGTCAGAAGAGGACATTGCATTCCTGGAAACTTCAGTTATGGGTGATAGTGAACAGCTATGTAAGTGCTAGGAATTGAACCCAAATCCCCTAGAATAGCAGTAATTGATTTTAACCACTGAGCTTTTACTTCAGTGTCAGAGAACATGCTTAAAAGATGCAAAAAGAGACTGTTTCTTTTTTTATTTATTAGAAAAACAACTACATTTAAAATACATTTTCTGAATTATACATGTTCTCATGTCCAAACTTAAAAGAAAATCTTGGCTTAAGTGTTTGTAGTACTATTTCAGCTTACCCTAATAAATGTTATTAATATTTCTTTATTGTAATATATATGATCCTCATTCAGGAGCTTTATGTTCTAACAGACAAAGAGTTTAAAATCTTATAAATGAACTAGACAAATACTGTCACATTTTCCTTATGCTGTTTGTGTTTCATCAAAGTCTTACATAATTAAAACCTGATTGATTTATCTTGTATGTATGGTCAAAAAAAAAAAAAAATACCAGATTTTCCCTTGCTTATTCAACATGCTTCTTCATAACCTTGGTACTTCCAACCTCAAATTAGACTGGAAAAATGGCCAACCAACTATTTACTTGGCTGTACTTTCTAGAAATGAATTGTTACTTGACTCTGTTGAAAACTAGAAAGCAGAAGTCTAGTGGGGTTGGATGGAATAGGGAGAAGAATACACCCATCATTAGTGGGCCCTACAGCCAGATTGTAAAAAAGGTGAGTAGACATTTTACCATGGCTGGACTAACAGAAGATGAGAACCCTATTCATGTGCTGCAAACTGGACCCATACATACCATTGGATATTTTAGTGCAGTAAAGTCCTATAGGCAGCTGACAGTAACGGTTGATGGTTGATTTTAAGCAAAATCAATATCCCCAGTCCAAAGTGTCTTTTTTTTTCTTTACAGCTTTATTTTAAAAAGAGAGATACATGTACAGATTTTTTAAATCATTTTGGCATAACACTATATGAATATATTTTTTTCAATACTTGATTCTTTTAAAGGTTTGATAGTGTACATTGAAATCTTACTAGTTTCCGTAAGTATAAAGTACATGTAGAACAGAACATGACATTGAAACAGTCAAAGTTTTCTTGGTGTATATAGATTAAACATAATGGTTTTTGAATACCAAAAATTGCCACAAGGCTATATTCTTAGCTCTTGAATTATTAATCATTTAAGGTCTAGGTCTACCACACTCTGAGAGGGTGCAATACACTTTTTTTTTTTCTAAGAATAACTGAGTTTTTCTCTTCTTGGTCTTTGTTTTTGTTTTTTGTTTTTGTTTTTGTTTTTGTTTTTTTGAGCTTCATATGGCCTGTAAATTGTAAGGTTCTGTCAGCTATTTAATACATTGTTGGAAACCCTGAAAGGTGAATGTAGTAGGAGATGAATCGAGTCACTTGATGATTTTCTGGTCAAGCTAAAAGCCTTAAGAAAGCCAAAAATAATCTTATGATGCATACTTGATACTAAGGAAAGCATAGAAGGGTTGATACAAACCAGAAACCAACATGCAAAAGTCTACATGGAGTATAATGGCTGAAAGCCACCGAGAAAGGGGACTTTCGGGTAGAGGCAAGCATGTTGGGCTCAAGGTTTCCTACCTTGCACTGATGGATAAAAAGCTCTATGGCACCAAAGAATGGGTTGGAATCCACTGTGTGGGAATTTCCCTAAACAATTGGAGAATTCCTTATCACATTTTATTTGGTTATTGTGAACTAGGCACTCTAATTTGCAGAGGACCACTGTAGAAATAAAGCTAAAGCTAAGAGACAATGAAGAGGCCATTGAGCATTGATACCCTTGGCCTTACTCAAAAAAAATGACAGAATCATAAGGACTATGCACAGAACATAATGGAGTATGATTTTATTTTGTCTTATTTTTAATTTAAAAACTCTTATTCACTCTCCTTCCCCTGATCCTGTCCAGTATCTAGATACTGTCTTGTGACAATGCTGAAGAAAGTCTGTAAAACCAAGGTCTAGATCAGGTTAAGCTACATATTCCTTTGAAGTTCAGAATACTTCCTTGGTGTCTTTATGCCTTTGCCTTGTAATTTGGTCTTACAGTGAATGACATGACCCCCATTTAAACTGAGTAAATATTTATTAATCCATCCTAGAAAATATCCACCCTCATTAACAATATACTAGCCAAAAGTGATGAAAGGCATGGAGCTCCAAAGAGACAGAATTTAAGAGTAGAAACTAAATTTCCTCTGATCTTCAACTTATGGGTCAGTCTCACAAGTGTTGATTGTTGATGTATGATGTCCAAAGTTTAAAAACTTTTAAAATCAGAATCATGTCTTTTGATTTCAAGTGAAGGTAAAGAATAGAAGCTTCTTAGAACCCCCTTGTGATCCAAAGGTTTATATTTTTTATGTTTGCTTATATCCACATATGCATAGCTAATGATAGCCAGGAAATTATCTTTTTATTATAAATATATACTTTTAACCTCAAGAATTAATACATTAAAATTTACTTTTGTGCTTTTGCTATAGTGTTTTGCCACATAAATGTTACCACATATACTATTACTACTACTACTACTACTACTACTACTAATAATAATAATAATAATAATAATAATAATAATAAACTTTACTGATAATGCTAAGGTTGATCTACTTGTAAATATTTGAGAGTGGTAAAGTGTAAGAAAAGTAATATGAAACAAGAGTCAAGCATTTGACTAAATTTGTAATTGAAGAAATTGAATCACCTGCCATTTTATTTAGTCTTAAATTTAATGAATAAAATTCTATGTATCTTCAAGGTTTATCTATAATATCTTATTGCTTAAATTATTTAAAATAGCTAGTTATTGCTTACAGATGAAATATGTTTATGATTCTTGTATCATATCTGCAATATTCCACCTTTGGCCATGCCTCAGATTTCTGTGACTAAGTGTGCATGTTAATGGAGTTAAAATAAGAAGCAATACGGTAATAAACACTTCATTCATGCATGCATAATTTTTGTTCTAATAACATTTTTGAAATCCATGGTTATTACTACAAATATTCCTTTTTGTGTTTATATAATGACAAAATGATATTAATAATACATGCCTAGAATATTAACTATGTTGGGGTAATAAGTTTAATCACATAAAAATTCACTGGAAATAATTCATGGTTGTGTTTTCAGGGGAGATCATTCACTTTTGTTTGTAAGATAATCCTTGAAATGTCATGGCCTTAGTGATATGAATTCTGCTTCTGAGATTATCGACTCTGGAATCACACCATATGGAAGAATAAACTTTTCATGGTGAAAAACAAACAGTCAATTATCTTTTGTATTGAAGACAGGTGCATCTGCTTAGTAGGTATGGTACTGGAAATCTTAACAAAACATGGAACATGTCTACCGTATATTAAATGGGTGCTAAGTTTGCAAACAAAGATTCACCTTAATATTGTCACTCAGGTTCCTTATTCTCGAGACTACCACAAGAAAGGAGATGATGTTAGGGTATCAACACCATTCACAACAGTCACAAATAATATAAAATACATTGGTGTGACCCTAACCAAGCAAGTAAAGATCTGCATGACAAGAACTTCAAGTCTTCGAAGAAGGAAATTGAAGAAGATCTCAGAAGGTGGAAATTCTCCCATGCTCATTGATTAGAAGGATCAACATAGTAAAAACAGCCATATTGTCAAAAGCAATCTACAGATTAAAGTGCAATCCTCACCAAAATTCCAACTCAGTTCTTCACAGGGTTACAAAGAGCAATTTGCAAACTCATTTGGAATAACAAAAATCCCATGATAGCAAAAGCTATTCTCAGGGGAAATCACCATCCTTGATAGCAAGCTGTACTACAGAGCAGCTGTGATTAGAAAAAAAAATACATGGTATTTGTACATAGACGGGTAGGTAGATTAATGGAATAGAATGCAAGACCCAGAAATGAGCCCACACATCTATGGTCAGTTGATTTTTGACAAAGGAGCTAAAAGCATTCAATGGAAAAAGTACAGCATCTTCAAAAATGGTGCTGGTTCAACTGATAATCAACATACAGAAGAATGCAAATCAATACATTCTTATTTTCTTGTACAAAGCTCAAGTCCAAGTGGATCAAAGACCTTCAAAAAAAAAAAAAAAAAAACAGGCACACTGAAACTAATAGAAGATAAAGTGGGAAAGAACTTAGAACACATAGAAATGGGAAATTTTCCTGAACAAAACACTGGTGGCTTATGTCTAAGATCAATAATGGACAAATGGGGACCTCATAAAAATTTGAGGCTTCTGTAAGGCAAAGGACATTGTCAAAAGGACAAAATGGCAACCAACAGACTAGGAAAACATCTTTAACAATCCTACATCAAATAGAGGGCTAATATCCAATATATACAAAGAATTCACGATGTTAGACTCCAGAGAATCAAATAATCCTACTAAAATGGGGTACTGATCTAAACAAAGTCCCAACTGAGAAATACCAAATGACTGAGAAGCACCTGAAGAAATTTTCAACATCCTTGATCATCAGGGAAATGCAAATCTAAACAACCCTGCAATTCTACCTCACACTACTCAGAGTGGCTAAGAGCAAAAACTCAAGTAAAAGCCAATGCTAGCAAGAATGTGAAAAAAGAAGTACACTCTTCCATTTTTGGTGGGATTGCAAGCTGGTCCAACCACTGTGGAAATCAATTTGGCAGTTCCTCAGAAAATTGGACATAGTTCTGAACACCCAGCTATAGAACTCCTAGGCATATATCCAAAAGATGTCCCAACATCTAACAAGGACACATGTTCCACCATGTTTATAGCAGCCTTATTTATAATGGCCAGAGGCTGAAAATAACCCAGATTTCCTTCAACAGAGAAATGGATACAGAAATTGTGGTACATTTACGCAATGGAGTATTAGTCATCTCTTAAAAATGATGACTTCATAAAATTCTTAGACAAGTGAATGTAACTAGAAAATATCATCCTGAGTGAGGTAACCCAGTCACAAAATAACACACATTGTATGCACTCACTGATAAGTGGATATTAGCCCAAAAGCTCAGCATACTTAAGATACAATTCATAGACCATATGAAGATCAAGAAGAAGGAAGACCATAATGTGCATGCTTCAGTCCTTCTTAGAGGGGGAGACAAATTAACCATGGGAAGAAATACAGGAACAAAGAGTGGAGCAGAGACTGAATGAAAGACCATCCAGTGACTGCACAATCTGGGCATTCATCTCATATGCAGCTACTATACCTAGTCACTTTTTCGGATGCCAGGAAATGCTTGCTGGCAGGAGCCTGTTATGGATGTCTCCTGAGAGGCTTTGCCAGAGTCTTACTGATACAGATGAGGATGCTTGCAGGTAACCATTGGACTGAGACTGGAACCCTGATAGAGGAGTTAGAGCAAGGACTGAAGGAGCTTAAAGGATTTGCAACCCCATAGGAAGAACAACAATATCAACCATCTACACACCCCAGAGCTCCCAGGCACTAAACAACAACCAAAGAGTGCCCATAAAAAGACCCATGGCTCAAACAGCATATACAGCAGAGGACTGCATTGTCTAGCATCAATTAGTAGGAGAAGCCCTTGGTCCTGTAAATGCTTGATTCCCCAGTGTAGGGGAATGCCAATGTGCTGAGTTGGGAGTGGGTTTGTAGGAGCTGGAGAATCTTCATAGAATCTGAGGGAGTGGGCATGGTATAGAGGGGGATCCAGAAAAGGGATAACATTTAAAATGTAAATACATAAAATATTCAATAAAAAATAAATTTCATATTAGAAAGCAATCAGCTGGAATGAGACTCATCTATAGAAAGTTGTTTTCTGAAGGTAGGTCAGAGATAGAGGGCTGACCTAGTGTGTAATGGGACCTGAGTCAGTAGTCAGTCTCCAATGTTAAAAAACAGTGTAAAAAGATGAGTTTTAAAAAAAAAAAAATCACAGAGAAATAATAACACCCCTTCAACATGAATATCAGAATTTAAAAAACTAAAGTAAAGATAAAGGTCTTGAGAGGTATCTTGAGGCATGAATGTACTTCCTTCGAAAGTTTGAGCACCCAAACTCAATCTCCTAAACCCATGTAAAAATGAACTGTGGCAGTGTGTGTTTATATTCCAGCACTAAATAGGAATAGACTGTGAACACCTGTATCTCAAGCAAGTTAGATTAATTTAGTGAGTCTCAGACCCCTGTGACAGCCCTTGCTTAAAAAAATCCTCTGAGTAACAGAGAAAGTTAGACCTCTGGCCTTCACACACAAGCACTTACATATATGTGCAACATCAGAAATGTTCACCTATGTACACTCATAAACACACATTCAACACATGAAAGGAATGAAGCAGAAGTGTCATTTCTTGAGTATATATCTGAGGTTTTTTCCAAAAATCCAAGCACACTCCAATAAATAATCACATACATAAACAGTAATTAGAAAAGCTAAATTAATTAGTGCTATAGGAAAAGATTAAGGTCATTTTGATCAGGCCATATTAGAATGAGTAGGTTTCTCATAGAAATTAACCAGTGAATATTAAAATAATATTTTCATTGTGATAAGAGTAGAATGGTGATATTTCCTAGTTCCATCCATTTTCCTAAAAATTTTATGAAGTCATTGTTTTTAATAGGTGAGTAGTACTTCAGTGTGTAAATGTACCATATTTTCTGTATCCATTCCTCTGTTGAAGGATATCTCAGTTCTTTCCAGCTTGTGGCTATTTAAACAAGGCTCCTATGAATATGGTGCAGAATGCAACCTTGTTATATGTTGGAGCATCTTTTGGGTATATGCTCAGGAGTGGTATAACTGGGTTCTCAGGTATCACTATGTCCAATTTTCTGAGGAACCCCCAGACTGATTTCCAGAATGGTTGTACCAGCTTGCAATCCCACCAACAATGGAGGAGTGTTCCTTTTTCTCCATATCTTTGCCAGTATCTGCTGTCACATGAGTGTTTGACCTTAGCCATTCTTACTGAGGTTATGTGGAGTGAAGAAACCCAGCAACAGAAGAACACAGATGATATGCCCTCACTGGTAAGTGGATATTAGCCCAAAAGCTAGGAATACCCAGGATACAATCACGGACCATATGAAGATTAAGAAAAGGAAAGACCAAAATGTGAATGCTTCAGTCTTTCTTAGAAGGGAAAACAAAATACCCATGGGAGGAAATATAGGGGGAAAAGGTGGAGCAGAGATTGAAGGAACGGCCATCCAGAGACCGCCCCACATGGGGATCCATCCCATATGCATCTATCATACTATTGCTGATGCCAGAAAGTGTTTGCAGACAAGAGCCTGATATGGATGTCTCCTGAGAAACTCTGCCAGAGCCTTACTGATACAAATGAGGGTACTTGCAGATAACCATCAGACTGAGCACAGGGATCCCAATGGAGGAGTTAGAGAATGGACCGAAGGAGCTGAAAGAAGAAAAACAATATCACCAACCAGACCCCCCAGAGCCCTCAGGGAATAAACCACCAATCATAGGGTACACATGGAGTGACCCATGGCTCCAGCCTCATATGTAGCAGAGGATGGCATTGTCTGACATCAATAGCAGGAGAAGCCCTTAGTTCTGTTAAGGCTTGATTCTCCTGTGTAGGGAAATGCCAGAGTGATAGGATGTGAGTGGGTAGGTGGGCAGGGGAGTGGCCTTATAGAAGCAGGGGGAGTGTGGGAGAAGGAGGAACAAGGAAAGGTGATAACATTTGAAATGTAAATACATATACTTTCCTATAAAAAAGATAGTTAAAAAATAGTAGAATGGTGTTCTTCAGATTTTAGTACCACTAATGAGAAGAAAGGATGCAAAGGAGAAAAGAAAGGAAAGATGATGAGAGAAAAAAAAGAAAATAGAACACAGGAAAAAAGCCTCTGGTAGTAAACCAAATTTTGAATAAATTTTCAGTAAACAGATTCAGTTTTACATTAAATAAAACATTAACTACTTCTAAGTCTAAACAATCTTGATGTAGTAATAGCATGCACACAAACAGGAAAAAGTAAATGCAATAAAAATAAATTGTTACTACAAAAGATTGGGAACTGTTAGGTGCTTACAATTCAAATAGAGTATATGATAAGCATGCTGCTCTCACATAGTAGGACTGATAATAATTATCTTTATTGCCATTTTATGAATGGGGGCAGCAGGGAGTCGCCTCTAACAATATATGGACTTTTAATGATGAATTTATGGTTTGAATTGTCATTAGACATTTGAGCTATAACCCATTCTGCAAGCTTGCCACAGACAGGAAGATTATAGGTTGGGGATATTTTGGGGGCTGTGGACAAGACCAAATGGAAAAACATTCAGAAGAAGAGTCTTCAAGCTAGAATAAAGCACAGAATTCAGGAAAGTAAAAACTAGCCTAAGGGAAAAATAAATCCTAGTGAGCATAAAATGCAAGCCAAAGCATTAGCAATAAATACCAATTTACATGAAACCACAGCATTTTCAATGAACCAGATCTGCCAAATATAAAACAGAAGGATTCAGATATAAATGAGGGGCAGGAACAAATTCAGCAAAATGCCATATTTGAGTGACACTAAAACTTTAGGAAGTAGGTTGAAAGTAAAAGGATACAAAAGCTGCTCTCATTTTTTTTGTGAGCACTAACAAGAAACAACAAAAGGTCTGGCTTGCCCAGAGGAGCACACCAACGATACTCTAAGGGGCAAATGGAATCGTTGCATGAGAAAATTTCTAATTAAGCACTATACACTTGCATGAACTTGTTAGACAAATTTCAAACTATATAAATAGAAGTTGACAGAGTTTAAAGGGGAGATAAATTCTCTTCACAATGGGAAGTTAACTGAGGCTTTGACTAAACAAAGAACTAATAAAGAAATGCATGACTTGAACAGAGAGTTGTTTGAGCAAATGGATGAATATATAGCTCTACATTTAATACTCCAACAACATATTCGTTAGGAAGACAGACAAGTGCATTCATAGTTATCACTTAGCCACTAGAATTCCTCCTAGAAGTGCTATTTAAAAAGGAGCAAAAACAGAAACAAAACTAAACCAAAGAAACAAAAAAAAAAAAAAAAAACAAAAAAACCAGAGCAACACAGCAGTCAACATGAATATTAGCAGGCAGATAGCTTTATGAAAGGTGTGTGACAATCTTAGAGAACATAGGACAATCAAGTCTATTAGTATTGTTTTATTAGTTAAAAATTATCTGTGCTGTTGTCCACACAAGAAAAAAAAAAAAAAAAAAAAAACAGACAAACAAAACCCCACCTCTCACTTTAAAAAGAATAAAAGATAGTTTATTTTGGAGCCACTTTGGGTGATTATGGCCCAAGAACACAGTTTTGTGTTGCTCTAAATTCTATGTTCCAACCTGGAAGCAGTTTCATGTACTTTTATAATTTTACAGAACAAAGTCCAAAATCAAGTTTAAAATGCATTTGGAGGATACATCAGAAAAGCAGTTATAGCAAGATAGGGAAGATTTTCTTTAGGCCTCAGATCTATCTGTCACATTCTTAGGTTTTGGTAGAAGTTAAGTGTGATTTAAGTTAATACATTCTAAATGGTTCTTATCTATTAGTCACAGGATGTTAGTTCTCACACAGAGGTAGGCGGCAAGACAAGAGGCTAACACAAGCCTAAGATAAGGTACTTTGGCTCTGGACCTGCAACATTCCAATCCCCTCACATCACTGCAATTCTAGTCAACCAATCAGCCCCGGAAGTCACAGTTTCTTTCCAGGAATTTCGACACCCAGCAATATGGCTCAGCTAGCGAAGGTAGTTGAAACACTAAGCCTGCTGATGTGAGTTTTCATCCGCAGAAAACACATAAAGGTAGGAGAGAACTGACTCTACAAAGCTGTCCTTTGATCTACACACATACACATATGTACTTCACGTACACACACAATTATACATTTCTTTTTCATTTCAAACCAGATTTGACCAAAGTTTTGGGGCATGTTCGAAAATTAGATAACAAAACTTGTCATTTTATACAATTAATGAAACCAAACAGTTCATTTCCTTCCCATTTCTCCTCCGGTATCACCAGCCTATTCTTCATGAAAATGCATGCCATTTTGAAACAAGGTTCTCAAACATTATGGCAAATTGTTACCCCCTATTCTGGTTGGATAACCCACGTGTGAATATTTGGTATTGTTGTTATCCAACAAGTTGGTAGATTGGATAGGGAAAAGGGAAATAAAGTCAGAAAACAATTTTACCTAGATCTAAAAAACAAAAACCAACAGCAACAACAAAAAAACCCAACCTGCCAAAATCCAGTGTCCTGTGAATTGGTGATAAAATGAGAAACATTTCTAACAAATAGGGCTACAAGTGTTGCTGTGAATACTATCCATTGAAATAATAGTGAGAACAGACTAGGAGGTAAGGATATAATAAATAAAATTAATTTTTGCAAACTGGACTATATAAGAGGTGAGGCCTATGGTCCTGCAGGCTGAGCCAATGGGTTTGAAATCAGAAGAGTAGACAGACACCCTTTGGACAAAAATATCTCAGTGAATGATGTTGAAGGATAAAGTAGTATAAGACATGAATGAAACTCAAGTAAGTGAAGTCCTGAGGGAATGCTCATTGTTTACATGTTGGTCATGCTGAGGACTTACTCATAGGCCTCAGTCCCATGGGAGTTTCAAACATTACCCAGGTAAGGCTCAAGAATAATGTCAAAGATTTTTTTGGGAATCAGAGTGTTTATGAACGATTGGTGAGTGTGTGCCAAGACTAGCAACTGTAGCTTCCTCTTTCCAGATGTTTATAGCCGAAGACGGCTTGCCTATAAAGACCTCCTACTAGGACCAGCTAAACTCAACCTGTCTGTTATGCAAAATCAAACCAAAGCAACACTACAGCAACAACAACACACACACAGGTACCAGGTTGCTGTGTAGTTACTATGGGTCCATCAGAGTTCATATAACCCATCTGACCTCATCTTTTCTATGCATATGTCTGTGTGTCTATCTTTTCTTCATAGCATTACAACCAATGCTCAGGTTTTTCAAGACACAAGCTGTATGATTTATGGCAAAGTAGAATATCCCTTCATTTAAAAAGGGTGAGGTCACTTACTATCTTCTGTAGCATAGGTGGATTTCCTGAGCTCCGGGACCCTTTACAGGACTTATATCAACTCCTGGATCACTGGAGCTGTTGGAAACTTGATAGTGTTCACAAAGCTTAGGACCCTTGGGAGTAGTAAAATCCTGTGTCATTAACATAGAAAAATATTAACATTCTAAACAGCATGTTCTGTCAGCATCTGTGAAATCATGGTTAGTCAGTCCTGGTAGTCTATAAGCAGCATAAAAACTAAATCCAGTGAAATGATGGTAAGAGCATATGAAAATTGGTTTGCATTGATTTTATTGACAAACAAAATAGCTAATTTGTATTGAGAGGAATATAGTTAAATGAAATGATGCACTGAGTTACTAAATATTATGCCACTATCAAAATGAAAATGTTATATCCATTTACATTAACTTAATAAGGGGTGTGTGTGTGTGTGTGTGTGTGTGTAAGAAAGGCAAGAAACATTGATTACCAAAGATTGGTTAAGAAATATTTATGTGTAGCTCTAGATTGATAGTTTGCCTTTTTCTTTTAATATGTCTTTGTTTTGCAACAAGGGTATATTTATGTGGCCCAAGCTAGACTTGAACTAGAGCTCCTCCTGCCTTCTGATTGCTGAGATTAGAGGGTGCATTGCCATTTAGGAGGACTACCATGTCTGATTTATAAGTTTGTGTATGGTTCCTGTGATTATTGTGTCCCTCCAGGTGTACATTCGCTATCTTCTTTAAGTTCTTGTTGTATACCATTTCCTATCCTATTTGTCCATATGTAGCCTCAAGTATAGCATCCTAGACTTCACAACTCTTCCAGATTCAGGAGGCATCTAGTTTGAGTAAGTTGTCTGCAGACT
Organism: Micromys minutus; assembly: GCF_963924665.1. Classification (NCBI taxonomy): domain Eukaryota; kingdom Metazoa; phylum Chordata; class Mammalia; order Rodentia; family Muridae; genus Micromys; species Micromys minutus. Next base: position 68,763,910 of record NC_137970.1, read on the forward strand.
GGTGTGGTGTGGTGGTTCTGAGTGAGTAAGGTAGGACTTGTGTCAAACATTGGTTTGCCTGCTTGCTTTTAGAGACAGTCTCATGTATCCTGACAGGCTTAGATATGCTGTGTAGCTGAAGATGCCCCTTAGATTCTCTTGCTTTTATTTCCCAAATTCTTGGATTATAGGCATATTCTACCAGACCTCCCTAAGTGGCAATCATATACTGGACATGGAGCATACTATACCAACATTCTGCCAACTGAGCCACATCCCTAACACTGTGAACTGGAAATACCACCTCAGGTAACAACTGAGGCAAAGCACCAAGAACAAACTTTCTGAGTTCACTAGAGTGTTTTTACTATTGTTGCTTAATTTCTTCTGTTATATATTTAGACAGACAGACAGACAGACAGACAGATAGATAGATAGATATTTTTTTCTTCAAACATTTTTTCTTCAAACAAGACCTTGTTATCTTGTTCTGTATACACAGGAGAATGATCTACGAGGGTGATGTTCTTTGTTTTGATTAAGTGAGTTTGTTAACTATAAACCAAAGTAAAAGAAGAAATAGCAAGTAGACATAAACCAACTGAAGGAACCCCATTTAGGATAAAAATATGTAAATGAAAAGAAGCTAGATATAAGTGCCATGTTTATGATTTGGCCACATTTATGATTCCACTCATATGAAATGTCCAGAATGGGAAAGTAAAAATATATTGGTGGTTGTGCAGAGCTAGACAGAAATAGAGAAGATGGGCTTGGTTTCTACTTGAGGCTATGAAATCATTTTAAAATTGATTGTGGTAATGGTGGTAGAACTCTATAAATATACCATATAAATTTATTTTAAATCAGTAAGTTGTTCACTTAAAATGTGTGACTTATCTATCTGTGTTACATCACAATAAGTTTATTAGCAAAAATACGTAAAGAAGATTTGTTTTTTTCCTATACTTGTCACCTTCTTCTTAGATAGAGGTCTAGAAATCCTTGTTCAGCAGATTAACAAAAAGTAACAAAGAAAAAGAGGAGGAGAAAAAGCAGAGGAGGGAAGAAGAGAACGGATGGGAGTAGAGGGTGGGAGAGGAAAGGAAGGGAGTAGAAGGTGAATGGAGGAGAAATGAAGGGGAGTAGGGAGGAGAAGACCATTTTGTCACATCTATACAGGACTGTGTTCAAAAATAAAATTTATTTCCAGCTTTCTATAGTACTGTGTAACCTTGCCATATCAGAGATCAGATCAGAATGTCATGTATTGTTTTCTGTTTGCTGCTTATCTGTAACTACCATGACACTTCCACTCCTTCCAATATGTTTGGCATGTTGCTCTTCTTTGGGATAGAGAAAAAAAAAACTCTCTTCATCAAAAAAATTATCAGTGGACCAAAGGAAAGAAAGCCACGTGGTTTTGACCTTCTTTTTGGCAAACAGATATTAGCAAGATATGATTCTTTAATCCTAGCACTGGTTTCAATAATAGGAAACTTAGAAATATTTTTTTTTAATTTTTATTCTCCAGATTTTATTCCCCTCCCACTTCATTCTCTAACTCTTCCACATCCCATAGTTGCTCCCTCTGCTTTCCCCCCAGTCTCCACTCGATGTCCCCACTCCACTAACCCTGCCAGACCTCTAAACTCCCTGGGGCCTCCAATCTCTTGAGGGTTAGGTGCATCTTCTCTGACTGAACTTTGACCCGCTGGTAGTCCTCTGCTGTATATGTGCTGGAGACCTCACATCAGGTGGTGTATGTTGCCTGGTTGGTGATTCATTCAGTGGTCCAGGTTAGTTGAGACTGCTGGTCTTATAGGGTTGCCCTCTTCCTCAGTTTCCTCCAACTTTAGCCTAATTCAACCACAGGGGTCACCAGGTCCATATGTTGAGTGCAAATATCTGCATCTGATTCTCTCAGGTGCTTGTTGGGTCTTTCAGAGTGGACTCATGATAGGTATTTTTTTTTTTGTGAGGACCTGAAAGCCTCAGTAATGGTGTCAGGCCTTCAGGCTGCCCTTTGAGCTGGATCTCCCTTAGGGCCTGTCGCTGGACCTTCTTTTCCTTGGGCTCTTCTCCATTCCCATCCCTGCAGTTCTTTCAGACTTGAACAATTACTTGCAGAATAACAACAAAGAAGAAAAAAGTGAAAAGAAAGAAAAACAAGTTTACATAGGATTTCTCTCTACTCACCCCCAAACACACAGCTTAAGTGGCTCATTAGGAGAGTAAAAGGATGGATGAAGGGAGGACCAAAGACAACTAAATATGTATGAAAATGCTATAAGAAAATCTGTTGATTGGCATGCTAATCCAAACAAAACATAAGGGCCTTGGAGATAGTTCAGGGGATAAAGGTACTTACCTCCAAATCTGATAGCCTAAGTTTGATTCATAGAATCCATATGTTAGAACAATCAAACTGACTCCATCAAATTGTCCTCTGACCTAAACACATGCAAACACACACACACACACACACACACACACACACACACACACACACACACAAAGAGAGAGAGTAAATAAGTAATAAATAAATGTAATAAGATTTTCAATTAAATTACCAAAAAATAACCACTGAAGACTGACTTTGAAAAATTAAGAGCACACTGTTACTTATAGTTTATATATCCCTTGATAGACATCTATCTTTTCATAATCTTCTCATTCATTTATCATAAATTAAGTTATACCCTTCTTTTTAGAAAATATTTGTCCATTCTTAATTTGTGAGCATGTGTGTTTTGCCTGGATATATGTATGCCCATGTACATGCATGCATGCTCACCTGCATGTATGTATGCTCCCATCCTGAAGAGATCAAAGAACAGATCGATTCTCCTTTGGTTACAAATATTAGGGAGTAGCCATGGGGGTGCTGAGTACTATTGCTCTTAAATGCTGAGTCATCACTTCGACCCTAAATTTGCCCCTCTTTGAAATTTCCCTTCGCCAACAAAATAGTGGAGAAGTTGGCATGTAATCCATTGCAATCAGTTGTTAATGAATGAATAGCTGATACATCCTTGCCCTGGTAAGTAAAATCAACAGTGTTTGAAAGACGAGCAGAGAGAGACAAAGAAGTTAAGTCAATGGCAGAGTGTGGTTTAAAATACTCCCATTCGTCAAAAAGTAAAGACTCACTTTTATAAAATACAGAGTCTCAAGATTAAACAAAAGAGCACAGTTAGTGGTGGAATTTCAATCAGGGCAAATGAATTAGAGAAAATAGAAATTCAGCCTGGGTTGAAGAGTGCCTGGTGTCTGGAGCTCCTAAGCAATCTCATACTCTCACATTTACAACCCTGAAACTGAGCAGATAGTTGCCTAGACTACCAATTATCCTTGAAGACTTGCAGGAAGGTATGAGTTTTACACAAATGTATCTATACATGTGGAGCACAATGCATATCTTCATATGGAAATCTAACTATAAAAGCTTCTGAATCATTCTGAGCCAGGCACTTTTGGACTTTGCTTGATATTCATTAAAAATGCACGCCTGTGATCAGGTCACTTGGAAATTGAAGCAACAGGATTGTAAGCCAGAGGCCTCCTTTGGCTACACAGTGAGATCTTTTCTCAAAAGAAACACAAAGTATGATAGGTAAGCCATGTTGCCAGTTACCCAGATGCTTTCTGCTTCTTAGTATATAAATCCTAATGTCACTCTCTCCCCTCGAGTGTGGGCAGGACTGACTGTCTATCTTCTAACAAGTAAACTATTTGAGAAGTGATGGGATGTCACTTCAGAGATCAAGTTACAATTCATCAGAGCTACTACTTGCAGCTGCCACTTTGGGCCTTTTAAAGACTACTGCCTGGTTGTGAGCTGCTCCTTGCTGAGCCCTGAGATGACAGAAGCTCCAAAGACTCTGTACCATGGCTTTGAGGAAAACGCCAGGCCAGTAACACTGTGGGATCAAGTATGTCCTTATGAGTCTACAAGATTTGCTAACTTGTTAAGCATATAGATAGTAGAAAACTGACATAGCATAAAAAGGATACAATTGTCCACTGGTTATCTGCAGAACAAAATCTTAAGATCCACTGCTCTTTAAGATGAGTCAATGCAAAGGGAGAAGGGGAAGGGAAGAGAACGGAAAGAAAAGAGAGGGAGAGAAGAGAAGGAAGGGAGGGAGGGGGAAAGGGAGGGATGTATTACTGCTCTCTGAACAGCTGTAATTCCTCAGAAATAGAAAAGGAGAGAGGAGTTTGGCTCAGTTCCTAATTCATCTCTTCTCATTTTGGGGGTAATTAGCAGTTAATCATGAGCTTGCATTTGCTTGTTGACTGAAGATTGAAATATACAGTACTATCCTTACTTAGTAGTAAACTTCACATCTTCTCATTTTTCAAAATGAAGCCATCATTAACCCCTCATTCTATATAAAACCATTTATATGATGTCATATTGTATGCCTAGAGTGTAGCACTTTTAAACAGCCTTTTTCTTTTTTCATATATTCAAATCAAATAAAACCTATACCATTTCCTAAAAGTAAGCTCAATAAAAAAAAAAAAATCCTTACTCTTTAGATAGTATCTAGCTATGTAGCCTTGGCTGGCCTTAAACTCATAGAGCCAGCCTCCTTCCATGTGAACCAATATCTCTTGATTAGTAGAATCAAAACATGTGGCAATGCATCCTTCCTTTTAAAGACATTTTTTTAAATGAATTGTGTGGTACTCAAATTATCAGAAATTCTGAGTTCCACATGACACTGATTATAACAGATATGCTTCAAAAGCTATACAACTATTCTTTTTCTCCCTAACAACAAATAAAAATTAGGAATAAAACAAGGAGTGTGTTGGAGAGACCTACTGGTTAAGAGTTCTTGCTGTTCTTCCAGAGGACCAGAGTTCTGTTCTCAGCACTCACAGCAGGTGGCTAACAACCATGTCTAACTCCAGCTCCAGAGGACCAGAAATTTTTGTCCTCTGCGGTTTCCTGTGGTCACATGCACATACCCATACCCAAGTGCAGACACACTCAGCTTCATATAATTAAAATAATAATAAAACCTTGAAAGGGTGAGCATGATGAGTCATGGCATAAAATGTCATACAGAGAGCTTGGATACAAGTGGCAGCAAGTACAGAGACAGAGAATTGTACAGACTTGGCAGGCCTGGGGCAGTTGACTCAGCACAAGAATAATGAATGTATATGTTCTTCCAGCTCTTCCACTCTAACTAGAACACCAGGTAGAGCATTATAAGTCACTGACATGTCCAAACACAGTGCTCTTATTTCCTCTACACAAACCTTTACAAATGCATTCCCTGCCCCCTGGGAGCAGAATGGTGAGCTATCTTCCCATTTTACACAAGATCAGTGCTCTTAATCAGCACTGCTGTATCTCCCACTCCATCAATTTGATGGACATTCAACTTATGGGAGTGATTTTTTTTTGCATTATTAAGAATAATACATAAGCTGTTTCTTTGCAGTGGAGACACTTTTAGAAAATTATGCATGAGTCTGCCAAGGATATTGTAATTCTTTCATTCTGAACACATTGTTCAACCAGGTGATCTGGGCTGATGCTGTGATTGTAAACCACTCTGGGATCCTTTTGGAAGAAGTATAATGCATAGAACATTATATCATATAAGAACAGGAAAAAACATGAAAGACAGAACATATGAGGTATTACTCATTGAGTATTATATTTAAATTATTCCAAGTGATTCCCAGGATAAATGTCACCCACCTCCGTTTTCACATCAAATCCATGTAGACTTGAGAGGTAGGAAGCTTACTGATGCTTTATATTTTCCCTGCCTCTTTTTTTTTTTTTTTAGATTCATAAGTTAATAGTATGTTGGCTTGCTTCCTTACAAAAGACACAGCTATATCAATAGATATCATCCATCAAATACCACCTAGATTGTACCTAAGGGAAACTGTCCACACATCCCCTTAAACATCCACACAGTGGTCAGCACATAGCTCTACCCTCCCCATCTTTTTGTGCAGAGAAATTGCTTTCTTTCTTAAATTCAACAGAGATTTGGCTTTTTCTAAGGCAGCCCTCAGGGACATTTTGAAAGCTTTCTCAAAATTGTATCGTTTGTTTGTCTGTACAGAGAAATTCAAGCAAAACATAAAAAGGCTCTAAGTAACAGCTCAACATTACACTTGGCAAGTCCTCTGCACCCATGTTGAGGTCAGGGCCTGGCTGTTTGGTTCTTGACCTAGAATAAATCATTTTCCGTCTTTGGTAGAGCAAAGCAAATTGAGACAAAGCAAAGCTGGGTTTTTAGGAGAGGAATAAAAGATGATCAGAACTCAATAGCCCATCTCACCCAGGTAAAAAGCAGGCTGTAACTTCCCTTTGAAGATGACATAAGGAATTGCTTTTTTTTTTACTGTAGGACAGTCTATGAAAAAATATTCTCGTGTTGCTAATGAGAATTCAAACACCCCTTCCAAATAAATGTTGACAGTTATGATTAACGGAATCTTGTGTGATAATGTTTATCGTGAAGATTTGGAGACACGAACTTGAAGAAGTCAGCCATAACAATGAGTGCCTGCAAGACCTGTGCTGGGAAGTTAGAAAGAAGAGGGCCACTAGGAATTGCTGACAAGCGAATCTAGCTGAATTGCTGATCTTTGGGTTCATTAGGAGACCATGTCTTAAAAAAAAAAAAAAAAAAAAAAAAAAAAACCCAGAAAACCAAACAACAACAAACAAACTGCAAGAGTATTATGAATAACAACCTAATCTGACAGACAAACACAGGGCCATTTACTAATATTGAATAAAGATGTGAACACATATATCAACTATATAAAAACACACACATACATATTCACACAGAGAAGTTACTATATCATGCCACAAACATGTATAAACACTTATCTAAGAAAAACCACTGAGTTATATATAGGCCCTATACCATTTTTTTCCCTCTTCAACTGCTATTTTTTCAAGACAGCTCTATTTCCTGCTCCATTTAGCTTCTTTCCTAAAAGAACATTCTCATGCTCTTCTTCCTTTAGGTTTTACATGCTGTATAGACTGGATTTTTTTAGGAAGAAATGTTTTATCTTCTGTTTGGTTTTTAACATATGTGTTCTAGTACAGCATCCACTAATTAACTCCATCATTCAATATTCTAATTGTTTCACAAAGGACAGTGGTCTTTACAGTAGTTTCCAGCCCAAAGGTTACATAACCTTTGAGACTGCATATCAAATATTATGCATATCAGATATTTACATTACAATTCATAACAGTTGCAAAATTACAGGTATAAAGTAGCAACAAAATAATTTTATGGTTGGAAGCACCACAACATGAGGAAATTTATTAAAGGATGGCAGCATTAGGAAAGTTGAGAACCACTGTCTTAGGCAAAAAAAAAAAAAAAAAAAAATTGAACATTTTGGATCAGCCATTTCAGTACATCTATACTGTATGTGTCAATAAATGTAAACAACTTTTATAATTTTTATGTGCCCTGAAATGTAAGGTCTACTCATAAAATTGACTATGACATCCAGAGAAGTATTACTGGAAATTAACATATGCTACAAGTAGTACTGGTTGCTTAGGATTGGAATGTGGGTACCAGAGAGTCTTGAGATTCCCTTGGATATCAGCTGAGTGATTGGCAAGCGATATTGTTCAGTAAAGCATTGAAGTGTTTCTTTCATTTGGTGGATTTCATTTGGTGGATTCATCTTGAATCCACCAAAGTTTAGAGAGATAAAATAAATGCTTGGAGATACATGTTTTCTTTGAGTCTTGCTTTTGACCCAGAATAAATAACCATAACTGACTGGAGTGCCTAAAAGCAACAACAGAAGAAATAAGAGATAGTTTCTATTTATGGACAACAATAGAAAATAAGTGATAATCATGCCTTCTCCCAAGTTAGTAGTGCTATATTTTGTGTTCCACTGTAAATGTTAGTGTAAACAAACTTCAGAAAATAAAATGTGTGGCAAAAGACAAGACTGGTGCTTTCCCAGCATCTCAAGCCCTAATAGTGTGATTGGATCACTTGGGAATCTACACTGAATATGCTACTGAATAACCATGCCACTGCTATTATCTAATTTACTAGTTGTTTCCTAAGAAAAAGCAAGACATATCACTGCTCCAACCCCTATGTCCAGTGCTTAAACACAGAAACCCTGAAAGCATAGATTCAAGAACTAGAACTCAAAGAGAAACATGTCTTTGGTTACTAGCCCATGAAATCAATTAATGTTTTACAAGGATTAGATTGATAATCTGCCTGGAAAAAGATCCAAGCAAGAGAAAGAAGGTGAGCCTAATAGCACTCACTGGTGGAAGCCCTAGACTCTATCAGTAAAAGAATCAACATATTTGTGTTAAACACAGTTTGATGGCTATTTCCAGCTCCTAGAATCCTAACAGAGATGGAAGAATATGGGAAGGTAATTTTTCCTTAATGGAAATTGACATGTAGAGACTTAAGTACACAACAAGTACCCATGGTGACCTTTTTAGTTAGGATAGACTCAGGATTCAACAAAAGTTCGTTTGATGTTCAATCCCAGAATATTTTATGTATACTACAGGCATCAAAAAAATTAAAATGATAATAGTGCTTGGCACACAATTTTTGTTATAACTGCTCATAATATCATCTAGCATGCAATAATGTATAAATACCTAAAAACACACACAAAAAGTTAAAATAAATATATCAGCTACAGCCAAGTGTGGGTGGAAAATGATTCACTTTGATAAGAGATTGTCTTATATGCTGTGAATGGCATGCTATTTGATCCCAGAAAATTTAATGCCTATTATGAAAACTCTGTAATTAGACAATAGTTACTGTCACTTAGCAGCTTAACAAAGATTAATTGTGATTGCTGTATACTATTAAAATATAAAGCTACCGTTAGCCTAAATAGATTTTATTGTTTTGTTCTTATGAAGACTTTCAAGAAGACAATGTGTATTTAAAAAAAAATATTTGGGCACAATTCTGGAGTCCCAAACTAAGAATTTTCAGTATGTACGTTATACTAAGTTAAAAATCATTAAATGCACAACTTGTGTAATATAAATACTTGCTTAATACATGGAGCTCTATCCCTGAATTCAGCTTACTCGGATCATAATGATAATCTTCTTGAAAACACCATCAAATTGGTTTTACAGTTTGAAGCTCTAAAATAAATTATTCATAAATAGTTAATTATCATATCAATGTACCATCATTTCTATTTTTAAAATGATATTCAGATGACCAAATATCTAAGAATTTCATATGTTTGTTTTGAAAATACATAGCAGCCTTTGATCAATGAAAATTTACAAAATCCTCCAGATGAAAGGTAACCCTGACACTGGAATACAGATAATCTTCCAATGAAAAAACTAATGATTATCCTCAATTGTTTGAGGGCCTTTTGGCATTATAAAAATGAATTCCTTCTCCCTCTGCTTTGCTAAAAAGTGGGGGGATCATATCTATATAATAGCTGTTGGCCTTTGATTTTCAGCAGATGCAATTGTTGGAATTCAAACTTTAGTTCTTTTTTTTTTCTCTATGAATATACTGGTACTTACTTATCACAGAATCTCTGAGGCAGACAAAAGTGTTTGATGTGTAGTATTCTATTCAAAGCATTTATACTTAAACAGAGAAGTACTAGGTAGTTACAACAATTATTATTTTCTCCCTGAATCCACTGTGAAACAGAGTTGAACATTATAAATTCAAGCATATCTGTGTCTTCTGGTCCCCCAAGCAAATCTTCATGACAACCAACCCTCTAAGAGAAGAAGCAGGGACTAATTATTACTGGGTAGAGAAAAAATAACAAAACTATATCGTTACATTTCACAGAATTATTCTTTCTCCTTTCCTTCTATGGTGAGGATTGTACCCAGGGCTGTGCCAGACAAAGAACATGCTCTATCACTAAGCTACATGCTCAAGCCCCATACATAATTAAATTACTTATTTTACAGGCTAATTTTATTTCTTCATAGAACATGTACAGATCATTTAATCTTGTATAATAATTTATCACTTATTCCAAGAAATATATGTTACCAAAACTTTTTACAAATTTAAATGATTAGTGTTTCAAGGCAGCCAATATTTCAACATCAACACTGTGTGCTTATAACAGTGTTACCATAACATTTCCTACTACTTTTTTAAAAACAAAACATGTGTTGTGATTCTAAACAAACGATGTCTAGACATCAAAAGAACTCATTTTTTTCTAATCTTTCCATCTATTTTTAAGTACTCATAGAATTTTCTGGAGGAAGGGAGGAAAACTAGAACAAAATTTGAACATTGTTTAAGACAACATGGTCCAACTTTTAACAGATAAAGAGATAGCAAAAAAAAAAAAAAAAAAAAAAAAGATCTGCATGCTGTGATGCTGTGATCAATAGAAATGGAGATGTTTGGGGTTTGCTCTTTTTCTTTTTCTTGCCTTTAGAAACTAAACAGACTTTGCCAATGACTTTATTAGTCTCAGACCTTCAAGACAAGCACAATAGCATTGTACTTTCCTGGTAAGAGAGGATAGTAAGTAAAAGGTAACATTATTTTTTTAATGTGCTTCTTTATTAGGAATTCAACTCAATCTTCTCTGATATTTTTCCTAAATCAAATCCAATGCTATGTCTAGAATTAAATTTTCACATAGTCCCATCACTCAAAGATAAAGGAGGTTTTCACTGCCCTCTGCTTCAACTGAGTTAAGACTTAGTTCAGGATTTTTAATGGAGGAGTAATATAAAGACAGTTTGATAGCAATGTTGTCACATTCTCTAGTCTAGAGGCACTCTACAATAAAGTCAACCTCATTCTTCATATGTTACTTTCCATGATTTCCCTAAAATTCTAAGGATACCTTTAGTTAATAGGAGTTGAAAAATGTGACTTTGTCTCCCTAGAATGACTCTCCGATTTTCAATGTTCTTATCAACCCTATAAGTAAAACTTTTTGTCTTACCACTTTGAAGTCTTTCAATACCATATACTGTTGGGGTCCAGGAATTGCCTCTCAAATCACATAAACACTGATCTCAGTAAGATATGGTTAGTTTATTAAGCATAGGACACAGGACTAGTCCATTAGGGTCATGGTCCAGATTTGAACACTGAACCATGATCCTGAGTTAAGATACTACAGGTTCTTAAGCCCAAAGTCTAAGAACAAATCATTTCACCAATCAGGACTTAGGAATAGGTGACTTATTTAAGAACATGTTTTTATTGTATGTACATCTATCCTGTTCCCATTGGTTGGGGTACTTAACTATGGCAGAAGACTTGCCTTGTCTAATATGCATGTCCTAACTTGTCTACCAGGATGGGAATTTTCTGATATTCATGTCTTAACTTGCCAACCAGGATGTCAATAATACATGTATATACCTCTTTCTGTTACGTAGTATGTCAGTTTTCAGAGAGAACTTGAGAACTTAAATTTTACTGGACCACTACTCAAAATGAAACCATATTTCAAATAGTTTCTTATATTAGTGCAGGTGTCTCTCTTATGTTAGGGTCGATCCCAGGGGGCATCTCACACCATAAAAGCTTATACATGGGTAAAGGAAGCACTATGGGTGGTTGGCTTTGTTCAGGGCTTATTGTGAGTAACTGTACAAAACAATTCTATTGACTGTCATCATGATTGGTTTCTAAGGGTACAGAACATAACAGGATATGTAATCAATCCTAGCATTAGAAAGTTTCCTAGTAAAAGCAGAAATATATGAAAAAGTTTCCTTATAGTGGCAGACTAGCCAAGTAACTGTTACCTAGGCCTTAACATGTTGCCTAGACCATAACATTCCATCTAGACCTTAATAGATTACCTAGGCCTTAACATAGACAATCCAATTATTGATGACCTCAAAGTACTGCTAGCAGGTATGGTATGGAGATCAAGGAATGACTGTAGAACCCTACCTTAAAGTCAGAGCAAAATATGACATTTCAGAAAGAAGAAAGGAAAAATGTGAAAAGAAAAATGCAAAATGGCAATAAAGATGAAGTTCAAAAATTATGAGATGAGACATGGTTCCTGCTTTCATGTACTCAGCCCATGCTCTTTTGGGACATTGAAAAACACTTGAGCAAAGGTAAAGCTCAAGTGGGGTTTTGTTCTAAATTAGTATTGTATCAGCATAGGTCTATTTTCTCTAAATAAACCCTATAATTAGATATATATCAAAGTAAATAGAAAGCTAGAGATTTAGTCGATGGCTAGTGTTATTTCTTACAGTTGGCCAACTAAAAATCTGAAGAGATACTTTTCTTAGATGATGGTCTGACTGAGTGTTAAGATATGGTGTTTCTAACATCTATCAGGACATTCCCAATCTTCTCATCTTTGTACACAAATCATTAAAAGGGAAATTTGTTCAGTTAATTCATTATGAGTGAATAACCATACTTTGATCCTAATCTGAGGACATTCATCATATTGGATGCTATTTCCAAATTAATCTTTACTTTCATCTTCCTTGTTTTGTTCTTTATACATCAGAATCCAGGAAATTCTTGCTAAAAAGGAAAGTGAAATGGTCTGCCTTAGAGTGCATACGCAGCAGAGGATAGCATTCTCTGGCATCAATACGAAGAGAGGCCTTTGGTCCAGGGAAGGCTCATTTTCCCAGTGTAGGGGAATGACAAGGTGCTGAAGTGGGAGAGGGTAGTTGGGAGAGGAAGCACCTTCATGGAGGCACTGGGAGGGGGAGAGTAGATGAGGTTCGGGGGAGTGGCTAACATCTGAAATGTAAATGAAGAGAATATTCAACTTAAAAAAAAGATGATGTTCAAGTGCCAAATTTTCACTGTATTCAGGACATCTTATCAACAGGCAGTAGAAATATGTGATCAGAGTTGAGATATAGATATAGAAGTGGTCAAGACTTTCAAAGAAGAATCTTTCAGACACCTCAGTAATCTACCTTGACATTTCAGTGTTTGACCTTGAAGCAACTTCTGGCAAGCTGGATGGCATAATTTCTTAGAATATCAAGCTGGATAAATCCATTAGCCTGGTGACCCTTACTTGGCATTTTCTGTGAAATTTATGACTGGTAGTGATAAGGTTGTGAATACTAAAAGCTGCCTGGCTCATGAAAACCCTCGCTGAAAAAATGTGGGCAGATTTTTTTAAATATACTTACACACCCACCCTCCTTTAGAAGATAGAGTAGAGCTTGATAATCCCAGAAGCACTGCAGGCTCAATTTTATCTTTGAAATTATCTTTTCCAACAAAAATGGTTTTGAGCGTATTCTATGTACAGAGGTTTGCTGGGTATGTGACGAACACAAAAATAAGTGAAACTTTCTTTTCTCTCTCTCTCTCCTGAGACAGAGTGAAGTCTATTGGGCAAATAAGTAAATCAAGTAAGTGAGTGCCAAATAGAGACAGACACCCTAGTGGGAAAGTTGATGGAAAGAAGTGATTGATTCTGATCAACAAGGATTAGATGAGGCTTAATTGGGGAGATGATTGACTGGTGGTAACTAAATTAAGTTGCACCCTCTGTGAAATTGAAGAGGATTCTGCATTCTTTCACTGGTTTAAACTCACAATGGGAAATCTGCCCAGAGATTATCCATCCTACAATGGAAGAAATGTTATTAATGAGACAAAAGAGCTTTCATCCATTTTACCATGAATCATATAACCTAAATGCTATCAGCAAATAATATCTGTTCTCATGGGAACTGCTCGATGTTACAAAGGTCTAAAATATTTAATTTAAGAAGAGCAATGTCAGGAGTCTTAGTGGTAGAAAAAATATTTTGAGAACTGCCTAAAGGAACAGGAAGACACAAATATTTCATTAGAAAGGTATACTGGACAATAAAATATGAACCCTTTGCTGGACTCAACATAATTGAGATACACACTTCTCCAACAACTGCCAACTACCAACTGTTCTATAATTACATTAGTTGCCTTTTGAGTTCTAATGTTATCATATATCTTAACCCCAGAATGAAAAATATTTTAAGAATAGCAATATATGAGCTCCTTGAGAAAAGAAACTAAGTGGTAATGTAGATCAAGACACCTATTTCATTGGTAATTTAAAGAAAAAAAATGCAAACTCATAAAATTGTCAAGTAATGTCCTAAGTACCAGTGAAGTAGAATTCACTGTCTATTGTTATCACATTTTATCCATTATACTAGACTTGTAAATTTCCCTACTCCATTTTTAATCTAAATGAAAGAAAACTAGTACAGAGTATAGAAGAAACTACATAAAATACTATTATATCAGCCAATGTTTTCAATCTGACAAGTATTTGATATAGAATGAAAAAGACAGTTGTCAAAATGGATGATAATTTGCTTCATACAATAACTAAATTAAATCAGTAATATTTTAGCAATAAATATATTTTTTGCATGGTGGCTCATCTTTGTAATCCTTTCTAGACCTTAAAAGGCTTAGACAGCATGATAACCATGGGCTTTCTTTAGCCTGGCCTGCATAGGTTCTAGGACACCATGACCTACATATTGGGACCTTGCCCCCTAAAATAATAATAATTAACATGTTGAAGACATGGGGACTATCTTTGTTTTATTCATTTAATTATTTTTAGTTAGTATACAAACTAATGGATTTTATTTTACATTTCATACATGTACATCATTATAGTTTACTTATATTTTCACATATATTCCCATTATCCACCCCTGTCCATCTTCCCACTCCTGATGTGAGGGATCAGAGCTGACTTTAAGAGACAGGTAAATGCAAAAAAATCACAAAGTGTTCCTGCAACTTCGAGAGGCAGATCTAAATATCTAGTATAGTAGGCAACATGTAATGGTGTCCCAACACACCAGAGACCAACAAAATGTCACCAGCCCAGGATGTTCCCTGCTTTCTGCCCTTTGTGTTCTCACATACAGCCTCACATGATGTGGGTTGCACACCATTCGGGCCCATTCGATAACAGTACAATGTGTCCTTAGAGATCGGTTGATGTTTGTGTATATGCTAGTGAACTTCCGTATCAAACTATATTTGCAGGTCTCTGAAGTCTGCTTTACATGTAACTCATTGTGATTCCAATGTCCTTACCCCCCAAGCATCCATAATGGCACCCCACACTCATGGTCCCTATATAGTTGCCCTTCAGCTTTCATGTCAAGTGTGCATATGTATATAAATATAGCAATATTTATATTTCCTTCTCATATTACTTTATTGTTGGGCTATGATCTTCATTACAATTATTCTCATAAATTGTAATTATTTGATTTTCATATACGCTAAACCTTTCAAAAGAAAGAAAAAAAGACCAGAATCCACATATGAGAGAAAGCATGTAATAGTTGTTGCTAACTCTGGTTTATTTCACAATGATCTCTAGTTCCATTCATTTTTCTACAAATAAAGTAATGTCATTCTTCTTTATGTTAAGAAAATATCCATCGTATATAGGTGCCGCATTGTCTTTACAAATTAATCTTTTAATAGAAACCTAGATTGTTTCAATATCTTGATTATTTTTAAGGGTGTTGTCATAAATAATGATGTTCAGGCATCTCTGTAATATACTGACTTGGAGTCCTTTGTATAAATACCCAGGGTGGTAGAATTGATCACATAACAGACAACAGATGTGGATCATGTGTTCTTTTAGCTCTTTGAGGAACCCAGTAGGTTATTGCTCATGAATAAAATTGCTTTGTTCTTTAGGTCCTTTGTTGATACGAATAAAAATGATGCATATTTTAAACAGAGAGTCAAAATAATTTCTTAACCTTTACATCTGAAATACTCTGTGTATGAGTGAACCACACTTATACAACCCTCATGAAGTCCAGAAGTTGATTACATCACCTCAGACTGGAGTTACAGATATTTGTGAGCTCACACGTGGGTGATAAGAATTAAATACCGCTCCTATGGAAAAGAAGCCAACTTAATTGATGAGCCACCTCTCCTGCTCAGTTCCAATATTTTATTAGAAAATAAAATTTTTTAAAAAACTACATTGAAGTCTTCATGTAGACTGAGTATTTAGAAATTCTAATTTTAGCCAGACCCCAGGGAGAGAGAGAGAGAGAGAGAGAGAGAGAGAGAGCTGATCTTACAGGAGTGCTGACACATCTGAGAGCACAGGTGAGACCACCAGCACTGCCCAAGATCCTGGCCCAAGAGGAACCTGACAGGAGCCCTCAGGACACCGGAAACGAAAAGCAGTTTGGGACAGGACCCCTTCAGTTTCCACCTGTGCCCTGAGCTCACGCTATGATACAGCTCTCTATACTTAGACGCTGCTAAGAGAGAGCTGGTCCAACAGAAGTGCTGACACACCTGAAAGCACGAAGTTCACCACTTCTGCTCTGAGGGACCTGCCTGGAACCTTCAGAACACAGGAATCAACAAGCAATTTAAAAGAGAATCCTTCTGGTTTCTGCATGTGCCCTGTGCTGACCCTTGCCACAGTAGCAAGAACCATCAAGGAGAGAGATGCTCCTTTAATAGTGCTGACACACAGGCTTACAAGAGGGTCAAACCACTCTCAAAATCAGCAAGACTAGCTAACACTAAAGATAAGCAGATGGTGAGAGACAAATCAAAGAACATAAGCAACAGAAACCAAGGCCACTTGTCATCATCAGAACCCATTTTCCCCACTACAGCAACTCCTGGGCAACCCAAAATAAGAGAATAACCACATGCTGTTTTAAAATCACAACTCATGATAATGTTAGAGGACTTTCAGAAGGTTATAAATAGCTCCCTTAAATAAATACAGAAAAACACAGGTAAACAAGTCGAAGCCCTTAAAGAGAAAATACAAAATCAACCAATCAGGTGAAGAAACTAAATAAACCTGTCCATGATCTAAAAATAAAAATAGAAACAATGAAGAAATCACAAAGGAAGACAACACTGTAGAGAGAAAACTTAGGAAAGAGATCAGGAGCCATAGATGCAAGCATCAACAACAGAATACAAGAGATAGAAGAGAGAATTTCAGGGGCAGAAGATATCATAGAAAACGTTGAAACAACAGTCAACGAAAATTCAAAATGCACATTTTATCTCAAGGAAAGTTCATGATGCATCTCCAGCATATATTCTCATCCCAAAAGTACCATAACTTCCTTTATCGGGAATCTCAAAAAACCCTTATTCTTTAGCAATAGTCATAGAAAGAAAGAAAGAAACTGATGAAAGCAAGGGAAAGATAGAAAAGAGAAAGGAAGGGGTAACTTTTCTCACCTATGTCCAACATTAGCGCCCATAAGGCAGGAAAATATTTCCCATCCACTCAGCAAGTCCTTTGATGGAAAACTACTATTCTCTGTACCAGGAACTGAACACAAAACCAGGAACAGTCTGAGCCAGTACGCTAACAGTAAACTACAGCCAAGGACCAAACCTGATTGATTTTAAAGAGACAGCATACCAAATTCTTTTTTTCCCCTTCATGTTGGCAATGACCCAAATGCACTTTAATTATTGTAAAACATAAGACAGTGTGACCTGCTAAGAGATTTTCCAATCATTGCAAAGGGAGCAGAAAGTACCAATGTCTGGAGTTTTTCAAACATAGGAGCAAACATATAAGACTTGGTTAGAAAGGATTTTAATTTAAGATAATAATATTAAACTATTGTATTATTGGAAAACAATTACAAGTGAGTCTAGAGCAAAGCCTGGACTACTTCAGGAAGAGAATATTTTACCATCCTTTAACAATAATTAGGATATTTATTTTATGATACCCTCATAAACTTAGTGTTTCTGAAACTACTCAGAGTTCACTCAACTTTAGCATGAACTCAGGCATTTTTCCAAGAAAATTCTGACATTAATTTATCAACAACTTCACATACATAATTTTCCAGCTTTAGACTGTCCACTATTCCATTTCAACATATACTATGTTTGTGAAATTATAAGAAGTATTCTCCCAACATCAACTGGAAAAAACTGTCATGGTTTCAGATCATACGATCAAGTGTTGAATCATGCTTATGTCAGTTGGTCCATCACAAACATATTTAAAAGAAATCACCAATCAGGTGTACTACAAATGATATGTAAATAATCTGTTCTTTATTCTATAAAGTAATAAAAGGATTATTACCCCATGTACAAACACATACACACACACACACAAACACACATAAATACACGCATCACAATCATATATTAAGTCGAAATGTACAAGTATGACAAAATGTTACTTTATACACTGTTATAAGCAAGACTACAAATGAGGAGTGAGTTAACTCTCAAAACATAGATATTCTAAGAGTCTTTTCTCCTAGGGTCATTCTATGGAGTCTACACTTGACTCAAACTTCTGTTGAGCTTCCTAAGTCTGAGTTTTAGTGTCACAGGTTTGTGCTACAGCACGAGAGTCACCTCTCATGGTCTATGCTTAAGTGTGTGTGTCTGTGTGTGTGTGTGTGTGTGTGTGTGTGTGCACGTGCACGCGCGAGCGCACGCAAGTGTATACTGATAGGTGAGCAGCATTCCCTAATGTGAAAGTAAACAGATCAAAGATTAATAAGTAAAATTATCTTCAATAAATTAGGCATTTTGAATCTTTGTCTTCTCATCTGTAGTGTGAGGTTATTAAAATTTTCTATATGGAATATTCCCAAAAGCTTTCTCCTTGAAAGCTAAAATGAGATAGGTATTAACTGTTATCCAAACAAAACTTAAAATTACATTCTTATATATCCAATATTAATTTATTTCAGAATTACATATGTTATTCAAGTTATAAAAGATAATTCAACAAAATTGTTGGTAAATTAGCAACTTATATGCCTTTATTGAGTGCCTTATAGAAGGAATCCTATTAAGGTACCTATATGAAGAGGTGATAAAATGAGAGACAGGTACTTACCCTCAGGAAGCAGTGTGAAGAAGAGGAATACCTGTTGTGCTACCCAGTTTTATGCCAACTTGTCACTGGAAAGGATGGAACAGCAACTGAAAATCTCAACTAAGAAAGTACCTTGGGCTGTATGAAAGCCTATGGGACATATTTTTGGCACAACCCATCATGAGCGGTACCATCCCAGGGCTGGTGAACCTATTAGATTCAATTCTATTAGAAAGAAGACTGAGCAAGCAATGATGATCAAGCTAATAAGTAACACTCCGCTATAAGCTCTGCATCAGGTCCTGCCTCCAGATCCCTGCCTTGTCTGAATTCCTGCCCTGACTTCTTTTGTTGGTAAGCTGAGATGTGAAAGCACAGACTCTATAAATTCTTTCTTCACCAAGTTCCTTTGGTCATGAATTTGATCACAGCAATAGAAACCCTAACTAAGATACATGTAAACCCCAACCTACAATGTCACAACAGGGAAAACAACAAAAGAGATTTGCCACCTGGAACAGCAGAGATCCAGGTACTCAGGTCTGGTGAGACTGCGCTGTGAGTGGCCAGGGTGCAGAGAGGTCAGGGCTGGGCACATGGAAAACACCCCTCCCCATTGGTCCAGGTGAGCAGAAACCCTGGAATAGGGACTTCGTATCTGCCTGGAAAGCCATCATGTGCAGAACAAACGCTCAGGCCATGTTACTGGGAACAGCTGAGATCCAGGGACACAGGCCTGGTGAGACTACACTGTGAGTAGCTAGGGCAGAGAGAGGGCTAGGTTTAGCGCACTGTAGGTGCAGCCCTCTGGTTGGTCCAAGGGAGCAGGATCTCCGTCTTAGGGACTCGGACCTAAGGCCCTTGGATAATGATCAAATGCTCAAATCATTTGCCACCTAAAACAGGGGAGATCCAGGGACACAGGCCAGGTAAACAGGACAGACAGGAATCAATCACTGACAACAAGACCATGTATAGTCACAGACAACAAGATGGCAAGAGGAAAGTGAAAGAAATTATGCTATGGAAACCAAGACAACCTGGCAACATCAGAACCCAGCTCTCCCATCACAGCAAACAGCAGAATGCCAAACACTCCAGAAAAAGAAGACTCAGACCTGAAATCATACCTCAAGATGATGATGGAGATCTTTGAGAAGAGTGTGAAAAACTCACAAAAGAAAAGAAAAACAATGGGAGGAAAGCTTTTAAAGAAGAAACATGAAAAATACTCAAAGAAATCCAAGAACTAGAGGAAAGCAGAACCAAAGAGATGAAGGAATTGAAAATGGAAATGGAGACAATAAAGAAAACACTAAAAGAGACAACCCTAGAAATAGAAATTCTAAAAAAGAAATCAGGAGTCACAGATGCAAGCATTTCCAACAGACTGAAAGAGATGGAAGAGAGAATCTCAGTGGCCAAAGACAACATGGAAAACATAGACAAAACAGTCAGAGAAGATGCAAAAGCCAAAAAGCTCCTAACCCAAAATCTCCAGGAGATTCAGGACACAATGAGAAGAACAATCCTAAGGATAATAGGAATAGAAGAGGATGACGAATATCAACTAAGAGGCACAGTGAATATCTTCAACAAAATCATAGAAGAAAATTTAGCTACCCTTAAGAATGAGATGACCATGAGCATAAAAGAAGCCTACAGAACTCCAAATAGAGTGGACCATAAAAGAAATTCTTCCTGACACACAATAGTCAAAACGCCAAGTGTGCAAAACAAAGAAAGAATACTAAAAGCAGTAAGGGAAAAAGGTCATGTAACATATAAAGGCAGACCAAACATAATCACACCCGACTTCTCAACAGAGACTATGAAAGCTAGAAGAGACTGGACAGACATAATGCAGACCCTAAGAGAACACAAATGTCAGCCCAGGTTGCTATACCCAGCAAAACTCTCAATCACCATAGATGAAGAGACCAAGATATTCCAGGACAAAACAAATTTACATAATACCTGACCACAAATCCAGCACTACAAGGAATTATAGGTGGAAAACCCAGTAAGTACAAGGAGGGAAACTACATCCTAGTAAAAACAAGAAAATACCTAAGCAAGAAAACCAAAAGAAGAAAGACACACAGGCACAATTCCACCTCTAAAAGGAAAAATAGCAGGAAACAGCAACCACTATACCTTAATATCTGTTAACATAAATGGACTCAGTTCCCCAATAAAAATGATGTAGGTTATCATACTGGATACATAAACAAAATCCAGCATTTTGCTGCATACAGGAAACTCATCTCAGAGACAAATACAGACACTATCTCAGAGTAAAAGGTTGAGAAAAAAAAAACTTCCAAGCAAACGGACCCAAGAAACAGGGTGAAGTAGCCACTGTAATATCGAATAAAGTAGATTTTCAACCAAAAATTATCAAGAAAGATAAGGAAAAACACTTTTTGCTCATTACAGGGAAAATTTATCAGGAGGAACTCTCAATCCTTAACATATATGCTCTAAATATAAGAGCACCCATGTTCATAAAAGAAACCCTACTAAAGCTCAAAAAATACATTTAACCCCACACAATAATAGTGGGAAACCTTTATGAAATTCTTAAGAAAATGGATGCATCTAGAGAATATCATCCTGAGTGAGATAACCCAGTCACAAAAGAATAGACATAATATGCAGTCACTGATAATTGGATACTAACCCCAGAAAGCTCTGAACACCCCAGAAACAACTCACAGACTGTGTGAAGTTCAAGAAAAGAAAAGAAAAAACCATTATGCTTAATCCTTACACATCAAGAAAACTTTGACTAATTCCAGGTTACATCCTGTTTTACATGTACTTTATGCTCATTGTAACTAGTAAGATCTTAATGCACACTATCAGAGTTTAAAAAAGAAAGCCAAGCACTGACAAAAATGTATTCGTATACTTTTATGCAAAGATGCTTAAAATTTGTACATTTATCTTTGTTTTTGTTTTTTAAAATAAAGTTATTCAATAAAAAAGTAGTGGGAAAGCTCAGCATCCCACTCTTATCAGTGGACAGATCATGAAAACAGAAACTGAACAGAGACACAGTGAAACTAGCAGAGGTTATGAACCAATTGGAATTAATAGACATCTACAGAACATTTCATCCTAAAACAAAAGAATACAACCTCTGGAAATGTGCTTTAAATTGAGAAAGAATGTAATATATTTTACATGTAGTTGTCTATTTCACGCTTTAAAACCAAAACTTTATTTAAAATAGATTCCGTGTGGGTCCATTCCCTTAAGAATGAAGCATATGATCATTGTTGGCATTGTTATTTAGGGGTAATTTTTTTCTTTAAAATGTTGTATGTTTGTATGGTGTTCGTGGGGCATGCATGACAATGCACATATGAAAGATAGAAGATAACTCTCTCCTTCCTTGTTTTTTGGGTCCTGGGTATCAGACTCAGGTCATAAGCCTCAACCCTCTGTATCATCCCTGAAAGATAGAGTCGCAAGTTTCTAAAATGACTTAAAATGGTTTTAGCTCTTAAGTACAATTTATATTTCTCACTAAAGTGAGAAACAGTTCTCTGAGCTAAAAAAAAAAAAAAAAAAAAAAAAAAAAAAAAAAAAAAACATAGTTTACATTTGGAGTTGAGTAAGAAAAAAATGGTTTTCATTGTTACATAAATAGGCCAGAGTAAAATTATTCATCTTATTTAACCAGACAGAATGGTATATGCTTGTAAACCTACTAGTTGAGTAGTTGAGTTAAAGGATAATAAATTTGAAAGCCTGCCCATGGAACATAGTGAGATCCTGTGTCAAAACTTTTTTTTCAGTTAATATCCCTTGAAATATTTAAACAGAATAAATTTAGACCTTAAAAAAGAAAAAGAAAAAGAAGATAAAAAAACACGTGGTAGCCTAAGGAAACTCTATCCTACTCCAAACATTCAACTCACATGAGCTATTATGAGCCGACGTTCTTTTTGTTTTGTCTTGTAATAAAGTATAAAGTTTTCCCGGGTCAATATCCCACAGGAGAAGAGGACTTATTTCTAAAGGAGACAATTTGAAAAAAATATGCTGCTGTAATTCTAGGACAGCTGTCTTTATGAAATTAAAAAAGAAAAAAAAAAGAGAGATTAAAGAAAAAGGCAAGGAAGTGGATGCCATCTGTATAGGCCCATTTCAAATGGGAGGAACAAGTTGAATCCGGGGCTGGATGACAAATATTATGAATTTTGAACAAATCTAAACCTGTCATTGTTTTCAGCTTTGATGCTCAAGAAATCATTGAACACATTTGATAACCATGTCACTGTGCACCTTCAGAGGAAGTTTGATTTCAGGGAGTACAATTACCTGGGAAATACAGAACCATTTGCCTTGCAGAAGCTATTTAAATTCTGAAGACCTCTTCATCACTGCCCTGAAACTTCAACTTACATCATCCCCTGACATGAGCTGGCTCTATTAGGCTTGAAGCTGTGCTGAAAGCTGTGTCACTGCCATCACTGCAGGCTGATTTTACTGACAAGCCATGCAGACAGCATTAGTTTGATGGGCTGTGGCATATACACGAACTTCGGAAAAAAGAGGTTAAATTCTAGATAGAATACGGTTTGGGGAAGAAATGATTTAGCAACAGGAAGGAATCATTTAGGCAGCCAAGAAGAAGGTCTGAACAGGTATTTAGCTCTTTAGGGACACAGTCAGCTATGTATCAAGGTCAAGGAAATGTATGAGATCAATTAGAGTAGATATTTACAGGCACTTAATATTTGATGATGCTGATATTTAAAGAGAAAGGACAAAGAATTCATCTTCCCATATGCCATTAATTTATAAATATTCTGCATTTTAAACAAAAGCTTTCAACTGAACTGATGTCTTTTATCATCTTTCATTTTTGAAATGTATTTCTTGTTTGATTTGTTTTCAATATTTGAACTATATTAAAGCATATTGTTTAAAATGCTTCTTCATTTAACCCCAAAGTAGTTAAATCAGCAATATGCATGTATTATGAATAACTTTATCAATCAATGTCAGATTTCAAATGTTTGAAATTGTGTAGTAATATCCAAGATAATGATTTTTAGAAATAAAGAGAAGACATCTTGATTCTTAATGTGTATTATCACATTTATGAAATGCTAAGGTAAGAAAATCTGGAATGAAGAAAAAATGAGCTATTAAAGGCATGCATGTCAATTTCATGAAGTGATTTAAAATTAGCACTTTACTCAGAATGAGGTAA
Organism: Micromys minutus; assembly: GCF_963924665.1. Taxonomy (NCBI): domain Eukaryota; kingdom Metazoa; phylum Chordata; class Mammalia; order Rodentia; family Muridae; genus Micromys; species Micromys minutus. The sequence continues at coordinate 68,787,998 of NC_137970.1, forward strand.
TTTTGTGATTATTTTATAATCCCCAGACCAATAGAGCAGTCTCTATTTCAAAAATGTTCAGGTGGCATTTTTCTAATTTAACATTTCTCTTTTTGTAATGTTTACCTATCTGGAAAATAATATTTGTAACAAGTATGTTTCATCTGTTCTTTGCTTCACTTGCTGGTAATAACTTCAAAAGATTTCTTGTCTTCAATGGCTCACTTGCTTCTTCCAAGCTTTTTGTTATCAAGATTTTAAATTGTTCCCTGGGATACATAGGGATAATTATGCCAGTGCCCTCAATATCTGCATTCAATGGCAGTAATTTCATTTCAAGTTTTTAAAGAAACAAAAACTGCAGTCAACTTATTAAAAGTTCACTAGCTAAGACTCTATGAAAAGGGACTTTCTTCTGGGGTCATTTTGTTCTTTAATAGGAGCCCAGTGGAGCCATTCTTAATTTTCATATGCATAAATTGCCTTCCAACTTTTCAAATATTTCTGCAATTAAAAAGGTTTTCTATGTCAAATTTGTGTTATCTTTCAATGTTTTCTCTAGAATATTTTCTATCTTGTCATACACACACACACACACACACACACACACACACTATATAAATGTATAAGTATCTTCATGCTGTGATGATGCTACTACTCTCAGTTATATATTACCTTATCATAAATTTAAAATATGTAGGATGTATTCTGTCTCCAAGTTCCTTTGATGATATCTTTCTTAGTACACAGAGACTATGGTTGGTGTTATTATAACTATCATTTCATTAAGGTGTCTTTCCTTCTATTTCTATACTCACTGTGAATGATTTATCCAAAAACCACGTTTGTTAAGCATTGTGGGAGATGTATAAGAATTTTAATGTATGGGAGAGAGGGGAAAAGGGATAATACTTGAAATGTAAATACATAAAACAACCAATAAAAAAGAACTGTAATGTATATTATTGCATTAAGAAAAGAGAAAGATAATCAAATACAAATGTGGGTTGGCAGAGGAAATTTTATTTTTTTAATATTTTTTAGTTTTCATACATTTACACAGGGAAATATGATCACATTTTTACTCCCAGTCATCACTGTAAATCTATGTCTCTCCAACACATCCTCACCCAATTATGAGTCTTTTTAATTTTTTCAAAACTGGCTAAATCCACTCAGTGTTGACCATATGTACATCAACTGGAACACAGAAAACCTACCATTAGCCACATACTCAAAAAAGAGGGGGCATCCATATCAGGCTCCTGCCAGTAAGCACTTCTTGGAATCAGCAATAGTGAATGGGTTTGGTGACTGCATATGGGATGGATCCCCAGGTAAGGAAATCTCTGAATGGTATTTGCTTCAATCCCTATTCTTCTGTTTGTCCCTGTATTTCTTCCCATGAGTGCATTGTTCTCCCTTCTAAGAAGGACTGTGACATTCACATTCTGAACTTCCTTCTTTTTAATCTTCATAAAGTATGTGAATTGTTTCTTGATTATTCCAAGGTTTTGGGCTAGTATCTGCTCATCAGTGAGTATATACCATGTGTGTTCTTTTGTGATTGTTACCTGACGCAGGTTGACTGTTTCTAGTTCCAACAATTTGCCTAGGAATTTCATGAAGTCATTGTTTCTAATAGCTCAGTAGTATTCCATAGAGTAAATGTACCACAAATCATTGTATGCATTCCTCTATTGAAGAACATCTGGGTTCTTCCCTGCTTCTGGCTATTATAAATAAGGCTACTGGGAACATGGTGGGGACTGTGTCCTTGTTAAAACCCTGCCAAAGACCCTTTCTAATTCGTGGGTTTTCATGTCATTTTGAATTTAGCATATCAAACAAAAGAGTTGAAGACAACCTCCACATTTAAGAGGGAGAATGCAGGGTCATCTGAAACCGGGATCTTCCTAAAGAAGTCTGAGTTACCAGAACAGCTGCACAGGCACTTTTCCTGCTAGACCAAGGGTGAGCCTGGGGAGGAAACCTTGGGAATTCTCAGAGTGCAGGAAGCCCACAGTGAGAGCCTGGTCTCCACCACCAGGACACAGAATCTGCCTGCATGAGGTAGAGCTCCTAAATTAGCTGCACGGGTGCTTTTCCACCTAAACCAAGACTGAGCCTGAAGCACAGGCCTAATGGCTGACTGGAGAGGGAATGCCAGAGTTTGTGTAGCACAGGGAGCATGGTACACTTTGAAAAAGGTTCCTTTCCAGCCAAGAGAGAGCCAGGTTTTCACCATTAGGACTCAAGGCCGGGCTCCAGAACAGCAGCACAACAGCTCTCACACCTGAGCCCACAAAGACAGAACTGAGTCACTGCCATCAGAACTCACTGCCTGCCCACAAAAGCCTAATACCCAGAAAAAAATCTCCCTTCTGAGCCCATGGGCCTTCAGACCCACAGGAGAGACAAGCACCATTCAGAAACAAAAAGATCACCTACAATGGCAAGAACCAAAGTAATGGAAAATAAGTCAACCTGGCAACATGAGAACCCAGTTCTCCCATCACAGCAAGTGGTGGATTTCCCAACAGTCCAGAAACACAAGAATTAGATTTGAAATCATACTTCATGATGATGATAGAGATATTTGAGAAGTGTATGAATAACTCCCTTTAACATTTACAGGAGAACCAGGAGAAATCACTCAAAGGACTACAGGAAAACACAACCAAACAGGTGAAGGAATTGAAAATAGAAGAAGAAACAATAAAGAAATCTCAAAAAGAGACAACCCTGGAGATAGAAAACCGAAGAAAGAAATCAGCAGTCATGGATACAAGCATCACCAACAGACTATACAAGATGGAGGAAAGGATCTCAGGTACAGAAGACAACATATAAAACATAGACAAAACAGTCAGAGAAGATGCAAAAACAAAAAAGCTCCTAACACAAAATGTCCAGGAGATCCAGGACAAAATGATAAAACCAAACCTAAGGATAATAAGTGTAGAAGAGAGCCAAGAATATCAACAAAAAAGCACAGTAAATATCTTCAACAAAATCATAGAAGACAATGTCTGTATCCTTAAGAACAGGATGACCATGAACTTACAAGAAGCCTAAAAAACTCCAAATAGATGGGAACAGAAAAGAAATTCTTCACAACACATAATAGTCAAAATACCAAATGTTCAAAACAAAAGAAAGAATACTAAAAGCAGTAAGTGGAAAAAAAAGACAAATAATATATAAAGGCAGACCAATCAGAATTACACCAGATTTCTCAACAGAGACGATGAAGCTAGAAGTTCCTGAACATACATCATACAGACCCTAAGAAAACACAAGTGTCAGCCCAGGTTACTATATCCAGTAAAACTCTCATTTACCACAGATGTAGAGACCAAGATATTCCAGGACCAAATAAAAAAAAAATTACACAAATCTGACCACAAATCCAGCTCTACAAAGGATAATAGATGCAAAATCCAACATAAGGAAGGAAACTACACCCTAAGAAAAGCAAAAAAATGATCATGCATAAAATCCAAAAGAAGGAAAACACACAAATGTAATTCAAACTCTAACAACAAAAATAACAAGAAACAACTATCACCATTATTTAATATCTGGTAATATAACTAGACTCAATTCCCCAATAAAAAGACATAGACTATCAGACTGGATACGTAAACAGGATCCAGGATTTTGCTGCAGATATGAAACTCATCTTAGAGACAACGACAGACAATACCTCAGAGTAAAAGGCTTGGAAAAAAATCCTTCCAAGCAAATGGTCCCAAGAAACAATCTGGAGAAGCCATTCTAATATTAAATAAAATACATTTTCAACCAAAAGTTATCAAGAAAGATGATGAAGGACACTTTTTACTGATCACAGGCAAAACCAAGCAAGATGAATTCTCAATCCTGAACATCTATGCTCCAAATAGAAGAGTACCCACATTCATAAAAGAAATCCTACTATAGCTCAAAGCATATATTGCCCCACACACAAAAGAGTGGGAGACTTCAACACCCCACTCTCATCAATGAACAAATCATGGAAGCAGAAATTGAACAGAGACACAGTGAAACTATCGTAGGATATGAACCAATTGGAATTAACAGACATCTACAGAACATTTCATCCTAAAACAAAAGAATACAACCTCTTTCTTCTTATCTTAGCACCTCACACCACATGCTCCAAAATTGACCATATAGTCGGTCACAAATAAAGCCTCAACAGATATAAGAAGATTGAAATACTCCCATGCATCCTATCAGATTACAATGGACTAAGCCTGATCTTTAATAACAACAAAGACAACAAAAACCCATATACACATGGAAGGTGAACAGTATACTTCTCGATGATAACATACTCAAGGAAGAAATAAAGATAGAAATTAAGAATTTTTTTAGAATTTAATGAAAATGAAGACACAACATACCCAAACCTGTGGGATGAAAGAAAGCAGTACTAAGAGGAAAACTCATAGCTCTGAGTTCCTCAAAAATGAAAGAAAGAAAGAAAGAAAGAAAGAAAGAAAGAAAGAAAGAAAAAAAGAAAGAAAGAAAGAAAGAAAGGTAGGAAGGAAGGAAGGAAGGAAGGAAGGAAGGAAGAAAGAAAGAAAATAAAAGAAAAAACTGGAGAGACCATACACTAACAGTATGACTACACAACTGAAAGCTCTAGAACAAAAAGGAGATACACCCAAGAGGAGTAGACAGCAGAAATTATCAAACTCACAGCATAAATCAATGAAGTAGAAGCAAAAAGAACTATATAAATAATCAACAAAACAAGAAGCTGGTTCTTTGAGAAACAAGAAGATGCTCTAAGATCAAGCATTGATAAATGGGACCTCATGAGATTGCAACATTTCTGTAAGGCTAAGGACACTGTCAAGGTAACAAAATGGCAGACAACAGATTGGAAAAAGATCTTTACCAACCCCACATCTGAAAGAGGTCTAATATCCAATATTTACAAAGAACTAAAGAAGTTAAACTCCAGATAATCAAACAATCTTATTAAAATGGGAATAGTCATCAAGGAAACACAAATCAAGAGAATCCACCTACCGTCAGTTAAAATGGCTAAGATCAAAAACTCAGATTCCAGAAGATGCTGGTTAGGATGCAGAGAAAGAGGAACATTCTCCCTCTATTGGTGGGGTTGTAAACTGATACAACCAATCAGTCTGACAGTTTCTCAAAAAAATTAACATAGTACTACCTGAAGACCCACCTGTTCCACTTCTGGGCATATGCCCTGAAGATGCTCCTACATATAACAAGGACACATGCTCTGTAATGTTCGCAGCAGCCTTATTTATAAATAGCCAGAAGCTTGAAAGAATGCAGATGTCCTTCAACAGAGGAATAAATACAGAAAGTGTGGTACATTTACACAATGGAGTCCTACTTCGCTATTAGAAAAAATGACCTTATGAAATTCTTAGGCAAATGGGTGGAAATAGAGAATATCATCCTGAGTGAGTTAACCCTGTCACAAAAAACATACATGATATGTAGTCACTGATAAATGGATACTTGACACAGAAAGCTCTGAATAACCAAGAAAGAACTCACAGACCTTATGTAGCTGAAAAAAGAAGGAAGGCCAAAATGTGGAAGCCTCAGTCTTTTTTTGAAAAAAAAAAAAGAAAAAGAAAAAAATGGTTTATTCATAATATATTATTATGTAACAAATTTTGTGAGATATAATATTTTCTAAATGAATAAATTAAATGAGAGAGAGAATACAGTGTTTGTCATTTGAGCTTGAGTTTCGTTAATTACTACATTACCTGAAATTCCATACATTTATCTGTAAATTTCATTCTTTTTTTAAACGATTTTATTTTTCAAAACAAAGATAGATGTAAAGATATTAAACATTTTTTGCTTAAAATTATACATTTTTGTCAGTACTGTTTTTTCAGACATTAAAATAAATTTTACATAAAACCATGTGAATATGTTTTTTAGTCGGTACTTGATTTTTTTCAAGGGCTTGACAGTATGCATTGAAAACGTACTAGTTGCAATAAGCGTAAAGTACATGCAAAACAAAACGCAACATGGAAATAGTCAAACTCTTCTTGTTTTGTGAATATATGTATAGTTTTTGTTTTCTTTATTTCTTGGACTTCATACAGTCTGTGAGTTGTTTCTGGGGGAGTGCAAGCCTCTGGGGTTAGCATCCCACTATCAGTGACTGCATATTATGTCTGTTCTTTTGTGACTGGGTTATCTCACTCAGGATGATCTTCTCTAGATGCAGCCCTTTTCTTAAGAATTTGGTTAAGTCATTGTTTCTGGTGGCGGAGTAGTATTCCATTGTGTATATGTACCACAATTTTTGTATCCATTCGTCTTCTGAAGGACATCTGGGTTCTTTCCAGCTTCTGGCTATTATAAATAGAGCCGCTATGAACATTGTGGTGCATATATCTTTGTTGTGTATTAAAGTGTCTCTGGGGTATATGCCCAGAAGTGGAATAGCTGGGTCTTCAGGTAGTACTATATCCAATTTTCTGAGGTATCGCCAGACCGATTTCCAGAGTGGTTGTATTAGCTTGCAACCCCACCAACAGTGGAGAAGTGTTCCTATTTCTCCTCAGCCTCGCCAGCATCTGCTGTCATCTGAGTTTTGGATCTTGGCCAATCTGACTGGAGTGAGGTGGAATCTTAGGGTTGTTTTGATTTGCATTTCCCTGATGGCTAAGGATGTCGAGCACTTCCTCAGATGTTTTTCGGCCATTCAGAGTTCCTCAACTGAAAAAGATTTGTTTAGCTCTGTACCCCATTTTTTAATAGGGTTATTTGATTCTCTGGTGTCGAGCTTTTTGAGTTCCTTGTACACCTTAGATATTAGGCCTCTATCTGATGTGGTGTTGGTAAAGATCTTTTCCCATTCTGTTGGTTGCTGTTTTGATTTCTTGACGATGTCCTTAGTCTTACAGAAACTTTGCAATCTCATTAAGTCCCATTTGTTAATCTTTGACCTTAGAGCTTGAGCCATTGGTGTTTTGTTTAGGAAATTTTCTCCTGTGCCTATGTGTTCTAAGGTTTTCCCTACTTTCTCATCTAATAATTCCAGTGTATCAGGTTTAATGTGGAGATCTTTAATCCACTTACACTTGAGCTTTGTACAAGGAGATAAGAACGGGTCTATTTTCATTCTTTTGCATGTTGAGTGCCAGTTGGACCAGCACCATTTGTTGAATAGGCTGTCCTTTTTCCATTGAATGTTTACTGCTCCTTTGTCAAAAATCAGGTGACCATATACATGAGGGCTAATTTCTGAATCTTCTATTCTATTCCATTGATCCACATGCCTATTTCTGTACCAGTACCATGCAGTTTTCAGCACAATTGCCTTGTAATATAGCTTGAGGTCAGGGATAGTGATTCCCGCTGATGTTTTCTTGTTGTTGAGGATGGTTTTCGCTATTCTAGGTCTTTTGTTATTCCAGATGAAATTGCACATTGATCTTTCCAATTCCATGAAGAACTGGGTTGGAATTTTGATGGGGATTGCATTGAATCTTTAGATTGCTTTTGGTAGGATGGCCATTTTTAAGATGTTGATCTTTCCAATCCATGAGCATGGGAGATCTTTCCATTTTCTGAGATCCTCCTCAATTTCTTTCTTCAGAGGTTTGAAGTTCTTGTCATACAGGTTCTTCACTTGCTTAGTTAGAGTCACACCAAGGTATTTCATAGCTTTTGTAACTATTGTGAAGGGTACCTTTTCCCCAATTTCTTTCTCCACATGTTTGTTTTTTGAGTATAGGAATGCTACTGATTTGTTTGAGTTAATTTTGTATCCGGCCACTTTGCTGAACTTGTTTATCAGCTGTAGGAGTTCTCTGGTGGAATTTTTGGGGTCACTCAAGTACACTATCATGTCATCGGCAAAGAGTGATGTTTTTCTCTTCCTTTCTGATTTGTATCCCCTTGATCTCCTTTTGCTGTCTAATTGCTCCAGCCAGGACTTCCAGTACTATGTTGAATAGGTAGGGAGAGAGTGGGCAGCCTTGTCGAGTCCCTGATTTTAGTGGGATTGCTTCAAGTTTCTCGCCATTAAGTTTGATGTTGGCTGTTGGTTTGCTGTATATTGCTTTTATTATGTTTAAATATGGGCCTTGGATTCCTGTTCTTTCCAGGACTTTTAACATGAAGGGGTGTTGGATTTTGTCGAATGCTTTCTCAGCATCTAGTGAGATGACCATGTGATTTTGGTCTTTAAGTTTGTTTATATGGTGGATTACATTGATGGATTTCCTTATGTTAAACCATCCCTGCATCCCAGGGATGAAGCCTACTTGGTCATGATGAATGATGGTTTTGATGTGTTCTTGGATTCGGTTTGCAAGGATTTTGTTGAGTATTTTTGCATCAATGTTCATAAGTGAGATTGGTCTGAAGTTCTCTTTCCTTGTAGAATCTTTGTGTGGCTTAGGTACGAGGGTTATTGTAGCCTCAAAAAATGAGTTGGGTAATATTCCATCTGATTCTATCTTTTGGAATAGCTTGGTGAATATTTGTGTTATATCCCCAATAAATGTCTGATAAAATTCTGCACTGAACCCGTCTGGACCTGGGCTTTTTTTGGTTGGGAGGCTTTTGATGACTTCTTCTATTTCTTTAGGTGTTATAGGGTTATTTAGATGGTTTACTTGGTCCTGGTTCAACTTTGGTACCTTGTATCTGTCTAGGAATTCATCCATTTCCTCCAGATTTTCCAATTTTGTGGAGTATAAGTTTTTGTAGTAGGATCTGATGATTTCTTGAATTTCCTTAGTTTCAGTTGTTATGTCACCACTTTCCTTTCTGATTTTGTTAATTTGGATACTCTCTCTTTGCCCTTTAGTTAGTCTGGCTAGGGGTTTATCAATCTTGTTGATTTTCTCAAAGAACCAACTCTTTGTTTTGTTGATTTTTTCAATGTTTTTTTTTTTTTGTTTCTATTTGGTCTATTTCTGCCCTAATTTTGATTATTTCTTGCCGTCTACTCTTTTTGGGTAAATCTGCTTCCTTTTGTTCTAGGGCTTTTAGCTGTGCTGTCAGGTTGCTGATGTGAGCTCTCTCCAGTTTCTTCTTGGAAGCACTTAGAGCAATGAGTTTTCCTCTCAATACTGCTTTCATTGCATCCCATAGGTTTGGGTATGTTGTGTTTTCGTTTTCGTTGAATTCTAGAAAATCCTTAATTTCTTTCTTTATTTCTTCTTTGACCCTGCTATCCTTTAGCAGAGTGTTGTTTAGTTTCCATGTGTATGTGGGCATTTTGTTGTCTTTGTTGTTGTTAAAGACCAGCCGTAGACCATGGTGATCTGAGAGGATGCATGGGAGTATTTCAATCTTCTTATATCGATGAAGGCTCGTTCTGTGTCCAATTATGTGGTCAATTTTCGAGAAGGTGCCATGGGGTGGTGAGAAGAATGTGTATTCTTTTACTTTAGGATAGTATGTTCTGTATATATCTATTAATTCTAGTTGGTTCAAAGTCTCTGCTAGTTTTGCAGTGTCCTTGTTCAGTTTTTGTTTCCCTGATCTGTCCATTGGTGAGAGTGGGGTGTTAAAGTCTCCCACTATTATTGTGTGGGGTGAAATGTATTTTTTGAGCTTTAGTAGAGTTTCTTTTATGAATGTGGGTGATTTTTTATTTGGAGCGTGTATGTTAAGGATTGAGAGATCCTCCTGACAGATTTCCCCAGTAATGAGTAAAAAGTGTCCTTCTTTATCTTTTTTGATAAGTTTTGGTTGGAAATTTACTTTATTCGATATTAGAATAGCCACTCCAGCTTTCTTCTTGGAGCTGTTTGCTTGGAAGTTTTTTTCCCACCCTTTTACTGTGAGATAGTGTCTGTCTCTGTCTCTGAGATGAGTTTCCTGTATGCAGCAAAAGGCTGGATTTTGTTTATGTATCCAGTCTGATAGTCTGTGTCTCTTTATTGGGGAGTTGAGCCCATTTATGTTAATAGATATCAAGGAATAATTGTTTCTGTATCCTGCCATTTTTGCTTTTTTGGGTTGAGTTGTGTCCGTGTTTTTTTTTCTTTTTTTAGTTTTCTTGTTTAGGAGTTTTCTTGTTTTTACTAGGCTGTATTTTCCCTCCTTGTATTGGGTTTTCCACCTGTAATTCGTTGTAGTGCTGGGTTTGTGGTCATATATTGTGTGAATTTTGATTTGTCTTGAAATACCTTTGTCTCTCCATCGATGGTGATTGATAGTTTTGCTGGGTATAGCAGCTTGGGCTGGCACTTGTGCTCTCTTAAGGAGTGCATGATGTCTGTCCAGGCTCTTCTAGCTTTCATAGTCTCTGCTGAGAAATCGGGTGTGAGTCTGATTGGTCTGCCTTTATAAGTTACCTGACCTTTTTCCCTTACTGCTTTTAGTATTCTTTCTTTACTTTGGGCACTTGATGTTTTTACTATTATGTGTCAGGAGGTATTTCTTTTCTGGTCCAAGCTATTTGGAGTTCTGAAGGCTTCTTTTATGCTCGTGGTCATCTCATTCTTGAGGGTAGGGAAGTTTTCTTCTATGATTTTGTTGAAGATATTTACTGTGCCTCTTAGTTGATACTCTTCTCCCTCTTCTATTCCTATTATCCTTAGGTTCGGTCTTCTCATTGTGTCTTGTATTTCCTGGACATTTTGGGTTAGGAGCTTTTTGTTTTTTGCATCTTCTCTGGCTGTTTTGTCTATGTTTGCAATGTTGTCTTCTGCCCCCGAGATTCTCTCCTCGATCTCTTGTAATCTGTTGGAAATGCTTGCTTCTGTGACTCCTGATTTCTTTTTTTGGTGTTCTGACTCTAGGGTTATCTCTTTTAGCGCTTTTTTTATTGTGTCAATTTCTGTTTTAATTTCCCTCTTCCATTCCTTTATTTCCTTGGTTCTGTTTTCGTCTCGTTCTTTGAGTTCTTTGAGTGTTTTTCTTGTTTCTTCTTTAAAAGCTTCTGAATCTTTTTGCTTTTCCTCCCTTTCTTGTTTAAGTAACTCTATCAGCATCTTGAGGCATGTTTTCAGGTCTGTGTCTTCTTTCTCTGGAGTGTTTGGAATTCCTATGTTTGCTACTATCGGAGAGCTGGGTTCTGGTGTTGCTAGATTGTCTTGGTTTCCTTGGGATATACTCTTTCTCTTTCCTCTTGCCATTTTGTTGTCAGTGATATGTTCTTGCCTTTCCCTTGTATCTGGTCTGTGTCCCTGGTACACTTTCCGTGTGCACTCCTCAGAGATCTCTCTACTCCCCAGCAGCCCAGGTTCCGGGTGGCAGCTGGGCCAGGCTCTGCTCTGCGTACTGAAGTCACCTCCGGGTGGTAACAGATGTTCCTAAGATTTGTTCCTGGTCACAGTAGCTCAGCCTATACGAGCCGCCTTTCCGGCTGGTGGTTGGGCCAGGCTCTGCTCTGCGACCTGAAGTCGTCTCCGGGTGGGAACAGAAGTTCCTAAGATCTGTTCCCGGTTACTGGATCGGGGAGGACAGGGCAGATCAGGGCAGGGGGTGCCCTTTCGTGTGCACTCTGCAGAGGTCCCTCTGCTCCCCCGCAGCCTAGGTCTCCCACTCACCAGTTGCTCAGCCTGTACGAACCGCCTTTCTGGCTGGAGCCGCCTTTCCGGCTGGTGGTTGGGCCAGGCTCTGCTCTGCGACCTGAAGTCCTCTCCGGGTGGGAACAGAAGTTCCTAAGATCTGTTCCAGGTCTCAGTAGCTCAGCCTGTACGAGCCGCCTTTCTGGCTGGAGCCGCCTTTCCGGCTGGTGGTTGGGCCAGGCTCTCGTAAATTTCATTATTTAATTTTTAGTTAGAATTGACCAATATTCCCTTCTGTCTATATACCACAAATGTCTTAGCCAGTCCCCTGTTTATGGACATCTATTTTGATTTTGCTTCCTCAGGATTTCTGGTAGCACCAGAATTAAGAACAAAAAATAGCATATTGTATGTCATATATAGCAAAGAAAACAATAAAGCAAATTAGTATACAGTCCAAAGAATAACAAAAAATGTCCTAAACCAATACAACTACCAACTATATCCTAAATACTTATCCTTATAGATGTGTGAAATATTCACTGTTAATCAAAGAAGAGTTTTTTCCCAAAGATAGGAACGATTACAGAGATCCATAACTCATTATACTGCAGAGAAGAATCAGATACAGTCATTGTTCAATCCTACTGATATATGTACAATGAAACCTCTACATCTAATGCTCAAGGAGCATCACAGAAAAGGGGCCAGAAAGACCACAAAAACTAGAGACCAGGGCACCTTCTGAGAGGTACTATCTTCTAGACATGACAGGGATGCTGAAAACAAGAAAGAACATGGAAACTTGTTTGTGTAAGTAGATTCTCTGATGAGGAGTGAAAAAAAAATGAAGTTGAAAATAAACTTAGGCCTCCCGGGTTCCATCTGAGCCCAGACCTAAGGCTGTCCAACAGCCCTCCATACCCAATTCCTGACTGGAGAGAGCTGGTCTTCAGGGGTGCTCTTACTCCTAAGCCCACTGTCCACAGGTGAGACCACCACTTTAGCTCCATTAAGTGTCCAAGGAGGGACTTGTCAGGAAAGCACAGAGCACAGGAACTGCAGAGCAGCATATGGAAAGATACTTGCCATCTCCATTTGTGCCCAGACATAAGGCTGTTCCACAGCCCCCCATACTCAATTATTTTCCTAAGAAAACTGGTCTCTGAGGAGTGCTCTTACTTCTAAGACCACAGGCTCACAGGTCCAGAGGAAAGACAAGCTTAAGTCAGAGACAGCAAGAACAACTAACACAAGAGATAACCAGATGGCAAGAGACAAGTGCAAGAACCTAAGCAACGGAAACCAAGGCTACATGGAATTAGCAAACCCAGTTCTCCAAGCACAACAAGCCCTGGATATCCGAACACAATAGAAAAGCAAGATTTGGTTTTAAAATCACCTCTCATAATGATGATAGAGGACTGTAAGAGGGTCCTAAAAAACTCCCTTAAAAAATACAGGAGAACACAGGTAAAAAAGTAGAAGCCCTTAAAGAAGGAACACAAAAATCCCTTAAAGAATTACAAAAAAACACTCAAATAGATGAAGGAATTGAACAAAACCATCCAGAATATAGATATAAAAATAGAAACAACAAAGAAGACACAAAGAGAGACAACCCTGGAGACAGAAAACCCAGGAAGCATCACCAAAATAATAAAAGAGACAGAAAAGAGAATCTCGGGGGCAGAAGATACCATATAAAACATTGACAAAACTGTCAAAGGAAATGCAAGACTTCTCAAGAGAAACTATGAAAACTAGAAGATCCTGGAGGGATGTCATACAGACATTAAGAGAAAATAAATGCCAGCCCAGGCAACTAAATCCAGCAAAGCTCTCAATTTCCAGGAATGGAGAAACCATGATATTCCATGTCAAAACCAAATTTCCACAAAATCTGCACACAAATCTAGCCCTTAGGCTATACTGACAGTGACAATGTGGTAGAGAGTTTGAGTATCAAGTGGCAAGATCAGCAATAGGCAATGCAGCATGTGTTTTTATTTATTATATACTTGGAAGAATATTGTGGAGACAAAAGTTCTAATATGTTTTTAGGATTTAATATTTTAAAACACGAAATGTGTTTAAGGATGAAATTTTACAGACCATACGCTCAGGCCATCTGCCACCAGGAACAGCAGAGATCCAGGGATGCAGGCCTGGTGAGACTGCGCTGTGAGTACCTGGGCACAGAGAGGTTTGGGCCGAGTGCATGGAAAGCGTGCCTCCCACCCCGATTGGTTCAGGGGATCAGGAAATCTGCCATAGAAACTCGTTTTCCACCTGGAGGGCCCATGCATGTGGACCAAATGCTCAGGCCATCTGCCACCAGAAACAGCAGAGATCCAGGGACACAGGCCTGGTGAGACTGTGCTGCATGAACTGGTACAACCACTCTGAAAATCAGTCTGGCAGTTCCTCAGAAAAGTGGACATAGTACTACCTGAAGCCCCAGTTATTCCACTTCTGGACATATACCCCAGAGACACTCCAACATACAACAAAGACTCATGCACCACAATGTCCATTTTTCTGAGGAAACGCAGGACTGATTTCAGAGTGGTTGTATCAGTTTACAATCCCACAGGCAGTGGAGAAGTGTTCCTCTTTCTCCACCTCCTAGCTAGCATCTGCTGTCATTTGAGTTTTGGATCTTAGCCAATCTGAGTGGTGTGAGGTAGAATATCAGGGTTTTTTGACTTGAATTTCCCTGATGGCTAAGAATGTCAAGCACTTTCTTAGATGTTTCTCAGCCATTCAATATTCCTCAATTGAGATTTTTTTTTCAGCTCTGTACCCCATTTTTAATAAGGTTGTTTGAATCTCTGATGTCTACCTTTCTGATTTCTTTGAATACCTTGGATATTAAGCCTCTATCTGATGTGAGGTTGATAAAGATCTTTTCCAACTCTGTTGGCTGCCATTTAGTTTTCATGACAGTGTCCTTACCCTTACAGAAACTTGGCAATCTCATTAAGTCCCATATGTCAATATTTGACCTCAGAGCACGAGCTATTAGTGTTTCCTTCAGGTAATTTTCTCCTGTGCCTATGGGATCTAAGGTTTTCCTTACTTTCCCATCTAATACTTTCAGTGTACCTGGTTTAATGTGGAGATCTTTGATCCAATTATACTTGAGTTTTGTACAAGGAGATAAGAAAGGGTCTATTTTCATTCTTCTGCATGCAGAGTACCAGTTGGACGAACACCATTTGTTGAATAGGCTGTACATTTTCCATTGAATGTTTACAGCTCCTTGGTTAAAAATCATGTGATCATATACATGAGGGCTCATTTCTTGATCTTCTATTCTATTCCATTGATCCACATGCCTATTTCTGTACCAGTACCATGCAGGTTTTAGCACAATTGCCTTGTAATTAGCTTGAGGTCAGGCATAGTGATTCCCACAGATGTTATCTTATTGTTGAGGATGGATTTCAATATTCTAGGTCCTTTGTTATTCCAGATGAAATTGTACATGCTCTTTACAACCCAAAGAACTGGGTTGGAATTTTGATGGGGATTGCATTGATTCTGTAGATTGCTTTTGGTAAGATGGCCATTTTTAAAATGTTGATCTTTCCAATCAATGAGCATGGGAGATCTTTCCATTTTCTGAGATCTTCCTTGATTTCCTTCTTTAGAGGTTTGAAGTTCTTGTCATATGGGTCCTTCACTTCCTTAGTTAGAGTCACACCAAGGTATTTCATAGTTTTTGGGGCTATTGTGAAGGGTATCTTTGCCCTACTTTCTTTCTCCACATGTTTGTCCTGTGAATATAGGAAGGCTACTGATTTGTTTGAGTTAATTTAATATCCAGTCACTATGCTGAACTTGTTTATCAGCTGTAGAAGTACTCTGGTGGAATTTGTTGGGTTGCTTAAGTACACTATCATATCATTGGGAAATAGCGATGTTTTTACTTCTTCCTTTCCAACCTGTATGCCTTTTATTCCCTTTTGCTCTCTAATTGCTCCAGCCAGGAATTCCAGTACTATGTTGAATAGGTGGGGGGGAGTGGGCAGCCTTGTCGAGTCCCTGATTTTAGTGGGATTGCTTCAAGTTTCCCAACCTTAAGTTTGGTGTTGGCTGTTGGTTTGCTGTATATTGCTTTTATTATGTTTAGGTATGGACCTTGGATTCCTGTTCTTTCCAAGACTTTTAACATGAAGGGGTGTTGAATTTTGTCAAATGGTTTCTCAGCATCTAATGAGTTTCTTAATATGGTGGATTACATTGACAGATTTCCATATATTAAACCATCCCTGCCTATCAGGGATGAAGCCCACTTGATCATGGTGAATGATAATTTTGATGTGGTTGTAGATTCAGTTTGCAAGGGTTGTGTTGAGTATTTTTGCATCAGTGTTCATAAGTGAGATTGGTCTGATGTTCTCTTTCCTTGTAGGGTCTTTGTGTGGTTTAGAAACAAGGGTTATTGTACCTCAAAAAATGAGTTAGGTAGTATTCCATCTGATTCTATCTTGTGGAATAGTTTGGAGAGTAATGGTATTATGTCGTCAATAAATGTCTGATAAAATTCTGCACTGAACCCATCTGACCCTGGGCTTATTTTGGTTGGGAGGCTTTTGATGATTGCTTCTAATTCTTTAGGAGTTATGGGATTATTTAGATGGTTTACCTGGTCCAGGTTTAACTTTGATATCTTCTATCTCTCTAGGAATTTATCCATTTACTCCAGATTTTCCAGCTTTGTTGAATATAGGCTTTTGTAGCAGGATCTGATGATTTCTTGAATTTCCTCAGTTTCAGTTGTTATTTCTCCACTTTCCTTTCATATTTTGTTAATTTGGATACTCTCTCTTTGCCCTCTAGTTAGAATGGCTAAGTGTTTATCAATCTTGTTAATTTTCTCAAAGAACCAGCTCTTTTGTTGATTCTTTCAATGGTTCTTTTTGCTTCTATTTGATCTATTACTGCTCTAAGTTTGATTATTTCTTGCCGTCTACTCCTCTTGGGTTTATCTGATTCCTTTGTTCTAGATCTTTCAACAGTGCTGTCAGGTTGCTAGTGTATGCTCTCTCCACTTTCTTTTAGGAAGCACTCAGAGCTATGAGTTTTCCTCCCAGTACTGCTTTCATTGCATCCCATAGTTTTTAGTGTGTTGTGTTTTCATTTTCATTGAATTCCAGAAAATCCTTAATTTCTTTCTTTATTTCGTATTTGACAATGCTATCTTTTATTCAAACATTGTTTAGTTTCCATGTGTATATGGGCTTTTTTAAATCTTTGTTGTTATTAATGACCAGTCTTAGACCATGGTGATCTGAAAGGATGCATGGGAGTAATTTGATCTTCTTATATCGTTTGAGACTAGTTCTGTGTCCAATTATGTGGTCAATTTTGGAGAAGGTGCAGTGAGGTGCTGAGAAGAAGGTGTATTCTTTTGTTTTAGGATGATATGTTCTATAGATATCTATTAATTCCACTTGGTTCATAGTCTCTTCTAGTTTTACAGTGTTCTTTTTCATTTTCTGTTTCCATGATCTGTCTATTGGTGAGAGTGGGGTATTAAAATCTTCCACCATTATTGTGTGGGGTAAAATATATTTTTTGAGCTTTAGTAGGGTTTCTTTTATGAATATGGTTGCTTTTGTATTTGGAGCATATATGTTAAGGATTGAGAGTTCCTCCTGACAGATTTCCCTTGTAATGAGTTAAAAGTGTCCTTACTAATCTTTTTTGATACCTGTTGGTTGGAAATTTACTTTATTCGATATTAGAATAGCCACTCCAGCTTGCTTCTTGGGGCCATTTGCTTGGAAGGATTTTTTTCCCAACATTTTTCTCTGAGATAGTGTCTATCTTTGTCTCTGAGATGAGTTTCCTGTATGCAGCAAAATGCTGGGTTTTTTTTTTATGTATCCAGTCTGATAGCCTATATCTTTTATTGGGGAATTGAGTCCATTTATGTTAACAGATATCAAGGAATAGTGGTGGCTATTTCCTGCTATTATTGCTATTGTGCGTTGAATTGTACCTGTGTGTCTTTCTTCTTTTGGTTTTCTTGCTTAGGATTTTTCTTGTTTTGACTATGATGTATTTCCCCTCATTGTATTGGGGTTTCCACCTATAATTCGTTGTAGTGCTGGATTTGTGGTCAGATATTGTGTAATTTTAGTTTTGGAATATCTTGGTCTCTCCATCTATGATGATTGATAGTTTTGCTGGGTATAGCAGCTTGGGCTGGCACTTGTGCTCTCTTAGGGTCTGCATGATGTCTGTCCAGGCTCTTCTAGCTTTCATAGTCTCTGTTGAGAAATAGGGTGTGATTCTGATTGGTCTGCCTTTATATGTTAATGACCTTTTTCCCTTACTGCTTCTAGTATTCTTTTTTTGCTTTGGGCACTTGGTGTTTTGACTATTATGTGTCAGGAGGAATTTCTTTTCCTGTCCAACCTATTTGGAGTTTTGTATTCTTCTTTTATGCTCATGGTCATTTCATTTTTAAGGGTAGGAAAGTTTTCTTCTACAATTTTGTTGAAGATATTTACTGTGCCTCTTAGTTGATATTCTTCTTCCTCTTCTATTCCTATTTTCCTTAGGTTTGTTCTTCTCATTGTGTCCTGGATCTCCTGGACATTTTGGGTTAGGAGAGTTTTGGTGTTTGCATCTTCTCTGACTGTTTTTTCTATGTTTTGTCTATGTTCTTCAGCCATCGATATTCTCTCTTCCATCTTTTGTAGTCTGTTGGAAATACTTGCATCTGTGACTCCTGATTTCTTTTTTTAGTGTTTCTATCTCTAGGGTTGTCTCTTTTAGTGTTTTCTTTGTTGTGTCCATTTCCATTTTAAACTCCTTCTTCCATTCCTTCACATCTTTAGTTCTGTTTTCTTCTAGTTCTTTGAGTTCCCTGAGTGTTTTTCTTGTTCCTTCTTTAAAGCTTCTAATTCCTTATGCTTTTTCTCCCATTCTTGTTTAAAGATCTCTATCATCATCTTGAGGTATGGTTTCAGGTCTGTGTCTTCTTTCTCTGGAGTGTTTGGCATTCCACTGTTTGCTGTGATGGAAGAGCTGGGTTCTATTGTTGCCAGGTTGTCTTGCTTTCCTTGGGGTACATTCTTTCGCTTTCCTCTTGCCATCTTGTTGTCAGTGATATGTTCTTGCCTTTTCCTTGTACCTGGCCTGTGTCCCTGGATCTCCGCTGTTCTTGGTGGCGCCTGTTCTACACCAAAAAGCTGCTGGCTGGGAACAGAGAGCCCAATTCCGGGTTCCTGTGTCCCTGGATCAAGCCAGGCAGGGGTGCAATTTCCTTGTGCACAATAGATACCTCTCTGCCCCCTGGCTAGTCAGATCCCCTTCTCACCAGGCCTGTGTCTCTGAGTCTCTGCTGTTCCTGGTCATATTTTTTTCTTTATGAATTATCTACTAAATGTGGTATGCTGTATTTAAGTTCTTTAAAAACTATTTTCCTATATTATATCAAATATAGTTGTAAATATAAAAGACAGATGAGAGGAAAATACACAATAACTACTGAGGCATTAGTAACAAAGGAGAAACGTGGCTGAGACATATTTAGCCCTTTGGATCATAGAATTAAAAAAAATGTGAAGCAGAAACTTTATCTAGGTTCTTATATTATAAAGAAGAAAGTGAATCTTTGAGTATGAAACACTTAAAGTTATATAGCTAATAAATATTGAGACTTGTGCTGGTTAATAATTTGTCACATTGATATGTTCTAGGGTCATTTGAGAAAATGCCTCCATCAGACTGGCTTGTGGGGCATTTTCTTGATTAACAACTGATGCTGGATTACACAGGGAAGTGATGGCACTAACAAGGTGGTTCTAGGTTGTATAGGAAAGCAGGCTGCACAAGCCATTTAAGAAGTATTTCTCCATAGTGTCTGGTTCAGTTCTTGACACAAGGTTTCCACCTTGAGTTTCTCCCCTAACTTACCTTCATAATGTACTGTAATCTGAAAATCAAATAAACCTGTTCTTCACAAGTTATTTTTTTCCCTGGTATTTATCACAGCAGTAAAACACAAACTAAGACAAAGCACAACATTGAATTATTTCTTCCTAGCTTTCATTTCCCTCTGCTTATACATATCAGTACTTATTGATAAATGAATACAAAATAAGTATGGAATTCAAGTTATACATTCACAAAGGTATTTTGTCTTGGAGAGGAAAATAAAGCTTCAAAGGGAATTTTTCAGTGTTGAGACTCTGACTCCTCCTTTGAGGTTTCAAAGGTTAATATATAGGAAAACGTGGCTGTTATCAGAAATAACATGCAATCAAGTGTCTAATAGCAGCAGCATGTTGGCTAGTGAAAAGAATAGGTCCAGTAACTGAATAGGAGTAGAGAAGAATTTGTTGTGTGCTTCAAAGCTACTAGACACAGCTTGAGCTTGAAACAGTCATTTTTAAAAGCAATGCTTTGTGTTACATTCAATAAAGCAGGGACAAAAAGATAGTGTACATTCACCCTTTTCATGGTATATATCTAAAAATTCTGACAGGTCTTAAAGTTTGTTAAAGAATTGTACATCTCCCTTCCAAAATCCCAAAATCTTAGCTACATTAGTTACATATTAGCTAAGTTTTTTAGTGCTGTGAGAATACAGTTTATAGAAACAGCTTATAGGATGATATTCTCTAAATCCATCCATTTGCCTAAGAACTTCATGTAGTCATTGTTTTTAATCTCTGAGTAGTACACCATTCTGTAAATGTACCACATTTTCTGTATTCATTCCTTTGTTGAAGAACAACTGGGTTCTTTACAACTTTTGGCTATTCTAAATAAGGCTGCTATTAACATGATGGAGTATGTATCCTTGTAATGTGTTGGAGCATCTTTGGGGTATATGACCAGGAGAGGTACAGCTGGGTCCTTAGGTAGTACTATGTCCAGTTTGCTTCAGAACCTCCAGACTGGTTTCCAGAGTGGTTGTACCAGCTTGCAATCCCACCAACAATGAAGGGCTGTTCCTCTTTCTCTACATTCTCACCAGCATCTGCTATCACCTGAGTTTTTTATCTTAGGCATTCTAACTGGTGTGTGGTAGAATCTCAGGGTTGATGTTTTGACTTGTATTTCCCTGATGGCTAAGGATGTTGAACATTTCTTTAGGTGCTGCTCAGCCATTTGGTATTCCTCAACTGAGAATTCTTTTTTTTTTCTTTAGAGATGTCCTCCATTTTAATAGGATTATTTGGTTCTATGGAGTCTAACTTCTTGATTTCTTTGTATATATTGGCTATTACCTCTCTATCAGATGTAGGATTGGCAAAGATCATTTTTCATTCTATTGGTTGCCATCTTTTCCTAATGACAGCGTCCTATGCCTCACAGAAGCTTTGCCATTTTATGAAGTCCCATTTGTTGATTCTTGATCTTAAAGCATAAGCCACTGGTTTTCTGTCCAGGAAATTGTCCCTAGTACTCCCATGTTCAAGGCTCTTCCCCACTTTCTCTTCTATTAGTTTGAGTGTATTTCCTTTTATGTGGATGTCCTTGATCCAATTGGAAATGAGCTTTATACAAGCCCATGACTCTAGCTGCACATGTATCAGAGGATGCCCTTGTTGGACACCAACAGGAGGAAAAGCCCTTGGTCCGGCCAAGGCTCCATGTCCCGGTGTAGGGAAATGTCAGGGCAGGGAGACAGGTTGAGGTGAATGGGTGGGTGAACACCCTCATAGAAGGAGGGGGAGGGAGGATATAATAGAAGTATGGAAGGGAATCTGGTTAGAGGGACAACATTTAAAATGTAAATAAAATATGTCCAAAATGAAAAGAAACACATTAAAGAATTAAAGACTGATTTTGGTCATTGTTACAAAGGGTTTGGCCAGTGGCTACATGTTGCCACATATTTGGGAGAATATCATGGCAGAAGAGTCATACTGCAGAATGGGCTCTTCAATAAGTTAAATTTTATATTATATTTTGAAAATTCCATGCAAGGTATTTTGATCATATTGAACCACTACTCCTCCCATTACAGCTTTTAGAGCCACAAAATCCCTTCTTCCCTAAAACAAGTTCTTCGTGTATAGTATCCAGGAAGCAGAGAAATGGAAAAAACTTAGGACTAAATATAATTTTCAAAGACATAATCTACTGGCCTACTTCTCCTAATTTAGCACAATTTTTTCAATTTTCCACCCAGGTTGAAAACAGTGCCACTGGGCTGGAGAGATGGCTCAGTGGTTAAGAGCTCTGACTGTTCTTCCAGAGGTCCTGAGTTCAAATCCCAGCAACCATATGGTGGCTCATAACCATCTGTAATGGAATCCAATGCATCTGGTGCATCTGAAGAAAGCTACAGTGTACTCATATATAATAAATAAATACATTAATAAATTTAAAAAAAAAAGAAAGAAAACAGTGCCACCAGATCGACTGATTGTTCAATGTAGGAAACTGTGAGGTACATTGCTATTCAAACCACACCACATTAATTGTGTATAATTATTAAAATCCCTACAAGGGATATTGAGATCGTTAATCTGAAAAAGACACCAAGCCTAATTACCGGAGTATGATACCAGGGACCCATATGGTAGAAAAGAAATGACTTTCAGGAGTTGTCAATTGACTTCTACATGAACAGTATGCTGCATGAATGTGCAAATGTACACAGAGACAGAGACAGAAACAAACAGACAGACACAAGAATGTACAATTGAAGAAATAAAATGTAATTTGAAAACCTATAAAATGCCTACTGAAATGTACTTTACTCAATACATATTACTCAACATGCTATATAGTTCTCCTTTTATGTCAAAGAGTATGGAGCTCCGGAAAAAGGAAACAAAAAAGAAAGGAGAAAAAAACAAATAAGACAGATGGAAGGAAGTGAGGGAGGAAGGAAGGAAGGAAGAAAGGAAGGAAGAAAGGAAGGAAGGAAGGAAGGAAGGAAGGAAGGAAGGAAGGAAGGAAGGAAAGAAGGAAGGAAGGAAAAATGAAAGAAAACTTTGAAACTTTGAACACAAGTTTTTATACAGGTGGAAACACTTGGTCCTCCAATTTGTTCAAGTTAATATTTATATAAGAACATCAGTACCAGAAAGTTATTTCAGGCTTCCAAAAGAGAAAATGAATAAGACATAGAAGTAACCTTAAAGTTTGATTTTAATTGTTTAAAATAAAACTAAAACTTGGGCTAGAGTTCTAATACAACACTCACCTAACATGCACAAGGCCCTGACTTTGGTCATTGGCACTGCAAAATAATTGTTTTAATAAGGCAAAATAAAATCATCATCTTCTAAAAAGGAAGGCCAGAAATGTATGCATTCTATTTCCAGAAAAAAAAAATTATATCATCTACTGAGAAAGTTTCAAGGACGTTTTTCATTGTCACCAAATAAGCTTTTGGTATTAGTGTTTGTTTTTGCCTTACATTTTATCTGCATGTTTTACTTGTGTCAACACAAGACCTGTTACTATATTGACACATAGTAGGAGTACATTCAATATTCACTAAATTTTGCTGTATCAGGTCCTTTTTTTCTTCATACATGTTTTAAACATTTGATTGCTGCTTAACTGAAAAGAACTACATAAGGAGACTAACAGCAATGTGAAAACATACTTTCAAAGTCACTGCACAAACAATGCTAAAATTAGATATAGCACTATGGAAAAATGCCATTTCTCTTCCTCCTGTGGAAAATCAGGACTCAGAACATATGAAATTTTTGAAAGGCTCAACGTGGATCAGAATGATTAGGAGATGAGGACAGGATGTATAAGGAGAAGAAAAATGAAAGATGAAAGAAGCTGGAAAAGAAAGAAAAGGAAGAGGAGAGATGGCCACCAAGACATGATATAGACTAGTAGAATCAAATATCACTCTATTATTAATTTCTGAGATGATAGTGAATAAGCACAGCAAAATATATAATGAATGATGTTCTCAGCAATAGAATGCTACAATTATATAAGATTGTTGCTACCTGATATCATTTATATAACTGGCTTGAACTATAGAGGCAGTAGAGCTTAGTTAGGAGTCTTTGAAGTCAGGCTGCACATTTCAATCTGTGTCTTAGTAAATGTGATACTTGCAGGGTTAATATGTCATTAGAGGCAATATCAATAAATAGCAGCTACTAGTAAGTACAGCCTATCTGTTTCTATATTTATGATACTTATGATCAACTTAGCCCTTAAAAGCAATTTTATGCCTAAAACTAATGTTTACATGATAGACACTGTGAACCTATGTAAAACCCTATTAGCATATTGTAAAACTAAACATAACTTGGTAAAACTGTAATTTTTACAAAATTGAGCAATTCCATTTGGGGATGCAGCATATCTTTCCATTTATGTAATTTATCTTCTGTGTTTTAAAACTACTATGGTCATTGTTATGGCTTGGGAAAAGCAATTTGTCCCATATCTGTTACAGTAAAATGAGTAAATTCTGTTGAACAAATTATTATCAACCCTGAAAAAAGTCTATACTTAAAAATAATAGCTTCCATTTTTTTCTACAATATCTCTCAAAGATAACTGACGGTTAAATAACATCAGTAAAAAAAATAGATAAAAAGTGAACTGCCACCCATATTTCTGAATATTATAGAACAAATCCGTGATAAAAGCAAATCTATATGTTTTGACATGAAGCAATAACCAGAACATATCATTAAGCAAACAATCACACAGTTTAATATGTACATTCTTTTGTTAAATAAAGAAGAACACATGATTCGATAAATACATATGTGTACACAAATTCAACAAAAATATGTAGAGAGAAACATGATAAATGTGTCCCCTTTTTATCACCCTAGTGAAGGACTTGAAACTGGGTACTTTATAAAGACCTTTAACTACATTATAATTTGGCAGTGCTGCAACAACTGTATGAAGAGATGAGAAGAAACACTGAAAAAAATATGGTAAATATTCAAAAAAAAAGATCTGCTGCTACTGGTTCCCACGTGGAGCTGTGTGCCACGGCACTGGATCAGAGTAGTATGGCTACTATTAAGCTACATGATCCACACACTCCAACTGCCTCTCTTTTAGCTGCCCTCTCCATGCCTAGCACACACACACACACACACACACACACACACACAGAGAGAGAGAGATCTCATTCTGTGGGCCCAGCAACAGAGCCAGATCTGCAAACTCTAGCTGCCTCTCAGTCATTGCTTTCACACACTGTCCTCCACAGCCAGATAAAATCATGACTCAATAATTAATAATTTATCAAATAGATTTATATGTTTAAATTCTTAATCCACAATAAATTCACTGCCAATTTATAAAGATATAAACTGCCCACCTACACAAGACAAAAATCTATCTAGTTCACCTTGATATGAACTATCCTCTGCCGTCTCCATCTTGATTATCCTTCTTTCTCCTCTTCTCCCGCCTTACCAAAACTGTGACCACACCCAGCTCTCTACCATCCAATCATGCATTGCCTTGACTTAACTATTTCCAGTCCTCACTTGCATATAGACATCAACCTACAGAAAGCTAATAGTTGAATTGAAAGAGAAAGGAAGTAATCCTTTGCCCTTCCAGAATCCACCCATAATTAAGTAGATTTTGTATATACATACATACATATATATATATACATATATATATATATATATATATATATATATATATATATATATATATATATATATATATATATATATATAAAGAAGCAGTTTGAGTGAAACACAAAATATTAATAAGTGTTTCTAGAGTTAAGAGTTTCTATCTTACCTCTGCCACTCATCAGCTTTATGATTTTGAACACTGGAGATAGGAAGATGGCTTAGTCGTTAAAAGCACTTGCTGCTCTTGCAGAGGATCTGGATTCATGTCCTAGGACATTAAAGAGGATACATGGTGCTTCAAAACTCCTATAAACTTCAGTTCCAGGAAACACACACACACACACACAATTTAAAATAAGATGAAAAATCTTTGATAATTATTTAAAGATGAAAGCTGTGCATGGTAGAAAATGATTGTGCTTGATGTTAACTATTATTAATATTATTTTGTGGGTTCAATTAAGCAAATCTTAACTACTTGCATTTTTTAAGTATTTCAGAAGCCATGAGTGACACAGAGATGATTATGATGTGTCAGTCTTTGCCACTGATAAAGTCCACTCGGTGTGTAAGAAATAGACACATGTGTTATTAAGTAAATACAATGAGGTAAACACTATGATAGGAAAATCAACAGATGTTGGGAGCACACAAGGGGGCAATCTGAACCCAGTCTTGGAAACAGATATACACATGGAGAGTAGCCATATTTAATATGGAAATTTCCAGTAACAATTTGGGCTCTATTCCCTCTTTTCAAAATGGGAAAGTCCTTACACCTTGCCAAATCTAAAAGTGGCACATCAGAGTTATGATTCCACTATTCATTTTGATTACAACTCACACTTGGCATGAAGAGTTACCATTGCAAAACATGACAATGTTGTTCCACAAGACAAGTTGAGAAATAACTACAAATCTCAGAGGCGGTTGAGCTTATTCCTCAGGGTGCCAACTTTGCCTAACATAGTTTCCACATTCGGTGAATATTTTATGGAAAGCTTCCAACAATTTCACAAGTATCTAAAGCCCTGGCCAAGCACTTTAAACAATATGAAGTTAAAATAAGCATGAATTAGCACTGCATCTCTGTATTTTAAATAAAGATATGACAATAGCTTTTATAAGTAGGAACATACTAAGAAACTAGAACAAAATACTCCAATGGGTCAACATCTTCCAATAGTCAAATGAATATTTAAAAAGAAAGACATAAAAAATATGATGCATTGTTTCAAAGACTATCATATAAGATTGAAATGGGGTTTTTTAAATGAGGGATCTTTTTCTTGCTAATTTTAGGTCATCTTGACCAGAGCTAGAGTCATTTTGAAAGAGAGAACATCAGTTGAGAAAATGTTCCCATTAGATTTGCCTGTGGGCATGCCTGTGGTGCACTTTCTTGGTTGATGATTGCTCTGGGAGGGCTTAACACCCTTGCAGACATTACCACACTTGGACGGGTAGCCCTGGATGGTATAAAAAATCAGAATGACCAAGCTCTAAGTAGCAAGCCAGTGAGTAGCACTCCATGGCCTCTGTATCAGTTCCTGCCTGCCTGTTCCTACCTTGACTTTATTGTATGATGAACCACAGCTTGTAAACTGAAGTTTGAAATAAACCATTTTCTCCTCAGTTGCTTTTGGTCATGGTGTTTTATTATGGCAATAGAAACCCTAACTAAGACGGACACTTTCCAAATAAATTCAGTTAATACTACACACTCTAAGACAAATAAAAATTAGAAATTTCCTGCTGATAAGTGTTCATGGTCTACTAAGAAAACCAAAATCGTCACAAATAAAATAAAATGTTATCAAGTCTTTGCTTATGTAAAATGAACTTAAAATATCCTGAACAAGTGACTATTTTGATTCTTAGCAAAGATTACATAGCTTTTTATTACATAGAAGATAAATGTGTTTGTCTTGCTATTCCAGGGATAATCCCGTGGCCCAGCTGGAAAGACTTAAGTAGCATGCCTTTGCATTCAGTTTCCCATTTTTGATACTTTTCTGCACAAATTCTAACCATGAGTATCTACATTAGTCACACCTCTTTCATGAAACCCTTAGCTATCATCAGAAAATGCACGCTTGCTCTACCAAATAGTCTCATCCACTTATTAAGATGCTTGCCACAAATGAAGAACATTACAAATAAAAGGCAGGAAAGAAACACATAAAAACCTTACATATTTAAAAATGCTTTCAGTCGGCAGGCTTGATTCTGTCTTAATTGAATGGGTGTGTGTGTCTAAGAGATCCAAGTGTTGATCATAAAGGGGGATAACAAATTTTAAAAACTAGAGCTGGCTTAATCCAGACAGTACTTCCTGGAGAGAAAAAGACTTGTGCTCTTAGTTAAATACTTGTATTCCTTGAAGAAAAACATTCTCCACTTGAAAAGCATGCAGATTCTATCCAACAGAATTTGCATACTTTGATCCCACTGGTACCAGCCCTTTCTAGGCACTGAAAGCACACTTTGGAGGAAGAAGCCCTACACTGTAAAATTTACATCTACTTTTATTACAGCATAATTTTCTATACTATAAAAAAATTTTTATAGCATATGTGTCCATTACTTTAACAAATATAACTGAATTTGTAACCATAATCAAACTTAATATATAATATATATGACTTAAATTCCTATACACTTTGTCAACAAGAAAATATAAAGACATACTGGCAAAAATTAGTCTTGTTTTTTAAATAATATCATGTTATCTTAAGTAGAATAAATGTATACATACTGATGAATTCATGAAAATACTAGATATTGTTTTCTCAGGTCTATATAATGTCTAGATAGTGCATGTTATCAGATTTATAAAAGTGTATCAAAATGAGATAGAAAACTTAAAGTATAGTTTATAGGTCTTAACTTTAGTTTGACTGCAAGTGCTATATGAACGTAGTATCCAGCAGAAGAGAAGTTGATTTGGTCAGTCATTTTTGGTACATTTACACAATGGAATACTACTCAGCCACCAGAAACAATGACTTAACCAAATTCTTAAGAAAATGGCTGCATCTAGAGAATATCATCCTGAGTGAGATAACCCAGTCACAAAAGAACAGACATAATATGCAGTCACTGATAATGGAATGCTAACTCCAGAGGCTCGCACTGCCCCAGAAACAACTCACAGACTGTATGAAGTCCAAGAAATAAAGAAAATAAAACAAAACAAAAAAATCTTTATACAAGAAAACTTTGACTATTTCCATGTTACATTTTGTTTTACATGTACTTTATGCTCATTGTAACTATTAAGTTTTTAATGCATACTATCAAACCTTTAAAAAAAATCAAGTACTGACTAACAAATATATTCATACCGTTTTATGTAAAAATTATTTTAAAATCTGAAAAAAAAGTACTGACAAAAAATGTATTGTATAATTTTATGCAAAAAAATGCTTAAAATCTGTACATTTATCTTTGTTTTGTAAAATAAAGTTGTTAAAAAAAAGAAAGAAAAGTCCTACTCAAAAGCATGATTCTTTTTTTTTGTTTGTTTCAAAAGCATGATTCTTAAACCAGTTCTCACATGGGGACACTATTGTATGGTACTCTAATAAAAACAATTAGGAACTTTATATTATCTAAAAAACTACAATTAGAATTTTGTTGTCATATTATATCAATTGAGTTCAATACTAGAAATTAGGCATTTTATTTTGTATATCTTTGTTTCGGTTCTCTAGTAATTTATTTTCATTGTATATAGGAAAAGTTTGCTCCCTGAAGGATTGGGTTAGGATAAACCTGTATGTTTGCACAGATTAAGGAACACTCTTTGAATGCATTCCTGTACCACATACTGCTTTTGCATACTAATACTGGCCACTCAGTGATCTAATTACTTAGTGCATTAAATCAAGAGCCTGTGAGCTTTTTATATAAAACATCAGATACTAAATATTTTAGGATCTTTTGGCCTGTTAACATCTATTGAGCTCTGCCATGTTAAAGCAAAAGATTCCTTAGATAATATATAAATGAGCGAACTTGATTTTATTTCAATAACATTATATTCATCATCACTAGAAGTAGGTTAGATTTGCTCAGTGGTTCATAGTTCACTCTGCCTGATATTATTACTTAGTTTTGTCAATTATATTGGAGATTCTTCAAGAACAAACTAAAGGGTGTATAAACACACACACACACACACACACACACACACATCAAAAAACTAAAACAGAGAATATAAAAGAGAGAAAGACTTAAGAGAGTGGAAAATAGGATAAAGGAACAAATGCAATAAGAAAGCAAAATGGTGGCTGGAAAGATGGCTCAGCATTTAAGAGCACTGACTGCTTGAGTTCCTGAGTTTAATTCCTAGGAACCATATCGTGTCTCACAACTAGATGCAATGAGATCCAATGCCAGCTTCTAGTGTGTCTGAGGATAGTGACTGTGTACTCACATACATAAAACAAATAAATAAGTATAAAAATGGGAAACTGACTGATATAACAAGTAAAATCATAAGAATAAATGAAAGCGAAGGGTAATGATATGTATATATAAACATGTCATGATGAAACCCATTCCTTAGTATTCTTTCAAAAATTATTAAAAAGAAAATGACAAAAAGGACACTGGTAGATTTGTTTTCCATCTGATAATAGCCCCCTTTTTAGTTCATATGATGTGCCTTCAGGTTATGTCTTCATATAACAGAGCAGATATGTTGGTACCTCTCTTTATTTTATTTTTGTTTGTAAGATGATCTTTAGTTTACTGTGTAGCCAAGGATAAGCTCGAACTCCTGATCCTGAGACATTATGCCCAATTATGTAATGCACAAAGGTATTTACACATACTAGGAAACCACTCTGCCAACTGATCGCAATCCTTCTATTGCCTTTTTTATAAAAACTATAATCTTATTCAAGAGGGTTCTGTTCTTGTGACCAACTCACCTCCCCAAAGCCCAATACCATCCACCTGCTTATTTTGCTTGAATAAATGAGTTTGTTGATTGGAGGGGGACAAATGCAAACATTTAGAACATAGCACCAAGTAAGGATAAACCAAAAATAAAAATACTGGGAATAATGTTCAACATAACAATTGATTAATATCTTCCTGTCATTATGAATACATTTCTAGCCAATACTTTTTTCTACCCTCACTGAATATGGAAAGTAGAAATATGCTGACATTTCTTAAGAAAGAAGTTAGATACTACATAAAGGGGAAATTCAGGTTTACACTGGATTACCAATCAAATTTATTCAACAAAGTGTTTACCAAAACAATGTTAATACAAATTGTTTTGTACTCTTTACCTAAGGTTTTACTTTTTGTTAATGTGTGTGTATTTACACGTGTGTGTTAATGTACCCTCAGAGACCAGAAAAGTCTGTTAAGTCTCCTAGAACTGGACTTATAGGCAGAGTAAGATATTTAACTGGGCTCCTCTGCAAGAGCAATACTAAGCTTTTAACCACTGAGTCATTTCTCCGTCTGTGGCCTGACCTCTTAGAAGAGAGAAATTGAGATGGCTGTCCAAGAAATATCTAAGACAGTTTCTCAACATCATTTTGATTTTCAAGCATCTGAATTCAACAACTGACTCTTTTTCTTTTTATACCCAGATATAGGTTCATTCCTCTGTTAAAGAAATTCTTACAACATAAACATAATATATTTGCTACTTTATATTTTATGTCCAGGAAAATTGCCTTGTCTAAAATAAAGATTTTAAGAAAAGTGTTCAATGTGATAGGTGACTAAAATGTAATCCAAATTTGATGACTTTAGCCTTAGGTCATATACATATCCATTAATACTTAAACAGTTAGAGGAAGGTGAATAGATTATAAATATTGTAGCACTGGCATATGAAGAATATTAAATAAGTGAATTGCCAGTCTTCATTACAGCAACAAGCTTTTCATGTGAAGACACATTCATTAAGTCAAGAGTCCCAACTATATGCCAATAATTGTCAGTAATATAATGAAGCAAATAGAAAACTTCTGCCTTCCAATTGCTTATACACCAGAGTCTAATACATAGTGAAATAACACAACAGATTAGCGAACAAGTTATATTCACACTTTGTGAAACTTTACAAATGTAACTTGTCAAATGTACATAAAATAGTGTTTCTTTATTTGCACATTTTATCGGTGCTATATTTCTCTACAGGTGCAGAATCATTACCTTTGCCAAAGACAAAAAAATCATCTCTTTAGGATAATGGAACATTTACTAAGTTAATATGTTGGTCCTATAAGCATGTAACATCCCCCCTTCCCAAAAAAGGTTCTGGAAAAATGATCCAGCAGTTATGAGCTCTTTCAAAAGACCAAGTTTCACTTCCTACCACCCACATGGTGGCTCACAACTATCTATAACTCCAGTTTCAGGGGGTCCAGCAACTTCTGGCGTCATTAAGTAACTGGCATCATTAAGTAACTGGCATGCACACAGGCACAGGCATACATCCTAGCAAGACACTCATACACGAAATAATAATAAATGAAAGTTTCAGGCCTAAGGATTTCATTCCAACTCACTCTGCTATACACTCAGTGCACAATCAGTCCTCACATATTTAAAAATCCATTTTAGATTCATGAATGTCACACAGGTCATAGCAAAATAATTGGCAGTTGAATATTTACAGGTGTAAAGTGAGTCATATTGTAAAAGAACTCAGCTTTCTTAATTAAATCAATTGCATATTGATTCACATATTGAAGATGAAATGTTAAGTGTATGATAAGGTCATCCTTTTTGTATGCTTGATGGCTTTATTAGCCATAAAAATCACCATTAAATAGACCCTTTTAAAGGCCAACTTAATATGACAGTTTTGATGTTTTGAAACCATATGTTGCATTGTTCTCAGCTTATACAGGTAGTGTTTCATTCTGTTGCCTATAAGATGCTGAAGCTAACACAGCACACATTTGCACAGATGGAACCTGAACTTCTAAGTATCAAGTAAGGTTTTCTGTTTAAACTAAGGTCTGTGAGCATGAGGTATTAGGTAGCAACTATAATATTGCTCATCTTACATAGACAAACCGGGTTTTTTTTTTTCACTTTGTTTCTATGTCCCTGTAGTATAGTACCTTATCTCCTGGATGCTAAACATATACTCCAAGTAGAAGAAACACTATATGTAAGCAAGGGCTGACATAGTAAATTAGAGGAACCACTTGCAGTTCATACAGACAGGGATGGATTTGCCCCAGAATAGTAAAATTTGAAGCTGATTAGAGCCACTTAATGAAAGGCCTCCTGACATCCACTGAGGCAATACAAATAGAGAGGTGCTATAATCAAACATGCATATTTGGATTATAGAAGTCCTACTAAGGACAGGGATGAAAGAGTGAGCAGAACGTATATATATAAATATATATATATATATATATATTTCTTAACCCACACAATATGTAATGATCAACTAGAGTATATATAAAGGGCACAAGACAAAAAAAAAATAAGACACCATTAAATAGGAGCAAAGGAAAGAGGAGAAAAGTATGATGGAAGCGAGGGAGGGAATGAAGGAGAGAGGGTAGGAAGAAGGGAGGGAGGGAGAAACAGAAGTCAAAGAGAGAAAGAAAAGGTGCAAAACAACAACACAAGGTAAACAAGAAAGAATGTATAAGCTGAAAGGAAAAAGAAAGATGTCTGGTCGTGAAGAAATCTAAATTTCCTCACATGGGGCACCAATGATTTTTATATAAAAAAGAAAAGGATAAGGTTCCAGGTTTCTGTACCAATGTTAGGAAAAGGATAAAGAGGGTTGGGAAGGGGGTATGTGGCCCATGGAGGTGCAGTGAGGCATGGATGCAAGGGGGATGCCTCTGGGGGACCCATATTGGAAATCCCTTCCTCCCTGAGGGACCAGCCACACAATGGTATAGTACAGAATAGAGTTTATTCAGGTCATGGAGGGAGTTAAGAGGGTAGTAAAGGCAGAGAGAAGGGGAGAATTAGAGAAGTAGAAGAATAGAGGCCAGCCATGAGCACATGGAGAGAGAGGAGGGAAGGGAATGGGGAGAGTTTGGGAAAGAGGTAGAGAGCAAGAGAGAGTAAGAGTGTGAGAGAGAAAGAGAGGAGGAGGCGGCAAGCAGCCCCATTTACAGTGTCAGGTAACTGAGGCAGGGAATACCTGGCTATTGTCAGATACATGAGGAGTGGGGTATACCTTGCTGTTGCCAGATACAAAATCCCAACATCAGCAGTTCCAAAAGTGCCACAGTAGAGCCAGCCCACTGCCATCAAAACTCAAGATATGCCCCACAGATTGCTGACCACCCAAAAAAGCCTCAGGAGCTCTTTTCCTCCTGAGACCACAGACTGTCCAGGAAGAGATTGCCTGGAACTCTCAGGTTGCAGGTATCATGGTGCTGCTTGGGAACAGATTGTTTTGGCCTACATCTTTACCCACTATCATCAGGACTCACTAACTGCCTACAGAGAGCTGAACACCCAGGCATAAAGGCCCACAGGAGAGACAAGCTCTAATCAGAGACAAGATCAGCAAGCATCACAGATAACAAGATGGCAAGAAACAAGCACAAGAGCCAAAGAAACAGAAACCAAGACAATGTAGAAGCATCACAACCCAGTTCTCCCACCACAGCAAGTGCAACCCAGTTCTCCCACCACAGCAAGTAATAGCTATTTCTCCATACAAGAAAAACAAGATTTGGACTTAAAATCATACCTCTTGATGATGGAGGGGCTTGAGAAGCACGTGAATGACTCCTTTAAAGAAATACAGGAGAAAGAGGAGAATAAAACAAAGTTAAACACTTAGAAGCACTTAAAGAGGAAACAAAAAATCATTTAAAGGGCAACAGGAAAACACAACCAAATCGATGAAGGAATTGAAAACAGAAAGAGAAGCAATAAAGAAATCTCAAAAAGAGACAAGCCCAAAGATATAAAACCTAGGAAAGGGGTCAGGAGGCATAGACAAACAAGCATCACTGACACACTACAAAGAAATGGAAAAGAGAATCTCAGGGGAAGAAGATAAAAAAGATGACAAAGGAGCTGTAAACATGCAATGGAAAAGGACAGCCTATTCAACAAATGGTATTGGTACAACTGGCACTCAGCATGCAGAAGAAGGAAAATAGACCCTTTCTTATCTCCTTGTACAAAGCTCAAGTGCAAGTGGATCAAAGATTTCCACATTAAACCAGGTACATTGAAACTATTAGATGAGAAAGTAGGGAAAACCTTAGAACACATAGGCACAGGAGAAAATTTCCTGAACAGAACACCAATGGCTAATGCTCTAAGGTCAAAGATTGACAAATGGGACTTAATGATATTGCAAAGTTTCTGTAAGGCTAAGGACACTGTCAAGAAAACAAAATGGCAGCCAACATATTGGGAAAAGATCTTTACCAACCCCACATTTGATAGAGGCCTAATATCCAAGGTATGCAAAGAACTCAAGAAGTTAGAAACCAGAGAATCAAACAATCCTATTAAAAATGGGGTACAGAGCTAAACAAAAAATTCTCAATTGAGGAATATCGAATGGCTGAGAAGCATCTAAGGAAGCGCTCGCTTGACATCACTAGTCATCAGGGAAATGCAAATCAAAACAACCCTGATTCCACCTCACACCAGTCAGATTGGCTAAGATCAAAAACTCAGGTGACAGCAGATGCTGACGAGGATGGGGAGAAAGAGGAACACTTCTCCACTCTTGGTGGGGTTGTAAACTGATACAACCACTCTGGAAATCAGTCTGGAATTTCCTCAGAAAATGAGACATAGTACTACCTGAAGACCCAATTATTCCACTTCTGGGCATATACCCCAGAGAAGCTCCAACATACAACAAAGATACATGCACCACAATGTTCATAGCAGCCCTATTTATAATAGTCAGAAGCTGGAAAGAACCCAGATGTCCTTCAGTAGATGAATGGATACAAAAATTGTGGTATATTTACACAATGGAGTACTACTCAGCTATCAGAAACAATGACTTTGTGAAATTCTTAAGTAAATGGTTGCATCTAGCGAATATCATCCTGAGTGAGATAACCCAGTCACAAAAGAATAGACTTAATATGCAATCATTGTTAATTGGATACTAACCTCAGAAAGCTCTGAACACCCCAGGAACAAGTCACAGACTATATGAAGTTCAAGAAAAACAAAGGCCAAAAAAAGAAAAAGAAAAAGAAAAGAAAAGAAAAATCATTATGCTTAATCTTTACACACCAAGAAAACTTTGACTATTTCCAGGTTACATCTTGTTTTACATGTACTTTAGGCTCATTGTATCTAGTAGGTTTTAATGCATACTATTAAACTTTTAAAAAAATCAAGTACTGACAAAAAAGTATTCATATACTTTTTTGCAAAAATGCTTTTAAAATTTGTACATTTATCTTTGTATTTTAAAATAAAGTTGTTCTATTAAAAGAATGAAAATAATTATCTATACAGTTTTTAAAATTACTCTTTTGTCATATTCATATGAATAATATATTTCAGTAACTACATAACTATATTTTTATATTGAAAGCCAATAATACAAGCATCCTTTCATTTGCTTTGAAAAATAAATCAAATCATGGAAACTTCATAATAAAATATTGTGCAAAATATGGAGTCAGCAATCCTGAATTCTAAACAGTTTTTCTATTCTAGTTGGCAATGTGGCCTCTGGCAAACACCTGAACAATTAGTGCCCTGGCCTTACACCTAGAAAATGCATGTCATGCTGGGGCATAAATTAGAGTAGGGCAAACTCGTTATGTTTGGCTGGGTTTCAGCATTTCCCTACATAATCCAAGTGCTTGGAATACCAGGGATTGCTTATAAAAGAGATGCTATATGACCTATAGAAATTAAATAGCACATATGAGAAGGATCATACAAACTGGAATAAAAGAATATTTTTTAAAAATAATTAATTGAAGCCTTTTAGAAAGGGAAGCCTAAAGTAGCGACTTTCCTTTTGACATTGTAAAACATGTCAAAACTATTAAATGCTCTAGAAACTCTATGCTTATCAGGAATTTCAATTTTCGTTTGAAAACATTTTCATGTTTTTAGTCTCTTTATCCACTCCCGAAAGCTATTTCTTCTATGCAAATAACCCTCAAATCTATCCTTACCATAACTTTTATCTTGAGCTACAGAGTGCCATCCCCAGCTGACTACACTCAGCATCATTCAGGAAGTCCTCACTGGCATCAAACCTCAACTACAATTTATTCTCTGGGTCTCTCAAATATCAAACATCTGAATTATCTTAGACATTCATTATTTTCATTTTCATTATTTTCATTTTTATATAGTCTCTGTATTTACATTACAAATGTTATTCCCATGTACACCACTCCCATCCCAACTCCTTGTCCCCTTGCTTCCATGAAGGTGCTCACTCTCCCAAGAACCCTCTTCCACTTCAGCACAATGGCATTCCCCTACACTG
This sequence comes from Micromys minutus, assembly GCF_963924665.1. Lineage (NCBI taxonomy): Eukaryota > Metazoa > Chordata > Mammalia > Rodentia > Muridae > Micromys > Micromys minutus. The sequence continues at coordinate 68,824,519 of NC_137970.1, forward strand.
GGAAAACCTGCCTTCACTGGACCAAACTACTCTTCTCCCATTTATGACAGACAATGCTAGCTACTCTTACATATGCAATTAGATCCATGGGTCTCTTCATGTGTATTCATTGTTTGATGTTTTAATCCCTGGTAACTGTGAAGGGTCTGGTTGGATGATAATGTTGTTCTTCCCATGGAGTTGCAGACTCTTTCTGCTCCTTTAGTCCTTTCTCTAGCTCCTTAATTGGGCTCTCCATGTTCAGTCCAAAGGTTAGCTACAAGCATCCTCATCTGTATCAGTATGGCTCTGGCAAAGCCTCTGATGAAGCATCCATACCTGTTTCCTGCCAGTAAGGACTACTTGGTGTCAGCAATAGTGTGTGGGTTTAGTGGTTGCATATGGGATGGAACCCAAGGTGAGGCAATCTTTGGATGATCTTTTCTCCAATCCTTGCTTCTCGATTTTATTTTTAATTTCCTCCCATGAGTGTTTTTTTTTTTTTTTTACCACTTTATACCACTTTAAAAACGAGGTATTGTTCAAATTTTTAAAGGGATTTTGGCATAACATTATATGAATATTTTTGTCAGTACTTAATTCTTTTAGAGGTTTGATAGCATTTATTGAAATTCCACTAGTTATCATAAGCATGAAGTACATGTAGGGCAGAACGTAACATGGAAACATATTTCTTGTTGAGTAAAGATTAAGCATAATGATTTATAAATACCAAAAATTGCCACAAGGCTATTTATTATCTTAGCTCTTGGATTATTAATGATTTGAGGTCCAGGTGTACCACACTCTGAAAGGGTGCTTGCTATACATTTATTTTTTTTCCTAAGAAGGACTGAGGCTTATTTTTTTTTGGGGGGGCCTTTGTTTTTCTTGAACTACTCAGTCCAGAAACAGACAATTCATCCTTCAGGGTCATTAGTCATTCAATAGTAACTCCATCCCAATTCCACACTGTTTACTTCTTGGGCTACCTTTCTGTTTGGTAGGATTTCAATGAAGAGGAAACTTTTACTTTATTTAATTTTTATTTATTCACTTTACATCCTGATCACTGCCCCTACTCCTAGTCACCCCTTCCCACAATCCATTCCTCCTTCCTTTTTCCCTTCTCCTCTGAGAGGGTAAAAGTAGCCCCTGGGGTAAAGTTAGGCACATCCTTTCCTACTGAGACCAAAATATGCATCCCAGCTAGGAAAACATATCGCATGTACTGCAACTGCTTTTGGAATAGCCCCAGCTCCAGTTGTTCAGGACCCAAATGAATACAGAGCTGCACATCTGTTATATATGTTCAGGGAACCTAGGTACAGCCCATATATGCTACTTGATTAGTAGTTCAGTCTTTCAGAGCCACAAGGATCTAGATTAGTTGACTCTATTGGTCTTTTCGTAGAGTTAAGAGGAAATACCTTAATCATAGCCACATGTATATTCTATCCATGGCAATATTTACATTTTAATTCTACATCAAAATAATTGAAATAATTTTTACAGAGTGACTCTCCAGATGTGCATATATCTGTACTAGCCAGTACTAATTATAAAGAAACAAATACCACATAGTCTCTCTTATTTGTAGATACTAGCTTCAATTCTTCAGATTTGCATGTTTAATCTGAAATAACCAAGACACCATAAATATAGAATCGGACCATATGGGAGGGGATAAATGGGCCTATAGAGAGAGTAAGACACAGTTATTATAGAATGGAGAAGAAGAAAATTGGCTGTGGACTTTTACTTGGGAGAAAGAAGAGAGAATAATACAGATGGGGAAGGAGAAATGATTGATAAATAACACTAAGAACGTTTGGAAAAGCCATAAGGAAATAGTATATTCCATCTTATACTTGTCATAATGGCTAAGGTCAATAACACAAGTAACAGCTCCTGTTGGCAAGGATGTGGAGGAAGAGGAACACTCATCCACTGCCAGTGGGAATGAAAACTTGTAGAACAACATTGGAACTCATTAGGGCAGTTTCTCAGAAATTTGAGAGTCAGTCTAACTCAAGACTCAGCTATATCCATTCTAGGGCATATAGCCAATAGATGCCTACCACAAGAACAGTTGTTCAACTATGTTTGTAGCAGCATTATTTGTAACAGCCAGAAACTAAAAACGACCTAGATGTCCCTCAACCAAAGAATGAATAAGGAAAATGTGGTATATTTATGCAATGAAATACTACTTAGCTTTTAAAAATAGCATAATGAAATTTGCAGCAAAATAAATGTAACTAGGAAAAAAAATTGTCCTGAGTGAGCTAACATAGAAAGACAAACATATGTATTCATTTATAAGTGGAGAGTAGCTAAAAAAGCCAAGGATAATCATACTACAACTCATAGATCCATAGAGGCTTAGGAATAAGAAAGTATACAAAGAAAGGGCATGAATCCCATTTAGGGAGGGAAAAAAGAATAGACTTCACACATGAACTAGGGGTGGTTGTGGATGGGAACAAGAGGGATCATGTGGGACAAGTGGAGGGGAAGAATACTGGGAGAGATGACTGGAATTTCAGGGAATTGGTGGGTATAGGTAGAATCTATATAAGCAACCCTAACTAGCAATCACTCCTAGTAATGGGAGTAGGGCTGAACTGAACATCTTCAATAACCAGGCAAGGCTTCCAGTGGAAGGTTTGGGACAGCAACCCAGCCACAAAATCTTCAACCTACAATTTTCCATGGCTGCCAGAAGTGCTTGGGTAAAGGTAATACTGAATTTGTGGGCGTGGTCAACCAATGACTGGTCCAGCTTGAGATCCATGCCAGGAGAGGTAGCCTGTGCCTTACAACAGCCTGGCAGACCAGAAACAGGAGGCAGGATAGCCCAGAGACCCACAAAAGAAGCAAACATAACATACAGGGGGAAAAAAATGAGATTGCTTCAAATGATACTCTGCTATACTGGTAGACTGGAGCCTAGCATCACTTTTATCAGAAAGGCTTCATCCAGCACCCGATAGGAACAGATGCAGAGACCCATAGCCAAACTTTAGGTGGAATTAGGTAAACCCTGCAGAAGAGGGGGAGGAAGGATTGTAGAAACTCTAAGAGTCAGGGATACCACAAGAATATCGCCTACAGAATAAATAAACCTGGATCCACTGTGACTCACAGAGACTGATCTGACAACCAGGGAACCTATGTGGTTATGACATAGGTCCTCTGCATATATTATTGCTGTGTAGCTTGGTCTTCCTGTGACGCCCTTAACATTGGGAGTGGGTGCTGCATCTTACTCAGAGACCAGCCTGCTTTAGGGACTATTTTTCTTCTTCTGGGTTGTCTACTGGATTGTTTCACCCAGCCTTAACACAAGGGGGTATGCCTAGTCTTATTGAAACTTGAAATGCCATGTTTGATTTATATTCCTTGAAGTCCTGCCCTTTTCTGAAGGGAAATGGACTAAAAGTGGACCCAGGGAAGTAGGGACATGGGCAGGGAGGGATATGGGGAAGATGAAGAAGGAGAAACTGTAGTCAGGATATAATTGAAAAAAGCCATAAGGAAATATATTATGTAATAAACTTATATATTTTAATGATGTTATTAAACAAGAGCTAACAATGGCCCCCTTAAAATCATAGATGTCTAAACCCCCCCCCCATAAAAAAGGAAAAGAAAAAATCAAAAGCAAATGCTGCTCCCCAAAAAACCTCTTTTCTAATTGTTGGTCAGGGGCAAGCAGTGACTCTCAATCTGTGTGATCATGACACCTTTGGGGATCAAAGAACCCTTTCATTGGAGTGAACTAAGACCATCAGAAAACACAAATATTTATATTACAATTTATAACAGCAGCAAAATTTCAATTATGAAGCAGTAATGAAAATAATTTTATGGTTGGGAGTCACCACAAGATATGTATTAATTGTTTAAAATTGCATGAAAGGCTCATAGCAATTAGAAGGTTAAGAACCACTGTCAGGATGATCCAAGAGAGTCCCAAGACAGTAGAGGCTACTGTTGTTTTGATTTTCCTCCCAGAATTTGAAGATAAAATCCTCTTGCTGATGATACCAAACACTTCAGATGCAGGTTTAAGAAGTCGAGATAGAACTGACCTGGGAGCCTCATCCCTGAGGAAAAGTTCTCATGGGATCTAAAGGTGTTATGCAAGAAGCCAATCAAGAGAAGATAATAATAATCCTATCTAGTCTGTGAAAAACAACCATAGCCAGTTCAGCGAGATAGCCAATAGAAAAATAGTGACACCTTTATCTTTGCTCTAACTAACTTCTGTATAATTGTACTTAAGATCTGCTCAGTGGAAATAAATTAACAACTAGTGCTATAAACCTATCCAACTACTCATGACTAGAGATATCATAGACATCAGGCAAGAACCTATGGTTGTCATTTTCATCAGCCAACATATTTTCAAACTGCAACCTTATACTCACAAATAAGTGTAATTTTCACTTCTCATAAACAAAGCTTATTTTGTAGCAGACAGAGCTATTGCAGAGATCCATAATAATAAAAATGCAGAAATATCTAACTAAAGTGTAGTGTATCAGTCTGATTTTCTATTGCTGTAATAAAATATTCTGATCAAAAGCAACTTGCAGTAGGAAAGGCTTTATTTCAGCTTACAGGTTATGTTCTATTATTAGAGAAAGTCAGGGCAGGATTTTCAGACAAGAGCCTGAAGGCAGAATGCAGCAGAGAGGATAGATAAAGGAACACTGCTTACTGGCTTGCTTTTGTTGGCATGCTAGTCTGCCTTTCTTACACAGCCAGTGTCATCTGCTCAGTAATGGGATTTTCCACAGTAGGTTTGGTCCTTCTACATAAATTAGCAATCAAAACGGAATCTCCCAGATGTATCAAGTTGGCAACTTCAATTAACTATCATTGGTACAAAGCCTCAGCTGCTACATCTAGAGTGCTAGCACTATAACTAAGGCTCAGGGAAGTGTGTGTGTGTGTGTGTGTGTGTGTTTGTGTGTATGTCTGTCTGTGTGTGTGTGTGTGTGTGTGTGTGTCTGTGTGTCTGTGTGTGTGTGTGTGTGTGTGTAAAACAGAGAAGCTGTTTCCATGAAATCTCAAAGATACAGCTGCCTACATGCCAACATGAATGAAGGGAATTCCATCACCCTTGATGAAGGTAGTACATAGATTCTGAGAGGAAGAAAATCAGTCTCTTCCAAGGACCACATTCGTGATCCATTACTTAATCCCAAATAGTCAACCTGAACATGTATACATATGAGCATCAGTAAATTGTCTCAGAAGTGTGTGGAAAGGAGTATAAGCGTAATAATTAAGGAAGAAATCAAGAATTAGAGAAGGCTTCAGAGGACATTAAGGAGAGAGAGAAAGGGGAGGAAATGATGTAAACATAGCGCTCATGTATGAATTCTCAAAAATATTTAAAAATTTAAAATATTTTAACATACTACTTTTTGGATAAAATCCAGGTTCTGAATGTAGAACTTTGGCTATCATGCATTACATACATATGTGTAGTAATAATGCAATACCAAACATGCATATGTAGCATTGTATAAATTATACAAGTACAATTGTGTTCTCCTTTGCCTCTCTTAAAAGGAAGATTAGGCACACAAACACACAGACACACACACACACACACACACACACACACACACACACAGAGAGAGAGAGAGAGAGAGAGAGAGAGAGAGAGAGGAACTCAGGCAGACATACACAAGAATAAGCACACAGAAACACATGGACAAGCATGTAGTAATACATTCATAGAGACTGAAATACTCATACATAGACACAGATGCATACAGCACAGACATATATAAACATGCAGACAGGAGTACACATACACCACACACACATACACACACTCTCTTCCATATAACTATAAACTTCAGAAATGAATATACCATAATTTTGTTGTCTATTTAATATTTAATACATGGCTTTTAGAAAATACTCAAGTATTTGATGAAATATAAAATTGAATTAATTTAAAACATAAATTTCTGTTTAACTGAATTTTTCAGTCACCTTGGAGACTTCAGAAAAAAAATTTAAACTCACATATAGTAAAGAGCTTCATAAGCGTTAAAGAGTTTATTCTGTGCCACCTTTAGAGATCTTAGTTTACCACTTTAATTGATCAACTTATTGTGATATCTTAAAATATTAATTTAGCTGAAATTTTAGATAGGCAGGTTGTTATGAGTTCTTCAAGGCTGTAACAGAGTTTCACAAACTGATTGTTTTAGATAGGAATTCGGTGTTGGAGAGATAACTCAACCACTAAGAGCACTTGCTACACTTGCACAGGACCTGAGTTCAGTCCCCAGCATGATTCACGGCCTACTGTAACTCCAGTTCTAGGACAGCTGACACCCCTTTCTGCCTCCCAAATGCACTGAATAAGCATAGCACAAAATAGACATGCAGACAAAAAATACTGACACACATAAAATAAAAACACTGAGTATTTTTAAACACTCAGAATTTTAAATGTCATAATTCTATAAGTCAAAAACCCCAAACCAATATGTGAGTAAAAGTTTCCTTTTGAGAGTTCTATTTGAAGAGTCTATTTCTTCTTTGTCTTGTAAATGATTGTGAGCTCCTTTTGTCTCTTCCTATTTTTCCCCTCTGGGTATGTCTATCTCTATGTCTGAATGAATGTTCAACTTTCCAAGTTCCTTAAGTACACCAGTAAAACTACATTGGTGCCCATTCCAGTGATCTCATCTTAACAAATTCCACTTGCAGTGACCTTACTTCCAAATAAGGTGACATTTAGAGGTAATGTGAGTTAAGTCTCAATGCATAGATTATTGAAGGCATAACTCAATCCACAACATCTCTGCAATTATCTAACAAAACTCTAGTCAGTCTGTCCCCTTGATTATTTTCTTGAGGTTGCCAACACAAAAAATTATTTGAAATTTACTAAACTAACATTATTTTGAGTATCCTAAAATAGTCTTAATGTTCAGCACTGTAATGTGTCAGAGTAGGTGAATTACTTAATTTACCAAAATGTTCAGCTCTCTAAAAACTGCTTGCTTTTTAACAAAGTAGTTGACTTTCTTTTGTGCTTTTGAAATTTTTTTGTGTATTGAGAGGAGAGCAAGAAGGATATCCATCAATCTAGCATATAATTTTAGAAGATTGTCAAAGAGCAGTATTAGAGGGTATAAAAAGTTTCTATTCTAACAAATGGTAATAAGTTTCCAGGAAAATACAAGGCACTCTATTTTTAAACACAAGTATTGCATTTAGCAGATATACATATTCCAGGGGAATGTCAAGGCCTCCTACACATGGGATGAGATTAAAGTCTTGGTGGTAAATCTGTATGTTCAACCAAAATGTGTCATAGAGCACTTGTTCTAATTGTTTGAGGCTTCCTCATATCTGATTTGGATACAGATGAATTGGTTCAAATATTGATCATCAAAATGGTTGATTTAATTGAATCTTTAGAGCTGGCAAAGAATTTCAATGACTGGAACTGAAAGAGTTTCATTGAAGCTACCTCCTGTTTCCCATGAGGTCAACTGGCCCAATAATTTCACTTTGCTTGGTTTGGGAAAATAAAGGTAAATTAACCCAATGACTTTATAAAAGATTGATATTTTTGTAACAATATTTTATTGATAATCTGGATACTCTTATTCTAACCTAAATGTCGCAAAATTTTTTGTTTTGTAAAGTTGCATCTTTTTTATGAAATGCAATCAGTATGTAACTGAGGAATGAGTTTTGGACCAAGAAGAAGAAAAATCATTGTCCCAATCCCATCTCAGTCTTGTAGATCTGGGTCAATCTCAGTAAACTAAGGATTGGAATAAGATATTATATTCAAGTTTCCATCCAATTAAGAGACTATAATTCTCATACATGAAATTATTATGTCTTCCTTTCAATATTTTCACTCATATGGTATGGTGACTTGAACATGCTATGCCCAGGTAGTGGTAATATTAGGAAATGTGGTCTTGTTGGAGTAGGTGTGGCCTTGTTGAAGGAAGTATGTCACTGTGGAGGTGGGCTTTAAGAGACCCTCCTTCTAGCTGCCTGCAGGAGAGAGTCTCTCCAGGTTGCATATGAATCAACATTCAGAAATCTCAGCTCCTTTTCTAGCACCATGTTTGCCTGTATGCAGCTGTGCTTCCTGCTATGATAATAATGTTCTAAACCTTGAAAACTGTAAGCCAGCCCCAATTAAATGTTTTCCTTTAAAAGGGTTGCCATGGTCATAGGGTCTTTTTATAGCAATGGAAATCTTAACTATGACAGAACTTGGTATATTATTAATAATACACAGAGATTGGTGTATTATTCTGATAGGCCTAAACATGTTTTTGTTTGGAAAAATATGGATTTGGGGGCTTTGGATTTGGGAAGCAGTGGAATGCTTTAAGTGGGACTTAATGATCGTTCTAGTAGCAATATGGTAGACATTGGTGCTAAGAGTGATTTGAACTGGGACAACTTGGCCCGAGATATTTTAGTGGTAAATTTTCATATGTGAACTAGAAACTGTTCTTGTAATATCTTGGTGAAGCTTGTGGCTGCTTATTCCCTTTGTGTGAAGAGTCTACCTGTGACTATGCTAGACTTTGATTAATTATATTGACAAAGGTAGTTTCAAAAAGCACAGCACAGACTTTATCTACTGGTTTACTCTCATGAGTACAATTTTGATCAATAATACCAAGCTTAGAAAAAATATGAAATGGATGATTCAAAAATAAGAGGCATATTTACACAATGGAGTACTACTCTGCTATTAAAAGCAATGACTTCATAAAATTCCTAGGCAAATGGATGGAATGTGAAACTCTGTCCTGAGTAAGGTAACTTAGTCACAAAAGAACACTCATGGAGTGTAGTCACTGATAAGCACATACTAGCCCCAAAATCTCTGAATAACCAAGAAACAATTCACAGAAATTATGAAGCCCAGAGAAAAGGAAGGCCAAAATGTGGATGCCTTAGTACTTATTAGAAGGGAGAATAACACACTCACGGGAGGAAACAATGGTACAAATAGAGAAGCAGGGATTGGAGAAAAGGCCACCCAGAGACTGCCTCACCTGCGGATCCATCCCATATGCAGCTACCGAACCCAAGCACTATTGCTGATGCCACACACATAGCAGGAATCTGATATGGAAGCCTCCTCAGATGCTCTGCCAGAGTCATACTGATACAGAGGAGGATGCTTGCAGCTAACCATTGGACAGAACACGGAGACCCCAAGGAAGGAGCAAGAAAAAGGACTGAAGGAGCTGAACGGGTCTGCAACCCTATGGGAAGAAGAAAATTATTAACTGGCCAAACACACCACAGCTCCCAGGGACTAAAGCACCACCCAGTGAGTTCTTATAGAGAGACCCATGGCTCCAGGTGCATGTGCAGCAGAGGATAGCATTGTCTGGCATCAATGGGAGAAGAGGCCTTTGGTGCAGCGAAGGCTCATTTTCCCAGTGTAGGGGAGCGCCAAGGCACTGAGGTAGAAGAGAAAGTTTGGGAGAGGGACCACCTTCATGGAGGTAAATACAGAGAATATCCAAGAAAAAAAAAGAAATAAAAGAAATTTAAAAAGCGGCACCATGTAGTAGAATGGAGCTGAATCTTATGTTCAAGGAGATAAACAGATTAAGCAAGTAGTAACTTCCCAATAAGATTCCACCAAGCTAAGCTTATTGTTTATGCTTTTTCAGTTGAATAAGGGATAATTATATCTAAGCATTTTATTACCTGATTATTGTCTTAAATTGGGCTTTTAATATGAAATAGACAACAATCCAAAAATGGAGAGCACAATTGTGATCCAGATCTTGATGCTGGAGTACACAAGCATTTGATCCAGATCTTGAGAAAATCTTAGGCCCAGACATGGTGGGACACACTTTAATCCTAGGAGACGGCAGCCAGCAGATCTTTGAGTTAATGGCCAGCCTGGTACAGAGCAGTTTCTATTTAGAGAAAAGCATAGGTCCAGACATGGTGATACACCTTTAACCCCAGAATTTAGGAGACAGAGGCAAGCAGATCTCTGAGTTCAAGTTCAGTTTACAGAGCAAGTTTCAGGACATTTGAGACTAGGTAATGCAAGATGTAATAGAAATGGGAATCATGTTCCAGTACCAGCAAGCAGCAGAACTTGGAAGCTTTGTCCATGTGGCTTTGTATTTAGAGTCAATAATAAAAGGACTGACTACTGGGGCAGTTGATGCTCATTATCCTGAGCTAGGAACTTAATAGTGATTAAGAAGACACCAGCATCACTGACCTGAAACTTTATGGGAAGTGTTTTCTGTGAGCATAAGGAAGCTGTGTTCCTAAGACAGCCAAGGCTGTACCTCATGCTACAGCTGGATTTGGTAATGTGTAAGAATCACCCAGGTATGAAGTGATCATAGAAAGCAGCTGAGGCATGACACTATGAGGTGCCAGGGAACGCCATTGGTGAAGGAACAGATTCAGTTGCAGTTGACAGACCAGGACTGAATTGGTCATGCAAAGGAGTTGAAGCTTGATACCTGCCTATGAGAGGTTATTTGTAAAGCCTAGTTGTAGCTGAAGAACACAGCATATTGGAGATGCCAGTACCATGCAATAATGACCAGGAGCACTGGCAGCAATGGAGTAGAGTTAATCAGTCCTTGGAATGTAACATAGGGCAGAGATGGAGAAGTGAACCAAGCCCTTTGGAGGAGCCCAGAAGATCATATGTGAATCTCAGGTATTGGAACAAGAAGCTTTCAGTTTGAAGTTGCCTTGGAGACCTTGATATAATAGAAATGTCAGATCTGTGAGATACTTGCTAAGGAAAACTGCTAATGAAGTAGAATAAGCCCAAAAGAAAGAATTTTGTTATAGTTAACAAAGATGGAAGGAGTTATAAATCTGGAGTGCTTTGATAGCAGACATGGCAGTACAGAAATTGGAGTTTGCCCACCTTGTTTTCTGTCTTGCTTTAGTCCAGTATTTCCTCACTATGACATTTTAGAATGGTAATGTACATACTCTGATGTTGGAAGCCTGTGATCTGCTTTTTATTGTTTTAGCTTTATAGTGGATTACAATTAAGATATTGCATGAATCTCAGAGGAGACTTCAAACTTCAGACTTCCAACATTTTTAAGACTGTTATAGACCATGAGAGCTTTTGAAGTTGGACTAAATGTATTTTTGATTATTCTATGGCTAGGCATGGCCTCCATAGACTCAAGTGCTTGAACAAGCCCAGAGGGGACAGGGAGTGGAATGTGGTGGTTTGAATATGCTTTGCTCTGGTAGTGGTACTATAAGGAGATGTGGCCTTACTAGAGGAAGAGTGTCACTATGGGTGTGGGCTTCCTGCTGGATACTTCCTGGCTGCCTGCAGGAGAGAGTCTCTCCTGGCTGCCTTTGAATCAAGATGAAGACATCTTAACTCCTTCTCTAGCACTATGACTGCCTGTATGCTGCCATGCTTCCTTCCATGATGATAACGGACTAAACCTCTGGAATCGTAAGCCACCTCCAAATACATGTTGCTTTTTGCCTTGGCCATAGGGTCTCTTCATAGCAACGGAAACCCAAAGACATGTGGAAAGTATAATATACAAGAGAAGTTGTGCTAGATATGGATATGGAAATGGGGGCTACTAAACTAAAAGATTACTCATAGTTCATTTCTCAGCCTGATAAGTGGCACCCATATAAAATGCTATGTGCTTTTAAAGAGTTTTGTCCTTTACTCCAAAATATTAAAGTCTCTGTGTTATATGAACATTACTATGGTGTCACTAAAAAGCGATGCAATTTTACTTTACATAAATCTTGGCAGAACTACCTTGGTATTTTTGTCTTGGCTAAGCACCAGGTTCATTTGTACTGGCTATATACCAACTGCTCTTTGTATTTTAAAACTTTACATGAGTCTTATATAATTGATTTTCTTACCTATGTAATTACCCTTGATGATATTATAATTCTTTTAAATAATTAAATGGGCTATGACTAATTTTAATACTGGTAACAAAACTTAAACTCGATCCTGCAATTTTAATATTGGCAATGTCGCATTTGGAATGTTAATGAATTTAGCTCACATTCCAAGTGTTTCATTTTGTGACATTTATATTGAATAATAAAGTGTTCAATATTATGCAACATTTATAAATATAGCTTTTTATTGAAGATGAGTCATATATTTATTACTTTATGATCAGAGTTTAATTTTTGTGATACAATATTTAAAGCCAAAGATTAGATTTTTATTTTTTAATTCCTGAAGAAATTTATTCTGTTCTAACTTTAATCTCACTTTATCTTAATTTGATAATGAAAATTAGATGTTTTCACTCTGTTTTCTTTGTTAGCTAATGTGATGGCTGAAAATCTCCTGGAAACAGAATTTTGCTTTCATTTTTAGTGGGTTTATTTCTTATACTGGCATTAAGATATGTTTGCCAGGTTTAAAAATTATTCTTTAATTGGGTAGGTTTAATTTAGTACATATCTTCCTATACAATTACAAATGACATTAATCAAATCTTCTTTTCATTTACTGTCGCTATATAGACCAGACTGGCCTCAAATTTGCAGTGATCATCCTGCATCTACCTCGTAAATATATATTATCATACCAAGAGAATAAAATACACTCTTGTTTACAATTTTTTAAACAAAATGAAATTCACACAACTTGCTCTATCATTTATGCACTATAAGAAAAACAAATAATTTTCTGTGTTTTGTCCTAAGTTTCTTGTGTGCCTTCAACCTCTTTATTCATAATTAACATAATATGTCCAAAGAACCAAAACAAACAAAAAAAATAATGGATAAATCATAGGAACAAAGCTCTAGGTTTCAAATTGTGTAATTGTATTTCAAGTGGTAAACATGGATCTTTTATGTTCAATAATCTATGTTATAGAGACGATTGTACTACCTGTAATAAGATACCTTGAGAAGTCTTTGGCTAATTTATGCTTTACTATAAATCAGCTTCTCCAGAAAGTTTTCATTATTCATCATCGCTTTTATGGTGTTGTGCTTTGTTCTTTCATTCTTTATGCTATTCCATGATACATACTGTACATACAGCGATTGCAAAGCCATTTGTTAAGCAAATATTCATTAAGCACCCACTCCCTACAAAAAAGAGACTCGGAATTAAGTATAAATGTGAATTCCCTCCCTTAGCAGTATAAACACTTGAATGAGGAAAAAAGATACTGACAATTTTAAAAATCAATAAAAAATGTATCGTGGTAAGCAGTACTTATAGCTGGAATAAGATAAGGGGGATAGAGAGTTAGGAGAATCACTATTTTCTCTATACTGTACATTTATTGTCTTTTAATTTGTTTACATTTTAATAAATAGTCTGTTAAAATATTTTGTATGCATACACACACACTTCCCTACAGAGATGTACATTTCACAACTATATAACTATTTCCTTATAATTTTTAATATTTAGGTTTTTCCTCTATGTAAAAAAGGTGATTATAGATATATTTGATAATTTAGTAGGATAAATGTCTAGATTGGAAATAGTGTGACATCCCTGAATTATCTTCAATTCTTTGTCACTGACACTCTTATCAAAAGCTACTTTATAAGTTAGTATCAACGGAGTTACTATGAAATATTGGTACCTCTCCTCAATTTTAAACTATTTTTCCAATGATTTTACAAATAGATGAATAGCTAGGCACACTCCCAGCCCATGAGAGAAAGAGATTGGAGAATCATTAATTGGAGACCAGCTTGTGCTAGATACTAAATTTAGATACCCTGTGATATACAATGAAATCCTATTTCAAAGACAAAAATTATACTAAAGTTTAGTGGTAGAAGGCATACAGCTTTCATACTACCAAAAATTCCCTCCACCACCTATAAATGTCTCATTTAAATTTAAAAGTATTACCCACATAAAGCTAAAATGTATTGTCCAACCTTAAATCTCCCTGTGAATATCTACAACTGAAAATCACCATTCTGTGGCCTACCTATTTCATTCCTATACATACACCCAGAGAAATCCATACCCTCCTATAGATATTCATACCACCATTTTTATTTCTTGTTTATGCAGTATAACAGAGAATTAGAATCTACCTAGTTCACAATCAAACTATGGATTAAATAATTAAAATCATATATATTCACATATGTATATTTATATGGAAATTATTCAGCTCTAAATGAAAATGAAGTTTAGAATTTTGCATGAAAATAGATAAACTTCTCATGTTTTTCTCTTTGTAGAAAATATTGGAACATTTAAATCCATTTCTTAACTTTCACTTGCCAGAATTCATGATCTCCATTCACTACATTTCCTTATCTTTAGATGACTCATAGCTCACTTCCTACTTCTAATCCCTAGGCAATCCCTGAACTGTGCCTTTGTTTTTAATCTACCATTAACAAGTGAGTGACTTAAGTAATACCCTGGTGATGATCAATATGAGTCCACATCTGGTCTTAGAAAGAAGAATAGGATGTAAAACCAAATGACTGTCATTCCTTTTTCTTTTTTCTACTTACTACAATTTCCGCATTATTGGTCAACATGGACAGAAAAAATACAGTGGATTCAGAGCATCTGAACATACTAAGAATGTCCCTGCCTCAAAAATATCAAAGAAATGGTTGAAGAAAACTATAGATGATGGAATAATTAATAAGTTTGACTATGAGCTGGCAGTTTTTCAAAGACAAAACAACTCATTCAAAAGAATAAACCTAGTGATTAAAATTGCTTAAAGGCAAACAAAAGGTTTCTGATTTTAATTTGTCCAAGACAATAGATTCTCCTAAAAGTACAGATAGTTCCTACTGGTCTTCAAATAAACTAGTTTTTTATCATATTTTTAATCACCCTTAAGTACAACTATAGAATAATTAATATTTACATAAGCATGGACTACTGACAACATAATACAAAAAGTATTCAAAAGAAAACATTTGATTGATTATAAATTTGATGAGGAACACTTCTTCACTATTGGTGGGGTTGTAAACTGATACAACCACTCTGGAAATAAGTCTCGTCGTTCCTCAGAAAAATGAACATAGTACTACCTGAAAACCCAGTTATTCCACTTCTGGGCATTTACCCCAGAGATGCTCCAACATACAACAAAGACACATGCACCACAAAGTTCTTTGCAGCTCTATTTATAAGTTATTCCATTTCTGGGCATTTACCCCAGAGATGTTCCAACATACAACATACAACAAAGACACATGCACCACAATGTTCTTTGCAGCTCTATTTATAAGTTACTCCATTTCTGGGCATTTACCCCAGAGATGCTCCAACATACAACATACAACAAAGACACATGCACCACAATGTTCTTTGCAGCTCTATTTATAATAGCCAGAAGCTGGAAAGAACCCAGATTTCCTTTAGTCAATGAATGGACACAAAAATTGTGGTGTATTTACACAGCTATCAGAAACAATGACTTTATGAAATTCCTAAGGAAATGGATGCATCTAGAGAATATCACCCTGAGTGAAGTAACCCAGTCACAACATAACTGACATAATATACAGTCACTGATAATTAGATACTAACCCCAGAAAGCTCTGAACACCCCAGAAACAACTCACAGTTTATATGAAGCTCAAGAAAAACAAAGGCCAAAAAATGAATGCTTCAGTCCTTCTTAGGAAAAAATAAATGTATAGCACCCTCTCAGAGTGTGGTACACCTGGACCTTAAATCATTAAAAATCCAAGAGCTAAGAATATAGCCTTGTGGAAATTTTTGGTATTCATAGATCATTATGCTCAATCTATACTCACCAAGAAATCTGTTTCCATGTTACATTCTGTCCTACATGTACTTTATGCTTATGGTAACTAGTGGGATTTCAATGCATGCTATTAAACCTCTAAAAGAATTAAGTACTGACAAAAATATTCATATAGTGTTATGCCAAAATGCCTTTAAAATCTGTATATGTATCACTCTTTTTTAAAATAAAGTTGTAAGAAAAAATATGAATTTGATTTTGAACATACTCCATCATTTAGACTAGAACACTTTAATCAACTCCTTTAAAGAACTAGTACTTACAAAGTTATACCAAACATATAAGTTCTTCTGTGCACTGGAAATGCATTAAACTTAAGGAAATTTGGTAAGCTCCAAAAAAAAGCGTATTCAATATTTTTTATCTAACTTTTCAATAAGGTGTTGCCATGTTGTCTTTTTTTTTTAATTTGGTTTAAGGCATACAGAAAGTTACCCACTTTCAGTTGGTTTTCTCAAGGTCATCATGGACAATTTGGAAGCTATACAGCCATTAGCAGATATGACTTTCCTGCTGTCTGCAGTTCTACTTTCATCTCCACTTTCCCCAAGGAACATTCTTCAAATAGCAAGACCATGCTGTGCACCACAAGTCCACATTTTCACTCTCCATCTCCCGGATTGGAAACAAAAGTTAGTGACCCAGGAGTTACCTTGTGAGCATCTTTTATTGCCTTCCTACTTTCATGAATGTATAAAGGAAATAAACAACTCTAACAAGATATGAGATTTACTCTACCTGGAAAACAATATATTGCACAGCATGAGCACAGCCAATAGGTATAACAGATTGTCCTAGAGATGATAAGTGGTGTCTTCCCACCTATAAATCATAGATCACACTGTTCAATATCCTGTACTCTTTGAATGATGGATTTCACAGGCCATTGTCCATCATATAATCTACTAGTAGTTCTTTCACTTTCACCTAAAAACAGAGCTAGCATGGACACAAATTGATGTTAAGAAAAGTGGACACAAAATCATGCTGAGAAAATTAAAGTATGACTTTACATTAGTTGTGAAGAATTTTAGAGTCTTTGGTAGGGTAATTGTCATAGAATTATTCTGAAATAGGTTTCTGTGAAGATAGAAGACAGACAACCTGCAAATAACCCAGGATAAGAAGACAAGATTGACTCATGAGGAAATAACAGAAATCCAAACAGCAAACCAAAAAAATCAGTGTAGAAAGATGAACAAGCAGTATCAGGAAGAGCCAGAGGTTAATAATACATAAGATCTTTATAATACACAGATATGTCATTAGAAAATACAAACTGAAACTTATACATTTAGTGTTGGAAACATAAAAAAATGGCTTATATATGATTTGATAGTTTTTTTGTTTTGTTTTTTTCTTCCTTCCTTCCTTCTTTCTTTCTTCCCTTCTTCCTTCTTTTCTTTTCTTTTCTTTTTTTTTTGTGTAATCAAAAATCTATTTGTTCCCTGGGGACTGGGTATTGAAGACTCCGTATTTTCCAAAAACCAGTCTTTCTTATTGTTTTCATTTGTCATCCTGGTATGTGACCTTCATCCTGAAGCTTAAATCATGTCACCAGACTCAAATATTATATCTGCCCTCATAAAAATAAAATTTTAAAAACTGGTGATACAGGAAAAAATAAAAACAAGACTGTTCTAAGAATTTCTGCCTATATATGTGTTTCCAGTGTTTTTATCTGTAGAAGAGATCATGATATACAATGCCTTTATCTTGAGTGAGTTTTATCCTTAAACAGATATAAGTTGTGAATGTTTTTTTAAACAAAGATAAAATACATGTGTTCAGCATCTAAAGAGAAGTACAGCAATCCAAGGCAATGTTTATAATCAGTAAGAAATGCTCCATTTTGTGATCAAGTAACCCTGATAACTTCTTTCTCTCTCTTATGTTGGCTCTTCTTTGTCTCTGTATCCCAATCTGGCCTTCAAATCATGATGTTTCTGTCTCTGGCTTCTGAATGCTGGAATCACAGGCACATGGTTTATCCCCTGAGCCACTACATTGTTATCCCTTTGCTGGTCATGTACTTCTTGCAGTAAGAAAGCTTAATACTTGGTGAATAGTCATAGTAAAGGAGCACAAATAAATTTTGGATGTGACACTAGTATTCTCTATCTTAACTGTAGTAGCACAGTCAGATGTCAAAAATCATCAGACTCAGCACTTCAAATGAGTAAATTTTGCCGTATACAACTCATACCTCATCATAATTTTTAAAAATGTTTTAGTAAGTTTTTCACAGTATCACAAAGCATCCACAGTAATCAACTTAACAGAAGGAAGGATTATTTAGACTCACTATTTTGAAAGTATGACTCCATGGTTCAGTCACCCTATACTTTTGGGTCTGTGGCAACACAGTACATCATACCAAGGAGCGTGTGGCAGACGAGGTCTGTTTGCCTCATGGTGGCTGAAGAAATAATAGTAATAGAAAGGCCCCGGCTCCAAATATTATCTTTAAGGGCACACACCTACATAGCTTAACTTTCTTTTTCTATGCCTCATCTCTTAAAGATCCCATCAATTCCTAATAGCACCACAAGCTAAAGAAAGGAAAATTCAACACAAAGGCCTTTGTAAGTATTAGAGATTTAGACTTAAGCACTGGCACAATATTACAGATTTACAGCCTTAAAATAACACCTATCAGCTCTCAGTTCTGTATGTCGTAAGTCTGGTTATAACATTGTCTAGGCTTGCTCATAGGGTCTTTCCAAGTGAAAATGAATATGTTTGGTCAGCTGGGCTCTTACCAAATGCTCAGAACCCACTTTCAAACTCATATAGTTGTGAGATAACTCAGTTTCTTATGACTCAGAACTGAAGTCCTGATTTCCTTGTCTATGGTGAACTCAGATGGTTCATATGTCTTACTACATGGAGACCTCTCTCATTAAATCCAACAATGGAGAATTTTTTTCATTCCTGGAATCTCTTTCATGCATCAAATTTCTTTTTTGTAGAATAGCCTAACCACCCCTTAGTGATTCTTTCTATCAGTCACTTACCAACCACAAAAGTCGTTTTGCCATAAAATATTGTGCAATCACTTCCAGGCAGCTCCATATTCACAGGTTTTACTCACACTTAACGTGAGAGAATTAGAAAGAGATGAAGACTGTTGAGATTATGCTAAAATTGTATTTGCCTCATCCCTCAGTAATGTTTATTATAAAGGCAAATTAACACAGAAACTGAAGGTAAATTTAAGGTTGACATTTAGCAGTTTCCATGCATGGCTATAGTTTAGTGTTTATTGCCATAGTTTAATGTTTGATGTGTTCATATCTACTGTCATTTGTTTATCTTCTCGTCACTCCTCAGTCATTTTAAACCTTGTGATTCATAATGTTACTTTCTTATTGCATTGTTTCATCATTTGTCTATCTAGTCACTCAATTAGGTTGTAAGGCACAAATTTACACTGCTATAAGATAATGTCAGTAATATAGAGAAATCTAAATAAACACGAGCTGATAGGAAAATGGAAGGCCGAGACATATTGTATATGTAACAGAAATTTGGGGTGATAAAAATATCCCAGGGAGCAGTAACAGGTACAGAATATTTAATTCTGGTAACAGAAATGGAACTAAGCCTTCAGGTCTATGTAGGAGTTGAGTAAATTGGAGTTGCTACAGTTTTTCCGTGATGAAGATTAGTATGAGAAAAATAATGCACTGTTTTCAGAAAGAGTATACATCATGTATGAAATGCAGGCCATCAGGAAACCAATGTGTTTGGTGGTGTTTGAACGGTGGGACATTTTTGGGAGCCAAAACGATCTGGAATGGGGACCAAGTCTGTGATGATTAAAAATGACTGTCTATTTAATAGAGTCTAGAAATTCAAAGGAGACAAACCTCTGAGTGTGGTTAGGTTTTATTTGTTTGGTTGGTTGGTTGGTTGGTTGGTTTGGTTTGGTTTGGTTTGCTGTTGTTGTGGTTGATGTTGTTTTTGTTTTTTGTTTTTGTTTTTGTTTTTGTTTTTGGGATTTTTTGGGGGGGTTGTTTTTTTTTTTTTTTTTTTTTTTTTGATATTGGATTAGTTGAATCAACTGAAAACACCCTAAATGTGGGAAGTACCATTCTTCATAAAAAAAAAAAAAAAAGACAGATGGCTAAGCATTCATCTCTGGATGCTTCCTAACTACAAAAGCAATGTCACTATCTGGTTCAGTCTGCATCAATATCTTACCCTCCTGTCTTTCCTGCCATGTTACACTATACCCTCACAAATTGTGAGTCAAAATAAAGTCTTTCAAACTTCAAGTTCCTTTTGTCATAACATTAAGTAAAGAATATACAGTCCTAATAGGAGAAAATATAATGTATGACTGCAAAAAGTTGTAAGAAATAAAGAAAATGTGTATGTCTAATGTTAAAGATGAAATTGGAGTTTTAAAATAAGCAGTATGGGTTAGAAAAGTTAGCTTAGCAGGTAAAGGTCCTTACCATCAAAACTGACAATTTAAGTTCAGTTTCAAGATCCACATGGTAGAAAGACAGAATTAACTCCCATAAGTTTTCTTCTAACCCCAACACATGGACTCTGTCTCATGTGAGTACACATCCATCCATCCTTTCAAACATTCATACGTACATACATACATACATACATACATACATACATACATACTTACACACACACACACACACACACAGAGAGAGAGAGAGAGAGAGAGAGAGAGAGAGAGAGAGGAGACTTTTTTTGTAAATTGAAATCAACAATGCAATAAAATCAGATGTATGTACAAAGTATATCTCTTTGTTAATTTAACTATGGAAAACCAAAGGGCTCTATTGTGTCCGAGAGTGGAAACTATTCATTTAATTTTTCTGATTGTTATTTCTGACTAACACAGCTTCTTTTCTTAAGACTTCCAAAACTTATGCCTTATTTTACATTCAAAACTTTGCTTGTCAGCTGGCACAGAAATTACACGTAAAAGGAACTTTCACACAGTGTTAGAGGGAGAAAAGGAAGTCTGTTTTTATGCCACAGAAACATGGAAGGGAAGTTCAGATTTAATGCAGCATAAAACCAAATAATGCTTGCTTTCTGAAGGGATGGCAGTAAAGGAACATGGAAGGAAGGAAACAACGGATTAGGGAAATTTATCAAGCCAGTGGGATGAATTCATCATAACCGAATTTTCATTCCTTACTTTAAATCAGTGTGCATGGGGGGTCATATTAGCATTTATTTAACAAACAAGAGTGATATGAATTTCTAAATAGAATAGTTACTTTTTAAATACCATGAAAGGTCAGCATTCCTCTAGAATTCTATCAAACTCAATATGTGTTTTTTGTTGTTGTTGATGGTGCTGTAAATGAAATCTGGATTTTAAAAGTCAGTAATGTGCTAAAATGAGGGCATAAAAATATTTTTCTTGTTTTACTATATTCATAAGCATAATTCAACAAATTGACTTGGCTGAAAGAAAATATAGAAATTAGTAGGATGTTTTTCCCCTAAGACTTCTACAACTCTTTAGAGGGAACAAATAAAATCACTAGAGACAGAAACTTTACTAAATTATTTAATTGTATTCTATAATATGGAAACATGTGCTTAGCAAAAACTTTAAAATGTACCAAACATGTGGATGCTCAGCTAAGCCTATGATTATATGATGAAAATATTTTGAATTTTTTGGGCAATGTAAGTATTTTATTGTGACATAAGTTTTCTCTTATTTTGTAGCAAAAAGGCACTTTTATTTCCAGTATTAAACCAAGGGTCTTGTTCACATTAGTCAAGTACTCTACCACTCAACTATGCACCAAGCGAAATTTACTTGTTTGCTTTTGTTGTTTAGGGACTAGAGTCACTTGAGTTTTGAATTTGTTTATTTAAGATCTGTATTCCAGATGAATTTGTGTTATAAATTGTCAAATGAGTTGTCTCTTCAGGATAAAATAACATACTTAAATTTTAATATTCTAATCATGTATGTATTTAAATAGTCTCATGAGAACATACATTGGCAGTGAAAAATAACCAATCTATAATATTTATTGTATATATTCACAGATTTTCAAAATCAGCATTTGGAAATTTTTTTCTGACTGTGCTTGTCATTCAAATTCTGATAATTTATGCTTAGTAAATGCTATACAAATAATGTCAACATATTATTCATGAAATTTAGTAGGGAGCATGTTTTTGATGTCTTTCTTTACATCATAGTGGTTTTCTGGTATAAAAAAAGTGATACATTTCTGTATTTATATCAAGAAAAGACTGTTAAAATACTTTTCAGTATTTTTATTAGAAAGAATTATAAAACATAAGCACACTTGAATTTTCATAATTATAAAACTCCAAATTCGTCACTAAATATTTTTAAACCTTCACAAATGTATTTATCTCAAAGATACATACATAATCATGAGCTCATTTTAGATGTTTTAAGTTATATTACAGTAGCATTCTTATGTACTAAATTGCACAGAAGCCTTAGATACTATCTTAGTTTAAGGACTGAATCTCTATAGATAATTTGTGCTTTTTATATAATCCTACATTTTATTAAATATAATTAGACCATGTTCAAATATGAGCATAATATTAAGGCTTAGAATACATGACATGCCTCTCCTACTTGATGCATATTATTCAAGTGACATAGAGCCTGCTGCTTTTCTGATCAGAATGATAGATAATGACTTTGTATAAGTTAATTTAAAATTGGATCTTAATTTTCACTCATTTAATTACAAAGCAGCATTATAAAATCCCTACCAAAATAGTTCACACAGTGGTATGCTATGAGGAAGCTTTTATGTGAAAGCACATTGTGTAAGCTTGGTCAGTCGCCAGAAGTGGCAGCATTTTGCTGAGCAAGTCATGGCATCATTACAGGATGCAGGCATAAACAGAAATGCAGATCAGTAAAAGAAATGGAGTAGAGAAAGAAACCAATAAAGATGTTATGTTTAAAATGTTGAATGTAGCTTATTAGAATACACATTTAATAGTTCAGTGTGAGTAAAGACCTGAAGAAATGACCTTTCATTTCTGCATAAAAGAAATGTAATTATAATTTACTCCAACTGTGCTCTTTTACAATAATACAAGATCATTTAGACTTGCTCATGAAAGTGGTTTTGTAGATAACCTGGCAAAAATAATAAATTACCTGCTTATCCTGCCAAACGTTGATGGGTGGAGTACTTAAAGCAAAGTAGAACAGATTTTTTTATTGAAAATAAATTTTCATATAATTTATCCTGATTGCAGTTACCCCTCCCTCTATTAGTTTCTCCCTACCTCCCTTCCCATCCACATCCACCCCATTTCTGTTTCTCATTAAAAAACAAACAGGCTTTTAAGGGATAATAATAAAATAAAACAAGATGAAACAAAAGCTAACACATTAGAATAGGTAAAAACAACAACAAGCAAACAAAAGGAAAAAAGTACAGGAAAAGGTACAAGAAACAGATATAGATAGAGGCCCACCCATTTGCACACCCAAGAATCCCATAAAAACTCAACACCAGAATCCATAATATATATGCAAATGAGCTGTAAAATAAATAACTAAAATAAAATAAAAATTTAAACAGATAAAATTTTTGAAAAGCAAGATAATGCCTTGGCAGGATATTATGTGACAAGGACATTCCAAATATGCTGTTGAGTTTATTTTGTATTGCAGCTATGGCTGGACATGGGTCCTAAGTATAAGAGCGTTTTGTTCCCCAGTGAGATTTTCATGGAGGAAAACGAAGTATGAAAGTGGTTATCAATTGGAGATAACCTCTGAGTTAGGAATGGGGATGTATGTTCACTCCTTTCAGATCTATGCCTTCACCAGGCTCAGACCCAAACAGACCCTGTGCAAGCTGCCACAGTCTGTGAGTTTATGTTTATTGGTCATGCTGTATTTAGAAGGTCATGGTTCCTCTATGTCCACTTTCTCTGGCCCTTATATTCTTTCTGCCTCCTCTTTTGCAGGGTTCCCTGAGCCCTGTGGGGAGAAATTTCATGAAGACCTTCCATTTAAGGATAAGTGTTCCAAGGTTACAAAAAGGATTTTTTTAATGCATAGAAAATCAATTGCGAAAAATAAAAAGAGATCTGGGCTCCAAAGGACAACAGAAATAAGTATACTAGAAAAGGAAATATAAGCTGGAGGGCTGGAGAGATAGCTCAGTGGTTAAGAGTACTAACTGCTCTTCCAGAAGTCATGAGTTCAGTTCCCAGCAACCACATGGTGGCTCACAACTATCTGTAAAGGGATCTGATGCCCTCTTCTGGTGTGTCTGAAAACACACTAGCTACGGTGTACTCATATACATAATATAAATAAACAAATCTTTTTTTAAAGTAATCTGTGTATATTATCTTTTTTTTGAAGTTCTTTTTTTAAATGACTTTATTTTACAAAACAAAGACAAATGTACAGATTTTAAACATTTTTTGCTTAAAATTATACATTTTTGTCAGTACTGTTTTTTCAGATATTAAAATAATTTTTACATAAAACTCTGTGAATATATATTTTTAGTCAGTACTTTATTTTTCCAAGGGCTTGACAGTATGCATTGAAAACCTAATAGTTACAATGAGTGTAAAGTACATGCAAAACAAAACGCAACATGGAAATAGTCAAAGTCTTCTTGTTTTGTAAATATATTTTTTTTTGTTTTCTTTATTTCTTGGGCTTCATACAGTCTGTGAGTTGTTTCTGGGGGAGTGCAAGCCTCTGGGGTTAGCATCCCAATATCAGTGACTGCATATTATGTCTGTTCTTTTGTGACTGGGTTATCTCACTCAGGATGTGTATATTATCTTTATATTTATTACACCTATTACAAAACTCATTCTCTATAAAAAGAATTAGCACAGCTGTCAAATGATCCTAAGCTCGGATATAGATTAGAAGTAAGAATAGACATTTTCCTGAAGGAAGTATTACTTTCTTTTCTTTACATACCCTGTCTACCCATTACTTTCACTCTTAGGTCTTACATTTTGATTGCAATACGGTGGTGAACAAAGAGAAAGCGTACCTGAGAAAAATTAAAATATACCTAAATTGCTTTCTGTGTCCTGGATATGAAACTCATGTTTTCACTCAGCTGCACAGAAAACAGGGGCCTTAGCTTCAAAGGGGGCTTATCTTACCTCAAACTTCTTTGAAACTCACACCCACCCAGAATTCTCCCTCCTGAGAACTGTTTTTACTTTACCACTGCTAGAGGGTTGTTGCTTCTCGGAGATAGAATTGTTCAACAAGTATTTGACCCCTTCCAACAGTTAAAATGTTCCAGTAACAATTCAGAGTAAAGAGGAAGGATAATTACTCACCTTTCATATAAGTTATCTTGATTGGATTTGTAGAATACAAATTCTACACAACACTTTATTGACCTGAACATCTTTATGTTCATATGCATCACTTGATTACTTTAATAAGCAATTTATTTCCCCTATGTAGGGATATACACATTGTGGAATATATTTGGAGAAATAACAACTTGTTAATTAGTCTATATTTGAAAAGTTACCTCGACCATGCAGTGACTCACTATTTCTATCAACCTATATTTATAGGGTATGTCTTCAAAATTGGCTTCTAGTTTGCAAAAACTTCTAGTAATTAAGATTAGCACTGTATACAAATAATCTATAAATAATCAGTTCTATGACTTGTTTATTCAACTGCCATCTGAATCTAGGACCTAACTATAAGTAGGAATACATGTTTCTACGAAGATTACTACTTTCTTTTCTTGACCCCCATTAAGATACACAGAAAGGATAGAAACTGAGTGTTAGGATGAACAGCTACTTTCCTGGTGGGAGAAGAAAGTTTTATACAAAATAGGTAAGAATTTGTTTGATATAGAAATCATCAGGCTTCACCTCAGGTTTAATTTATCATAAATTCTAGGGATATGGCTCAGCAATCTGTAATTTATCAACTTTCCCAATGATTCTTCTTCATAATAGAATTTGAAGATCATTGCCTAATCTACTAATATACTTACATTTAGAGATTCTACTGTGTACACAGTTTAAAATATGGAGAATAAACATAATTGCTATGATACATAAAATCTTAATTGTATTAGTAGTATTACCAGATAACATATAAAATAAACTAAACAACACAAAGTCATCCAATGTCAGGTACAAAGTTCAATAGCATATGTTGACACTGTCAAATTATAGACACCTTCTACCTGAGAACTAAGTTTTAAGATATGCAAATTGGGGTATTTAATGATTTCCATGTTTTCCTCTTCCAAATATAAGCATCAAAACTTTCCTTTTATCTAGACAATAATCAGTTTTAGGGAATGAGTAAGGTAAATTAAGGCAATAGGAACAACCAAAAATGAATACAGAAAATGTAGTTAATTTACACAATGGAGTACTACTCAGCTACTAAAAACATAGACATCATGAATTTTGCAGGGAAATGAATGGTATGAGAAAATTGTATCTTGAGTGATGCAACCCAGACTGAAAGGTCATGTATCATGTGTACCCAATGATAAGTGGATATTAGACATAAATTACGGAATACCCATGATACAGTGAACAGACCCAAAGAAGTTAAACAAGAAGGAAGGACCAAGTAAGGATGTTTGAATCAAGAAGGAAGAATAAAACAGTCACGGGCTGTTAAACAAGACAAAGGAAGGGAGAGGGGAGGGTGAGGAGATATGGAGGCAGGATCAGGCATGGGGAAAAACAGAAGAGAGTCCCAAAGGACCAGGAGAATTAATAGAAATATGTAACAGCCAGAGGTCAGTGGAAGGGTGGGGGAAATATCTATGTAGTCAGTGATACCTGAGATGGGGGAAGCTCCCAGGAATCAAGAAGGCTGGTGACCTTAGCTGAGATGCTTAACAGTGGAGACATGCAATCTTAAAAGGTCACTTTCTGTACCCATGCAGGACCCCTAGTGGAGGGATAAGGACACCAACCCACACATAAAACTTTCAACTCAAAATTTGTCCTGTCTAAAAGAAATGTAGGGACAAAGACAGAGCAAAGAGTGAAAGACTAGCCAACCAATAACCGGCCCAACTTAAGACCAATCCCTTGGGAAAGCACAAATCCTTGACACTATTAATGATATCTATTATGCTTACAGGCAAAAGCCTAGCATTACTGTCCTCTTATAGGTTCCCTCTAGCAGCTGACTGAAAAAGATGCAAATATCCACATCCAAATGTTATATGGACGTGGGGGAAACATATGGACGAGTTGGGAGAAGGTTAAAGTCCATGAAAGGGGATAAATACACCACAGTAAGACCAATAGTGTCACCTAACCTTCAGAGACTAAGTAGCCCAACACAGGCTGGACTGAGACCCCCAGCACATATCAAGCAGAGGACTACTGCCTTGCATACCTCAATGGGAGAGAATAAGTCTAATCCTGCAGACACATGATGCAACCAGGGTGGGGAAATACCAAGGGGGGTTCCACCCACCCAGAAGCAAAGAGGAAAGGGAATGGGGAAGGGACTCCTGCAGCAAGGACTTGAGGAGGAAGCAGCATTTTAGGAGCGAGAGAGGGAGGGAGGGAGAGGACGGGGGAGGGCAGAGAGAGAGAGAGACAGAGACAGAAACAGAGACAAAAACTTGATATGGTCACTTGAGGCTCCTTCAGATATATTTTCACACAGTGATGTTGTCTTCAAAGATTATTGTGTGTTCAAGTTCACTGTTGTTTTCTTTAGCCATGTATAATACTGTCAAGCCCATAATAAGAAATTTTCATCAAAGATATATTTTTTCACCACTATCATTTTTATTTGGAATTTTTTTACCTCTACCATTTTCTTTCTCATATGTCCCTGGTTGTTTTCTTTACCTCTATAAGCACATGTAATATCCTTGTTTGCAAATTCTATCATCCTTCATTTCACGATCTGTCTTCCCTATGCTTATAAGCCACATCTTTTATGATATTAACACATATAACAATTATTTTTCTGGATAGAAGACATAGTGAACTTCATGTATGGAGAAGAAGAATTTATAGTATTTCAAAAGCATAAGTATTAGGCCAGTGAAGCTACTCATTGGGGAAAGGTACCTGTTGCCAAAGCTGAGAACCCAAGTCCTATCCGTGGAACATACATGCTAGAAGATATCTGACCTCCACACACTTTCCCTTCCTTTTTGCCATAAAAATGTCAGTTTACCTCCAGAGCATGAACAGTACTCTGAGTGATGTGAACCAAAACTTTAAAAATCACATAGATGAAGTTCAAGTTCATGTTCTTATAAACTACTATGTGCATGCATGGTCTATGGCATCACAACACTGTGTACATTACTAGAGCATATTTCGTCAGCCTCTTATTAATGCGTACAATTTAATAAAAATACCACGAGTCTGCATGAAGCAGAAATGCTCATGCTGGGTCAAAGGGTCCATAATAATTAAAGTGAAAGGGCAATATTAAATTATCTTCCACAAAATTTTACTACTCTACACACACTTAAAACTAGAGCATGAAGCCATCAGTTCTGCATACTGAAATTTTAATCATCATTTATGAACCTAGTAGGCTAAAATATCTATTTTACATCCTATGTGTGTAACTAACACTTTAGAGAAATTATCATATTATGTGTATGTATCCTTTCTGTACATTTTTAGTGGATATTCTTTTGGTTGTAATATATAGTAATATAAAAGACCAAAGGGTTTTTAATGTCCATGAACAGAATGAAACCCTGTTACTAGAGTTTAGTGAGGAACATGCAAAATTATATGACAAGGATGAAGAGAATATTTATATCTGTTTGTGTAAGATCTTACTTTTTTCCAACAATAATACAGAGGCAATAAAAAATTTTGGGTGTGTAGTAGTATGATCTAATTTATGTTCTAAAATTTTACTTTATAAGTAATTCTTAAAATGAGTTAAAAGAGGGAATAATGACAGACAGAAAGAAGAAGGAGATGATACATACTTCAAGAATCTATATGTCTGTGATGATAGCTGCTTAGACGGTGATGGTGGCTATGGAAAGGGAATCACGTTAAAAGGGCAATTTTTAGACATTTCAATCTGCTATTCTCTTTCCCCATCACACATAATGCACTTTCATTTTCATGTATTTTCCTTTTTTTTTTTTTTTTTCTATTTAAGGCCAAGGAATGAGGTGCCTTTGCTCATTTTATGAGACAAACCTCACAGGACATAGCAAAAATCATGCAGTCAAGAAGTCTGTACTAAATGATGTGACCTCAGGTAGGTCAACCACATTTGTGGCAGGTCCAATTTCTAAGAGCAGTTAGGAAACAAACTTTGAACTTAATGGGAGACGGGGAAAAAGGGTAGCTAAGGGAAGAATTAGCAAGGATAAATACACAGTCTAAAATTCTCAAAAAATAAAAATACTTTTTAAAAACACAATTATGCTACACAATCCATCAGAAAGAGCTTTTAAGAAGACTTTAATTTTTAATTAAACAACTTTATTTTTAAGAAACAGAGATAAATGTACAAATTTTAAAAGCAGTTTTGCATAAAACTATATAAATATATTTTTGTCAATACTTGATTTTTAAAGGATAGTATGCATTGAAATCTTACTAGTTACAATGAGCATAAAGTACATATAAAATAAAATGTAACATGAAAATAGTCAATGTTTTCTTGGTGTGTAAAGATTAAACATAATGATTTTGAATACCAAGGATTGCCAGAAGGCTGCATTCTTAGCTCTTGAATTATGAATGATTTAAGGTCTCTTAAGGTCTCTCTGGGAGGGTTCTATTACACTTATTTTTTTCCTAAGAGGGACTGAGGCTTCCAAATTTTGGACTTCCTTTTTTTTTTTTTTTTTTTTTGGACGGGAGCTTTATAAGGTTTGTGAGTTGTTTCTTGGGTGTTTAGAGTTTTCTATGGCTAGTATTCAATTTTTCAGTGGCTGCATATCTTGTGTGTTCTTTTGTGACTGGGTTACCTCACTCAGGATGATATTCTATAGTTACATCCATTTGCTTAGGAATTTTGTAAAGTCATTGCTTCTAATAGCTGAGTGGTACACCATTGTGTAAATGTACCTTACTTTCTGTATCCATTAATCTACTGAAGGACATCTGGGTTCTATACAACTTCTGGATATTATAAATAAGGCTTATATGAACATGGTGGAGCATGTGTCCTTATTGTATGTTGGAGCATCTCTGGGGTATATGCCCAGAAGTGGAATTACTGGTTCTTCAGGTAAGACTGTATTCAATTTTCTGAGCAACAGCCAGACTGATTTCCACAGTGGTTGTACCAGCTTAAAACCCCACCAACAGTAGAGGAGTGTTCCTCTTTCTCCACATCTTCCCCAGCATCTGCTGTCACCTGAGTTTTGACCTTAGCCATTCTAACTGGTTTGAAGTGGAATCTCAGGGTTGCTTTGATTTGCATTTCCCTGATGATTAGGAATGTTGAGGATTTCTTTAGAATACCTACTCCAATTTGTTTCTTGGGCCCAGTTTCTTGGAAGGTTTTTCCCCAGCCTTTTTACTCTGAGGTAGTGTCTGTCTTTGTCTCAGAAATGAATTTCCTGTATTCGGAAAAATGTTGGATCCTGCTTACATATCCAGTCTCATAGTCTATGTCTTTTAATTGAGGAATTGTGTCCATTGATGTTAAGAGAAATTATGGAATACTGATTTTTGTTTCCTGTTTTTTTTTTTTTTTGTTGTTGTTGTTAGATGTAGACTTATGTTTGTGTGCTTTTCTTCTTCTGGTTCCCTTGTGTGATTATTATTATGTTTTTTTTTTTTTTTTTTTTTTTTGCTTTTCCTTGGGTGTTTAATTTTTCTTCCTTGTGTTTGACTTTTCCATTTATCATCCTTTGTAGAGCTGGATTTGTGGACAGATATTGTGCAAATTTGGTTTTGTCCTGGAATATCTTTCTCCGTCTATGGTGATTGAGAGTTTTGCTGGATATAGTAACCTGGGCTGGCATTTGGGGTCTGTATAACATCTGTCCAGGATCTTCTAGCTTTCATAGTCTCTGTTGAGAAGTTTAGTATAATTCTGATTGGTCTGCCTTTATTTTATACTTGTCCTTTTTTCCATTACAGCTTTTAGGATTCTTTCTTTGTTTTGAATATTCAGAGTTCTGACTATTATGTGTTGGGAGGAGTTTCTTTTCTGGTCAAATTTATTTGGAGTTCTTTAGGCTTCCTGTATGTTCATGGTCATCTCGTTCTTAAAGGCAGGGAAGTTTTCTTCTATGATTTTTTTGAAAATATTTACTGTGCCTTTCAGTTGATATTCTTTGCCCTCTTCTACACCTTAGGTTTGGTCTTCTCATTGTGTCCTGGATCTCCTAGACATTTTGGGTTAGGAGCTTTTTGGTCTTTGCATCTTCTCTGACTGTTTTATCTATGTTTTCTATGTTATCTTTGGATTTCCTCTTGCCATCTTGTTATCTGTGATTGTACGGGATCTTGTTGTCTCTGCGCGGAGCCTGTCTCTCCTGTGGATCCTTCCGCTTAGGATGAAAAGTGTTCCTGCCACACTTCCGAGCTCCCAGGAACATGTGCGTGGGTATGCTGCCCATCCAGATGCAGCTAGTTTTGGGCCTTCTGCTTAGGATCTCAAATATTTTAAATTTAGAAAAAAAAATTAAAGTTAAGTAATTAATTTCCTAACCAGAGGAAAATGTATAAATACCTAATAAAATGTTGCTACTTTTTTTTCCTTTTCATTTTTTATTGGATATTCTCTGCACTTATATTTCAGATGTTATCCCTTTCCCACAATTCCATCCCCCTTCTCACTCCCATTGCCTCTATGAAGGTGCTCCCTCTCCCAACCACCCTTTCCCACCTCAGCACCTTGGCGTTTTCCTATACTCGGAAAATGAGCCTTTACTGGACCAAAGGCCACTCCTCCCATTGATGTCAGAAAATGCTGTCCTCTGCTGAATATGCACCTGAGGCCATGGGTCTCTCTCCATGAGAACTCATTGATTAGGGTTTTAGTCCCTGGAAGCTCTGGTGGGTTTGGTTAGTTAATAATTTTGTTCTTCACATGGGGTTGCAGACCCTTTCAGCTCTTTCTGTCCTTTCTCTAACTCCTTCATTGGGGTCCTCCTGTTTAGTATGATAAGAAGCTGTAAGCATCCTTCTCTGTATCAGTATGGCCCTGGAAGTGCCTCTGAGGAGGTGTCCATATCAGGTTCTTGCCAGTAAGCACTAATTGGTATCAGCAATAGTGCTTAGGGTTATTGGGTATATATTGGGTGTATCCCCAGGTGAGGCAGTCTATTTATTTCCTCCCATAAAAGTTTTGTTCTTCCTTCTACAAAAGACTGAGTCATCAACCTTCTAGCCTTCCTTCTCTTCGAGCTTCATTAGTTCTGTGGATGGTTTCTTGGGTATTCCGAGCTTTTTGGGCTAGTGTCTGCTTATAAGTGAGTACATACCATGACTGTTTTTTTTTTTTTTTTTGTTGTTGTTGTTTTGTTTTGTTTTGTTTTGTTTTTTTTTTGTGACTGGGTTACCTCAATTAAGATGATAGTCTCTAGTTTCTTCCATTTGCCTATGAATTTCATGAAGCTGTTGTTTTTAATTGCTGAGTAGTATGCCATTGTGTATATGTCTGTACCACAATTTCTGTATCCATTCCTCTGTTGAAGGACATCTGGGTTCATTTCAATTCCAATTTTCTGAGGAACCACTAAACTGATTTCCAGAGTAGATTTACCAGCTTACAATCCCACCAACAGTGGAGGAGTGTTCCTCTTTCTTCACATTTTCCCGAGCATCTGCTGTCACCTGAGATTTGATCAGAGCCATTCTGACTAGTATCAGGTAGAGTCTCAGGGTTGTTGTGACTTGCATGTCCATGATGATTAAGCATGTTGCACATTTCTTTTGGTGGTTCTCAGACATTCGATGTTCCTCAGTTGAACATTCTTTTTTTAGCTCTTTACCACATTTTTTAATAGTATTATTTAATTCTCTATGGTCTAGCTTTCTGAGTCCGTTGTATATATTGGATACGAGCCCTCTATCAGATGTAGGATTGGTAAAGATCTTTCCCCAATCTATTGGATGCCATTTTTTTCCATTTGACAGTGTTTTTTTGCCTTACAGAAACTGCAGTTTCATGAGGTCCCATTTGTCAATTCTTGATCTTAGAGCATAAGCCATTGTTGTTCTGTTCAGGAAATTTTACCCTGTGCCTATGTGTTCTAAGCTCTTCCCCACTTTCTGTTCTACTACTTTCAGTGTTCCTAGTTTTCTGTGGAGGTCTTTGATTCACTTGGACTTGTACTTTTTACATGGAGATAAGAAAGGATCTATTTGCATTCTTCTGCATTCTGACTGCCAGTTGAACCAGCACCATTTGTTGAAGATGCTGTCCTTTTTCCACTGAATGTTTTTAGCTTTTTTGTCAAAGATCGCATGACCATTGGTGTGTAGATTTATTTCTGGATCTTTGATTCTATTCCATTGTTCTACCTGCCTGTCTCTGTACCAATGCCATGCAGTTTTTATCACAATTGATCTGTAATACAGCTTGAGGTCAGAGATGGTGATTCCCCAGGAAGTTTTTTTTTTTTTTTTTTTTTTTTGAAAATGTTTTTTGCTCTCCTTCTTTTTTATTATTCCAAACAAATTTGTAAATTTTCCTTTCTAACTCTATAAAGAATTGAGTTGGAATTTTGATGGGGATTGCATTGAATTTGTAGATTGTCTTAAGCAAGATGACCATTTTTACTATGTTGATTCTTCCAATCAATGAGCATGCAGGATCTTTCCATCTTCTGAGTACATAAAGGTAGTATTTCCTGAATCTCTTAGCTTTTTTCTCTTTTTCCTTTTTCTTTTCTTTTTCCTTTGGTCCCTCCCTTTGAGTCCTGAGAGTCTCTGACCTCCCAGGCCTTTGGTACATTATCGAGGGTCCCACCAAATCCTACTTCCGGAGGTCACCTGTTTCTATTCTTTCTGCTGTCCTTTAGGACTTCATCTCTTTGTCTCTACCCAATACCAGATCATGTTTTCATTCCTTTTCCTTTCATATCCCTCCCTCCCCTTTGTGATTGCTTTCTTCTTACTCCCATATGGGACTGATGCATCCTTACTTAGGCCTTTTAGCTTGCTGTTCTTCTTGAGTTCTGTGAACTACATCATTCGTATTCTGTACATTTTGGCTAATATCCACTTATTAGTGAGTGCATACCATGCATGTCCTTTTGGGTCTGAGTTAACTCACTCAGGATGCTATTTTCTAGTTCTATCCATTTACCTGCAAAACTCAGCATGTCCTCGTTCTTAATAGCTGAGTAGTATTTTATTTTGTAAATAAACCACATTTTCTGTATCCGTTCCTCTGTCCTGGGTTTTCCATCTTCTGGCTATCACAGATAAGGCTACTATGAATGTAGAGGAAAACCTGCCCCTGTGGTATGGTGGGGTATCTGTTGGGTATATTCCCATGAGTGGTATTGCTTGATGTTCAGGTATATCTATATACAATTTTCTGAGAAACCTCCAAATTGATTTCTGGAGTGGTTGTACCAGTTTGCATTCCTACCAGCAATGAAGGAGCATTCCTTCTCCACATCCTTGCCAAAATGTGTTGTCCCCCACGGTTTTGGTCTTAGCCATTCTGATTGGTATAAGGTAGAATCCCAAGGTCATTTTGATTTGCATTTCTATGGTCAACCAGTCTGACTCTATACCAATGCCATTCATATTTTTACCACTATTGCACTGTAATACAGCTTGATATCAGTGCTGGTGGTTCCCCCAGTTCTTCTTTATTGTTAAGAATTGATTTTGAAATACTGTTTTTGTTGGGCAGAGTGTTGGGTTTTGGTTTTTTTATTTGTTTGTTTTTAGTTTTAAGGGTTTTGGTGTTTTTTCTTTGTTTAGTTTTGTTTTGTTTTATTTGCCTTTCCAGATAAATTTAAGATTTTTGTCTTTCCAGGTAAAATTTCCATGTCTTTGAAAATTTGTGTTGGGATTTTGATGGGATTGCATTGAAGCTGTAGATTGCCTTTGGTAGGATGACTATTTTACTATGTTAATTCTGCCAATCATGAGCATAGGAGATTGCTCTATTTTCTGAGATCTTAAATTTCTTTCTTGAGAGACTTGAAGTTATTATGATACAGATTTTTCACTTGTCTGGTTAGAGTTACCCCAAGATATTTTCTATTATTTGTGGTTATTGTGAAAGGAATTGCTTCCTTAATTTCTACCTCAGCCAGTGTATCATTTGTATAAAGAAAGGCTGCTGATTTATTTAAGTTTTTAACTGGGCATTTTGCTGAAGTTGTTTATCAGCTTGAGAAGTTCGCTGGTAGCATTCTGGGGGTCACTTATATAGACTATCATATCATCCGCAAATAGTGATACCTGCATTTCTCCTTTGCCAATTTATATCCACTTGATCTAGTTTTGTTGTCTTATTTATTGTTCTAGCTAGCATTTCGAGTACTGTATTGAATAGACATGGGGAGAGTGGGCACCCTTGTCTTGTCCCTGATTCTAATGAGATTGCAGTAAAACGCTTTTATTATTTTTAGATATAGGCTTTGAATTCATGATCTCTTCAATACTTTTAACATGAAGGGGTGTTGTATGTTGTCAAATGCTTTTTCTACATCTAAGGAGATGATCATGTGATTTTTTTTGAGTTTGTTTACATAATAGACCACGTTAATAGATTTTCATATATTGAATCAACATTGCATCCCTGGAATGAAGCCTACTTGAGATTTCTCTCATCTTAGCAACATTCTAACTAAGATGATATTGCTTAACTCCTGATTTTTACTTCTCCATTGAAAGACTCTTTATATAGACTACCAGTATGCAGTACAGCAACTCCTGTGAATCCATATACTCTGCACTCCAGAGTCCAAATTTACCCTTCCCTGTGTCAATCTACAGCTTAGTGGAATCCCCTTGGATCTAAACTAACATTTATACAAACATTAAAAAATATCATCATTTATATTTCCTGCTTTCTAATATAGGTGGGACCAGTACTATGTCACTATATTAGAATACAAAACTGACCCCTCTAACATCATGGGACATAGAACATAAGAAAATTTATATTTAGGCACTATTCAATACTGTTTTTTGTATTTCCATTTCTTTCTGGCACAGTTTTATAAGTTTATGGATTTCTGGTACATTCTGTGGGCTGAAATGCTTTTGTCATATCATCCTACAACTCCCCACATGGAGAAATAGAAAGGTTGGAATATGTAAGAATTCTTCAATAGTTGCATGAAGTTTAGAATGGAATAGTAGAATGACTATGGGTAAAATGAAAGAGGCCATGGGAGAAATGAAATATGATACATTGAGTTGGAAGTTGTATAAATTATTGGATTAGGAAGCAACAACAATACACACACACACACACACACACACACACACACACACACACACATCTATACTATGAATTTGACCTTTAGTTTCTCTGAAATCCACAAAGGATGTGAATATAGGAGACATCATGTTTCATAATAGAAATATTGGTAAGACTGTTGCTCAATAGTAGAATAATTGCTTTGTAAGCATAAGGCCCCTGGTTCAATTCCCACTGCTACACTCACAAACAGAGAGAAAAAAGATCATTTAAGAGATTTCCAATAATTATAATA
Source organism: Micromys minutus (assembly GCF_963924665.1). Lineage (NCBI taxonomy): Eukaryota > Metazoa > Chordata > Mammalia > Rodentia > Muridae > Micromys > Micromys minutus. Next base: position 68,860,967 of record NC_137970.1, read on the forward strand.
TACAATTACTACCACCCTGCAATAGTCAGTCTCTCTGTACTGGTCTAATAGGAAAGAATAGATTTAAGGAGTCTTCACATTTTTTATGAAAGGCTAATAATATGTTCCTTGTTCTTGTGCCATTTGTCATCTCTGCCTTTATTCCAGATCTGCTTTATGTCCCAGTGGCATCATCTGCTTCCATAACACTTCTGAAGTCAACCACCATGACATAAGCTTGTTTTTCTATCAGATTACAGCAGTCATGTGTGGTATTATGTGTATAGAAGTGCATTACTATGCAATAAATAGCAATGGCCCTAAGCTTTCAAACTCTTAGTTTGGCTCTAATAATAATTTGATCTACTGCCTATCAGAATTTGGCACTGCCACCCTGACCCTGAGCTTTTAGCACAAAATACTTCAATGTGGGCTCTACCAAATCACCTCATCTTCCATATATATAGTATATACACACATTATTGTGTTCCAGATGAAAAAGATTGCCTCAACAATATAGCTTCATAATAATAGCTCATTCTCACCTGTTCACCTGGATTCTTGTCTTGAAGCTGGAAACATAAATAATTGTCAATTTATCCAGTTATTGTAACTCAGATCAGAATCTGGTTTCTGTTGCATAAATGAATAAATACCAACTAGTACTGCTCTGTTAGACATCTAGATACCTGGACATATATGATTACACAATGAGTATTACCTCAACTTAGCTTCTTACAGTAGGACTCCCACTATACTTCAATAGCTTTTATAATTAAAAGAGAACAAGCAAGAGAAAAATAAGAGAAAACATAAAAATATGTGTAAATCATGGTGGTTTGAAAATGCACTTTATTAATATTTGGTGCTTATTACCTGTAACTAAACTGAAAATGACTTTATATTTGTAAGTTTAATCAAAAGCTAGAACATAGTATATTATTCAAGTAGTATATACAATTTACATGTATATATATATATTGTTTATTTGTCTTTTGTTAACAATACAGGCACAAGGACCTACTCTCAGAGAACAAGATCAAGAAACAATTGATATTAAAATGATGAATTTTCATATACTCAAAATGACTCTATAAATGGAGACTACTCCCACAATTCCTACAGAAACATAATTAATAATCATGTGAAGTTTTATTTACAAATATCATAGTTTTCAGTGTACTTTGTTTTAGATTGCTGCCATGAATGAAAATCACATTCACAATGCTGTAAAAATGTACAACAATAATTATATGTAGATATGGTTTAAGTTCTCAATATTAGTAAGTATATCAAGTAATTTGTCCTAAAGTACAACCTTAAAAAAGAAAATTATTCTCATAATCGTCTGACAGCTTAATTACTAATCAAATATTGATACTGTTTAGTTTCAAATATTAGTGTTTATTGTGTGATACTTGAAAATAAATGACTCTAAAAACATTTATTTTCTACAATCCTTGAAAAGCAAATGTTTAACATAAACCACAAAATGTTCACCATAACAATACTCCAAAGTCTGTTTATTAGAACATGAACTTGAAACAATAATAAAAAAGGATTTTAATGCAAGCAATGGTTATATTCTCTCCCAGAAAAATGCAAAAGGGTTACAACTAATATTCCCCTTGGTCTAAAAGCAGGGATGTCTGCCAGAGCCATGCCTCACAAGCAGCCTATTGACCAGATTTGGCTGAAAAGCCAGCAGTTGACTGTGTTCCAACAATAAAAGTCCTAATATTATTGTCAGTGCAAAACACTATGAAGGACTAAAGCATCCACACTTTGGTCTGACTTCCTTGAGCTTTATGGGGTCTGTAAATTATATCTGTGTATTCCAAGATGTTAGGTTAATATGTACTTATAAGTGAGTGCATACAATGTGTGTTGTTTTGTGACTGGGTTACCTCACCCAGGATCATATTCCATCTATTTGCTTAAGAATTTCAAAAAGTAATTGTTTTTTTTTTTAACAACTGAGTAGTATCCATTGTATAAATGCAACACATTTTCTATATACATTCCTCTGTTGAAGGACATCTAGATCCTTTACTGCTTCTGGCTATTATAAATAAGGCTGCTATGAACATGGTGGAACATGTGTCCTCAGGTAGAACCATGTACAGTTTTCTAAGGAACCTCCAGACTGGTTTCCATAGTTGTTGTACCAGCTTGCAATGTCACCAACAGTGGAGGAGTGTTCCTCTTTCTTCACATCCTCTCCAGCATCTTCTGTCACCTGAGTTTTTTATCTTTACCATTCTGACTGGTGTGAGGTAGAATCTCAGGGTTGTTTTGATTTGCATTTTCCTGATGACTAAGGATACTGAACATTTCCTTAGGTGCTTCTCAGCCATTCAACATTCTTCAGTTGATAATTCTTTGCTTAGCTCTGTACCCCATTTTCTAATTGATTTGTTTCTCTGGAGTCTAACTTCTTAAGTTCTTTGTATATATTGGATATAGGATTGGTAAATATCTTTTGCCAATGTGTTGGTTGCCATTTTGTCCTATTGATAAGTGTCCTTTGCCTTACAGAAGCATTGCAATTTTATGAGGTCCTGTTTGTCAATTTCTGATCTTAGAGCATAAGCCGTTGATGTTCTGTTAAAGAAATTTTCTCCTATGGCTATATCTTCAGGGATCACAGTGTGGATGCTTCATTCCTTCTTAGAAGAGAGAACAAATTGTTCAAGGGAGGAAATAGAGAGAAAAAGTGTGGAGCACAGACGGAAGGAAAGACCATCTAGAGACTTTGAGTGCCCCACCTGAGGATCTATCCCATATACAGACACGAAATCCAGATCCTATTGTGGATGCCAAGAAGTGCTTTGCTGACAAAAGCCTGATAAAACTATCTCCTGACAGGCTCTATCAGAGCCTGAAAAATACAAAGACCTATATTTGCAGGCAACCATTCAACTAAGCTCGAAGATCCCAATGGAGGAGTTAGAGAAATAGCTGACAGAGTTCAAGAAGTTTTCAACCCCATAGGAATAACAACAATATCAATCAACCAGACACCCCTAAACTCCCAGGGACTAAACTACCAACCATAGAGTACATGCACATGGAGGGACCCATGGCTCCAGCCACATATATAGCAGAGTACGGATAGAGAGGCCCTTGGTCCTGTGAAGGCTTGATGACCCAGTGTACGTAAATGCCAGGGCAGGTAGGAAGGGATGGATGGGTGGAGGGGGGTACCCTCATAGAAGTGGATGTGGGGGAGGATTAGATATGGGGTTCTCTGTGACATCTTCCCAGGATCTTCTGGATTTTAGAGTCTCTGGGGAAAAGTCTGGAGTACTTGGGATAGGTTTTACTTTATATGTTACTTGACCTTTTCCCTTACTGTTTTAATATTATTTCTTTATTTTGTGCATTTGTTGTTTTGATTATTATGTGATGGGAGGAATTTCTTTTCTGGTACAAACTATTTGGAGTTCTGTAGGGTTCTTGTATGTTCATGGTCATCTCTTTCTTTAGGTTAGTGAAGGATTTTTTTTTCTATAAATTTGTTGAAGATATTTACTTGTCCTTTAAGTTTGGAATCTTTGCTCTCTTCTATACCTAGTATCCTCAGGTTTGATCTTTTCATTGTGTCCTGGATTTCCAGGATGTTTTGGATTAGGAGCTTTTTGCATTTTGCATTTTCTTTGACTGTTGTATCATTGTTTTCTATGTTATCTTCTGCCCCTGAGTTTCTCTCATCTAGCTCTTGTATTCTGTTGGTGATGCTTGCATCTATGACTCTTAATATCTTTACTAGGTTTTCTATCTCCAGGGTTGTCTCCCCTTCTTATTTCTTTGTTTCTACTTCCAGTTTTAGATCTTGTATGGTTTTGTTCAATTCTTTCACCTGTTTGGTTTATTTTTCTATAACTCTTCATGGATTTCTGTGTTTCCTCTTTAAGGGGTTCTAACTGATTTCCTGTGTTCTCCTGTATTTCTTTAAGATATTTACTTATGTGCTTCTTAAATTATTCTATAATCATCATGAGATGTGATTTTAAATCTGAATCTTGCTTTTCTGGTGTGTTGGGGTATCCATAACTTGCTGGAATGGGAGAACAGGTTTCTCATGATTCCAAGTAGCCTTGGTTTCTATTGCTTAGGTTCTTGTGTTTACCTCTGGTTATTTCTGGTGTTAGTTGGTCTTGCTGTCTCTGACTAGAACCTGTCCCTCCTGGGAGCCTGGAAGCCTGTGATCTTAGTTTTGTCATCACTCCTAGGACAACAGCTCTCTCTGGGTAGGATTTAGGTCCTGAGGTTTGTGCCACCATGTTTACTCCTGGGCACAGAGGAAGATTAGAAGTATCTCCAGTTGCTGAGAGGTCCTAAGCCCTGTGGTCTCTTGGAAGGCCCCTCTTTGGCATGTTAGTTAGTTAGTTAGTTAGTTAGTTAGTTAGTTAGTTAGTTAGTTAGTTAGTTAGTTAGTTATGCATCCTTTTTACATCCTGACTGCATTTTTGTTCCTTCTTCTCCTCTCAGGCACACCCAACACCTCAGTCTTCCCTGACACCAATATACTCCTCCTTCATTTCTCTTTAGAAAATGGCAGGCCTCTAATGGATATCAACCAAACACGGCACACTGAGTTTCAATGCACTTAGTCACCCCCTCTCCTACTAGAGCTAGATGATGTAATCCACTAGGGATAAAGGGTCTAAGAGTCAAAGATAATAAATGGATAGAACTTGAAAAGATTATCCTGAATGAAATAACCTAGACCCAGAGAGCCAAAGCTGGTATGTAATCACTTAAAATCAATGTTAGTAGTAAAGTAAAAGATGCTACAATCCACAGACCCAGAAAAGCTAAGTAACAAGGAGGGCCCAAGGGCACATTTGAATCTCACTGAGAAAGGAAATAGAACAGGTATTGTGGGTAGACAGGGGAAAGAAGTCAATGGATGGTGTTCAGGTGAAAGCAGGTAGAATGAACTGGCAAGGGGATGAACTGAAAGAATACTGAGAGAGACAACTCTCAGTAGTGTTATCGGGGCATCTCTGGGATGAACTGGAAGCATCATGTAATGAAACACCCAGGAATCTATGAGGGTAACTCTAGCTAAGGCAATGAGGGTTATGAATCCTGAATTGGTTATCTCCTGTAACCAGTCAAGAAGTCTAGTGGAGGGATTGGGACACTGACTGTCTGAGTTTTATGTGTTTATTCAAAGATAGCCAGAAGGAAACTCTTTCTTCTCTCCTGGGTGGAGCATGAGCACTAGGAGCCCTCAAAGCCTGCCTCCATAATCATGTTGTTCCTCCAATAAGGCCACATTTATTATAAAAAGGGCATACATCTTAATACTGCCACTCCCTGTGGACCAAACATGCAAACACATTAGACTATAGGGGCCAAACCTATTCAAACTACTACACCAAATGTGTAGGGTTAGATTTCAAGGGCTCCTATGCTCAAGCTTCATCTAGTGCAAAAAATTATCCATTCTCCTATCTGCCTTCAGATCAAGATGTAGAACTCTCAGCTCCTCAAGCACCATGTCTGCCTATATATGGTATGCTTCGCAGCCATGGTGATAATGGACTAAACCTCTGAGAGTATAAGCCATAAAAATTCATTCCTTTATAAGAGTTGCCTAGGTCATGATGTCTCTTCACAGACATGAAATCCTAATATACCAGCTCAGCCACAAAATCTTCTTCCCACAATCTGTCCTACCTACAAAATGTGCTGGGGTATAGGTGGCCCAGAAACTGTGGGAGTGGATAACCAATGACTGGTCCAGCTTGAGACATATGTCATCAGAAGCAGCCCACCCCTGACACTGTCACTAGGGTCAGGACCCAGAGGCTAGTTAGCCCAGAAACTGAGGATAAAACCAAACACAACAGGCAAAAAAAAAAAAAAAAAGCAATGATAGAATTGTTTCACAATATAGCCTCACACAATTAAGTTGAACAGGTATCAAAGGATGATTTCCAGTGTAGTCAATTCTCTGATTTTTGAGGGCTGATTAGCTAGTTTCTGTAATACCCATGATCCACTCTTACTCCAGTGGTTTCCTTTGGCTGACAGCCTTTTGAACCTTTCACTCTTCATTAGCACCTGTAAAGGATACCTGAAATCAGATGTGGTCACACCACTCAATTATGTTCCTCATTACCAGCTTCACGGAAGGACTCTGTCCAAGAGGTAGTTACAAATATTATGTAAAATCAGGCTTCTGAATTATCAGTAGATTTCATTTATCCATGTTTCTTTTGTCCCTCATGACCTTGCATAATTTTTACTTGGCTGAATATACAGATTTTGGCCATGCCATATGGAGTAAAAGTAAGTGAATCTTTTTTCTTTCTTTCTTTTTTTTATAAATTGAATGTATTTTATTTGCATTTAAATATTATCCACTTTCCAAGTTTCCCATCCATAACCCTCATATTCTATTCTCCCTGCTTTTATGGGGGTGTTCCTCCACCCACCCAACCTTCCCACCCCCCTGCCCTGACATTTTCCTACAGTGGGGCATGGAGTCTTGGCTTGACCAAGGGTTTTTCCTCCCACTGATGCCAAACAAGGCTATCCTCTGCTACATATACAGCTGAAGTCATGTGTCTGTCTGTCCATGTATACTCATTGGATAATAGTTTAGACCCTGAGAGATTTGTTTGGTTGGTATTGTTGTTCTTTTGGGATTGAAAACTCCTTCAGTTCCTTCATATTTTTCTCTAATTCCTCCACTAGTAACCCTGTTCTCTGTTCACTGGTTGGCTGTGAGTATCCCCCTCTGTATTTGTCATGGTCTAGCAAAGCCTCTCAGGAGAAAGCTATGTCATGCTCCTGTCAGTATTCACTTCTCAGCAGCAGCAACGTTGTCTGGGTTTGGTGGCTGTATATTGACAGGAACTATATCTAGATGGGGCAGTCACTGGATGGCCTTTGCTTCAGTCTCTGCTTCAAATTTTGTCTCCATATTTCCTCCTGTGAACATTTTTGTTCCCCCATCTAAGAAGGACTAAATCATCTGCACTTTGGTCTGCATTCTTGTTGAGCTTTATGTGGTCTGTGAATTGTGTCTTGGGTAATCCAATGTTTTGAGATAATATCCATTTATCAGTGAGTACACACTATGTACAGTTTTTGTAATTAGGTTACCTCTCACTCGGGATGATATTTTTTAATTCCATCCATTTGCCTAAGAATTCCAAGAAGTCATTGTTTTTAACAGCTGAGTAGTCCTCCATTGTATAAAGTACATTTTCTGTATCCATTCATCTGTTGAAGGACATCATGTTTCTTTCCAGCTTCTGGCTATTATAAATAAGGCTGCTATGAACATAGTGGAGCATGTGTCCTTGTTATATGTTGGAGCATATTTTGGGTATATGCCCAGGAGTGGTATAGCTGGGTCCTCCTGTAGAACTATGTCCAATTTTCTATGGACGCTCCAAACTTATTTTCACAGTGGTTGCACCAGCTTGCAATCCCACCAACAAGGGAGGCATTTTCCTTTTTCCCCACATCCTCACCAGCATCTGCTGTCACCTGAGTTTTTTATCTTAACCATTCTGACTGGTATGAGGTGGAATCTCAGGGTTGTTTTGCTTTGCATTTCCCTGATGACTAGGGATGTGTCTTTAACAGAAAAAATAAAGATGTGAGCTTTCTCATGTTTCTAATGAGAGGTTTTCCCCCTGTTTTCCTTTTTATAAAGCATTTGAGTCTCCGGTAATTCTTATTAATTATCTATTTAAATTACGACTGCAATTTGCTTAAAAAACTTGAAATTAATCTTATGAACATGTAGATATTTAGCTACATTTATCAGATTTGAAAGGTTGCTTGTGAGTACATTAGACACTTGAATTGGTCACTGTGGAGATCCTTTTTGGCACCTCTGGTCAGCTGGTGGCGGAGAAATATTAATTTTTCAGGACATCTTGAAGTGGGACATAGACAAGAAACTGGCTTTTGTGCTGTGTCCAGTAAGGGTTAGAATTAAGCACATTTGCATCTGAAGTTCAGAGCAAACTGCTTAGAACTGAAGCCCAGAAGGTACATTTACATTTGAAATGTAATCAGGACAGCAGATTAGGAAGTGGCAGCTTCTTTGATCACCATTTGTCCCTGATCTTCACACCTGGTCTCTAAAGGACAGTTATAAATAAGATCTTTGATTGTTAACTATCTCAAAACTGATGTTATTTTTCTGCATGTAATTAAAGTGGTATATAAGAGGACTAATAAACAAAGGCTTCACTTAGGCCATGAGCCTTAGGCCTCAAGTCAGCCAAAGTCATGCTGCAACTTTATCTAACTTGTCTCTTTTCTTTCAATTCTCACTCCAGTTCTGGGGGAACCCAAATGTTTGCCCTAGCTGGTCTCAGACAGGTCACTCATTACTTATACTAACCTCAATCACATTTATTGTCAGGGAGTGCCAGTAATAAAATGCTATTGGAAGTTCTTCCTATGATGCATGAACGGGTAGCCTCCATGGAAAGTATGATTGTGCAATTTTATAGATATTTTTTCTATTATTACATTCATTGCTGTGGGTTTGCATATTTTTATTATGATGAAAGAGAGCCCCTCCAGGGTAAGGTCTCTAGGAGAGTCCCGGCCGACGGAGAAACACCAGACCCGAGACCAAGAGATGCAACAGCAAGAGGCAGTTTATTTAACGCAGGACCTGCGGACGCACCAGTATTTTGGGGGGGACTGGGCATGCCTGGCACTCGAGAAGAGCATTTCTTTTATAGGGGCTGGGAAGCAGAAAGCGCGCTTACAGAAGCAGATGCACGGTTATAGGGTCTTGATTGGTTAATTCAAATTATGCTAGGGTTTAGAGTGAGGACATGGCTGTTCGTCATAATGGGTTTCCGAGAAAGCAGATACAGCCCTGGGTCAGCACTCTGGATAGTCCCAGATACTTCTTGTTCCTTTTCAGTTACCCTTTTTGGTCCATCTGGCTAACTACAGATATCCTCTGTGGCAGAATGTTGAGGCCCCACCTGATTATCTCACTTAGCCTTCTGTAACGGCTGGGTTTGCATCAGCCAAGTTTCCTCTTATGGCTGCCAGGGGTCTTTCAATAAAGCAATTTAAGACCCAAATTACATCTTATCTATTTGAGGATCCCATGAATGAGATGAGAGATCTGGGATTGATACAAAAGCAAGAGGTTTATTAGTCCAGTGCACTGAGGTGGCCTACATCCAGAGGAGAGGAAACCCTGTAAGGTTGTTACTAACAGTTTTTATACTTTTTAGGGGTACAAGTTTCATCAGCAAGGTTATAATTTAAATTCATTGGCTAAGTGTATTGGCCATTGAATCTACTGGCTAGCAAGCATGTGATAGGCATTCGAACTCTATCTGGAACCAGAGGGTCAGCTGACTATTAGTCAGTACATTCTGTGGCTTTTCAAGAATGTTCCTGCTCCTCTGGAGAACTGTGGGTGGTGAATGGAACTTGGCTTAGCCTTGACCTGAGGCAGTGGGTGTAAGACTTGCAAAAGACCCTAGGGTCCTTCAGCAATACATATCTCTCCTAGAAATTCAGAGTATCAAAATGTTCATAATTCTACTTTTGCTAAACAGTGACTATATTTTAGTATACACTTTTGAAACTTTCTGATCATAAACAACCTCATGTTCCTCCAAGTAGGATATCAATAAAAGTGCCTTATTGCTTTATATTTTTATTATTTTTATTTATATAATTTGTATATATATTTGTCTATGTTTCCCTGTGTGTAGACATGTACAGGCCAGAATGAGTATGTCCATGGAGGTCAGATGATAACTTAGGGAGTCAGGTCTTTCCTTCTACCTTGTGCTTCACAGCAAGTACCTTTATCCCATGGGCCATAGTGCTGGCCCATAAAATCAATAAGTCAGGCACATTTTCCTGTGATTATGAATGCAATTCAATAACAATCATTTGAGTTGACCACATCATTTGTAATTTGTTATGCCATGGACCATCCTTAGCTGGGGGAGGTATTCTTGAGAGAAGGGGTGATTAAGAGCAGTGAAACAGGTGACTCAAAGTCAAATCCTGGGCTACAAACAGATTGCCTATGTTTTATTCTACAGCTTTACAAATTGTTCTAATCTGTTTTTCTGGAGATTTCTACACAGATTTCTGCTTGAGACGCTTTTTTGCAATTCCAAACACATGCTGGATAGCTTAGCTCTTGAAGATCAAAAGCCCAGTTTTTTATTTACATATCAACTTAGTCATCACTGGTTCACTTTTGATTATCCCACAAATCAGCATCCCCTGACCCTACGCCTAGATTCTTTGAAAGAGACAAAAATACTATCACAGACAATGAGACAGTTGGGTGGGACACTGTCCTGAAATGAACATTCTTACATCTGGCTCCTTCTATCCCAGGATGAACTTGAACTCAGGAATCCACTTGCCTTTGTAAGCATAAACATAAAACCTTATTGAGGTGGGATTTTCCTTGTGATCACCACTCCCTAAATTTTTATATCTTCTTCTTTACTATCTTTCTTTTCATCATTTTTATTGGATATTCTCTGTATTTACATTTTAAATGTTAACACCTTTTCCCCACTCCCATCCCCCCTCTCCTGCCTCTTGCTTCCAGGAAGAAGCTTCTGCTTGATTTGGAATAACAAAAAACCCAGGATAGCAAAACCTATTTATAACATACAAATCAATCATGATAAAAACTGCATGGTATTGGTACAGTGACAGGCAGGTAGATCAACGGAATAGAATTGAAGACCCAGAAATGAACCCACACACCAATGGTCACTAGGTCTTTGATAATGGAGCAAAAATCATTCAATGAAAAAAGGCAGCATCTTCAACAAATGGTGCTGGTTCAACAGACAGTTAGCATGCAGAAGAATGCAAATCGATCCTTTCTTATCTCCTTGTACAGAGCTCAGGTCCAAGTGGATCAAAGACCTCCACAGAAAACCAGGTACACTGAAACTAATAGAAAAGAAAGTAGGGAAGAGCTTTGAACACATAGGCACAGGGGAAATTTTCCTGAACAGAACACCAGTGGCTTATGCTCTAAGATCAAGAATGGACAAACGGAACCTCATGAAATTTTAAAGCTTCTGTAATTTCTTTTTATTTTCCTAACTGTACCAATTCCATGCAGTTTTTATCATGATCTGGCGACGCCCACACCGTCTCTGTCACCGAGCCTTGGACAGAGGCCTAGGGGATTGAAAAAGAAACACACACAGACACATACATGGGTCACTCAATAATCAGTGAATGCCAACCAGGCTTTACTCAGGACATCTTTTATATGGGGTGAACAATAAGGCCTGGGGAGGTCAGGTGCAGTCACCAGTGTACAAAACAGGATGTAGCTCTAATGGACCATTCTAGGGCGTGGTTAAGAACCACAATGGATACTAGGAAGGAGCTCTTTAGCAAAACAAGTGGGGGAAGAAAAAATAAGGCCAGGCTCCAAAGGCGGGTTACAACAATGATTGATCTGTAATACAACTTGAGGTCAGAGATAGAGATTCTCCCAGAAGTTGTTTTTATTGCTGCAAATAGTTTTTGCTATCCTGGTTTATTATTATTATTATTATTATTATTATTATTACTATTACTATTACTATTACTACTATTATTATTCCAAGTGAATTTGGAAGTTGCTCTTTCTAACATTGTAAAGAACTGAGTTGGTATTTTGATGGGGATTGCATTGAACCTGTAGATTGCTTTAGCCAAGATGGCCATTTTTACTATGTTGATCCTTCCAATCCATGAGCATGGGAAATCTTTCCTCCTTATGTGGTCTTCTTCAATTTCCTTCTTTAGAGATTTGAAGTTCTTGTCAGACAGATCCTTCACTTGTTTGGTTAGGGAAAGACTAAGGTATTTATATTCTTGGTGACTATTGTGAAGGGTGTCGATTCTCAAACTTCTTTCTCAACCGGTTTATCCTTTGAAAAGTGGATGGCTACTTATTTGATCAAGTTAATTTTATATCCTGCCACTTTGCTGAAGTTGTTTATCAGATGTAAAAGTTCTCTGGTGAAATTTTTTGGGTCACTTAAGTATACTATCGTGTCATTGGCAAATAGTGATATTTTGACTTCTTCCTTTCCAATTTGTATTCTTTTACTTCCTTTTGTTGTCTAATTGCTCTGGCCAGGACTTCCAGTACTATAATGAATAGGAAGGGGAGAGTGGGCAGCCTTGTCTAGTCCCTGATTTTAGTGGGATTGCTTCAAGTTTCTCACTGTTTAGTTTGGTGTTGGCTACTGGTTTGCTGTATAGTGCTTTTACTATGTTTAGGTATGGGCCTTGGATTCCTGATCTTTCCAAGACTTTTAACATGAGGGGGTGTTGAATTTTGTCAAATGCTTTCTCAGCATCTAGTGAGATTTCCTGGGTTTTCTATAACCTGGGTTTTCTCTCTTTGTGTTTTTTCTTTTCTTTTTTTTTTTTTTATTGTTTCCATTTCCATTTTTAGATCCTGGATGGTTTTGTTCAATTTCTTCATCTATTTTCTTGTGTTTTCCTGTCTTTCTCTAAGGGTTTGTACTTGTTTTTCTGTGTTCTTCTGTATTTCTATAAAAGAGTTTTTGTGTGCTTCTTGAGGCCCTTAAAATCAGCATGAGGCATGATTTGAAGTCCAAATCTTGTTCATCTGGTGTGTTGGGATATACACTGCTTGCTGTGGCGGGAGAGCTGGGTTCTGATGTTGACATGTTGTCTTGGTTTCTGTTGCTTAGATTCTTGAGCTTGCCTCTTGCCATCTTCTTATCTTTGATGTTAGTTGACTTTATTGTCTCTGAATGGAGCTTGTCTTTCCTGTGTGTCTGTGGGCTGTGGGGTCCAGAGGGGGATTGGGCTTGGATGTTCAGCCCTCTATGGGCAGGCTGTAAGTTATGATGCTGATGGGCAAGCTCTAGCTCTGGGTGCAGATGGAGACCTGAAGGACACATACCCAGGCAGTAGCGCAATACCTGCACTCTGAGAGTTCCTAGAGGTCTCTCCCCAGATCGTCAGTAGAGAGAGTGTGTGAGGGCTCACACATGTGCTCAGTAGGCAGAGCTCTCTTGTGTCTCCTCTGGCTGCTCAGTTCTCTGTGGATAAGCAGTGAGTGCTGATGGCAGTGTGCTTGCTCTGCTGTGTCTCTGGGCAGAGATCTTGGTTAAAAGTAAACCTTAAATCATTATTAACTCAAGAGCTAAGAAGATAGCCTTGTAGCAAGTTTTGGTATTTAAAAATAATTGTGTTTAATCTATACACTCCAAGAAACTTTTGACTGTTACGTTTTGTTTTACATGTACTTTATGCTTATTATAATTAGTAAGACTTCAATGCATACTATCAAACCTTTAAAAAAAATCAAGTACTGACAAAATATATTCATATAATTTTATGCCAAAATGCCTTTAAAAATCTGTACATGTATTTCTGATTTTTTAAATAAAGTTATAAGAAAAAAAAGTTAACCCATTTTAACCTCATCTTTGCTCTCTGCCTTACCCTCATTCCTGTCATACGCTCTCTGTTCAATATTTTCTATGTCTACTTTCACATCTATAGATCAACATTGTTGTTCTGGCAATAGATCATATCCAAAGACCTAGGTATATATGATCCAGCCAAAATGCAGACACAGTCTGAATTACACTATGATCTGACTGGGATATAGGCAAGCCCTTAATATGCACAATGAAGTTAAGGTTAGTTTGTAGAAGACAACAACCATGTTTAAACGGGTCATCTAATTCAGGGGCAGAAAAAGTGATGAATCAGGGAAAACTTACAGTGTGAGTCAGAGATAGGATATGCCCAACTCACATGAGAACAGCCAAGGAAAAGAGCCTATTTAAGATCAGGGAGAGAGAGAGAAAAAAGGTAGGTAGGTATGTTATGTGGTGGGTAGAAGATTAGGTTATGTGAAGGCTAGAAGCTTCCAAGACTAGTCTATGGATAGTTAGGACAGAAAAAAAAAGAAACACTCTGGGCTTAGCTGAATCTTGGGCATGGTTTTCATCCCTCAACTTTAGGAAATAAAAGCTACAATTATACATATCACTTATGTTCTATTATCCCTCCTTTTCTAGTGGACTCTCCCGGGTTTTCTGACCTCCCTAGGAACTCCAAGTTTAACACAATAACCTAAGAATTCAACCAAAGCTAGAGTATATATATTTATATATGAAATAAAAAGCAGGGTTTCTCCATCTGGCTGAGGCTTACTTCAGTTAGTATAATTGTATTGAGCTCCATCCATGTACATACAAATTTCATAATTTTGTTTTTCTTAACAGCTCAATAATATTCTATTTTAAAATGTGTCACATTTTCATTATACATTTATCATTTGATGATCATCTAGCTTGGTTCCATTTCCTGACTGTTGTGAATAAGAGAGCAATGAACATGAATGTGCAGGTATCTCTGTAAGAGAACATAGAATCATTTGGGTATATCACCAGCAGAGGCATAGCTGGATAATGAAGAAATGTACTTTTAACTCTTTGAGAAACAGCCAGGATTTCTATAATGGCTGTATCAGTTCTGTGCCCTACCAACACTGAACAGACTTCTCTCTAAATACATGCCAGTATTTGTTGTGATTATTTTCTTAATAATAGATATTCTGACTAAGATCAGATTGAATCTCAAATTAATTTTGATCTTCAGTTTCCTGGTGTGTAGCATAATCCTAATTTCTCCAATCTTTTAAGTCTGCCAAGACTTGTTCATTTTATTATATGGCATCTTTCAACCATCCATTTGCTCAGGCCCAAAGAATTAGATTCTTTATTGTCTTTAAACTGTTTTTCCTTTCTTGCACCCATATTTGGGAATACTTATATTTAATCATGCATATTGTATAACCTATTTATTCAAATATGGATATTTTTTTCTTTTAAATGTTGTTTATTTTTGAAATAAAATGTTTACTTTTTATTCAAGGCTGACCATGAACTCACGATATTCCTATATCAGCCTCTCAAAACTAACACCAAGGGAGCAAGAGAAAAAAAAACTTTGGAGGTAAATGTGTACATTTAGAAAATAGACTGTGTTAATGGTATCTTGAGTATTTATCTTCTTCCTTAATGTGTTGGTTTGAATGAAAAATGTCCTCTGTAGGCTCTGACATTTTGAATACTTGGTCTCCAGACAGGTGGTCTTGTTTGGATAGATAACTGTAGGTGCAGATTTGCTGGAGGAATTAAGTCACTAGGGATATGCTTTGAGAGTACATACTACTTGAATTTTGTCATCTGGGTTTAGTGCTTATGGTTAAAGATGGTGATCATGATTGCTCTGCTCCAGCCTTCTGCTGCCATGGCTGCCTGCCGTTGGACTCTCTCTTGGGAACAACAAATCCAAATAAACTCTTTCTTCCATAAATTGTCTTAGTCATGATATTTTATCAAAGCAACAGAAAACTAACACACTTAGCAACACGGAGGGGGGGTGGAGGAAGGAGGGAGAGGAAGAGGTAGAGGGGGAGTGGGAGGGGGAGGGGGAGAGAGGGCTTTTTCATATACCAATTATGCCTCAGCAAAGTGTTATTGTTTTAAACAAATTACATCAGATACGTTATAAATATTTCCTCAATGTGGCAAATTCTCACACTTGCCAATGCTGCCACCCAGGTCCAAAGTACATTAAGCATCCACTGAAGTACTATAGCTAGCTCTTAACTTAATTGAACATTTGTATTTCTGTGTTTTACTCTTTAGATGATATATAAATTAATACCTCTTAGCAGGTATTAGGTTGAGCCAACCTTTACCTTGATTGATTATAATGCAATCTCACCTCACCTTGAGTCAAAACCAAAATCTTCTTAAAGAATACAATAACTCTAGAAAGTATATCATTACATTATCACTTAGCTGTCTCAGAATTCTTTTTCTTCTTTTCCTTCCTTTCTCATTTCATGTCAGTCAAATCTGGCTTCATTCTAGTTTTCTTTCCTTTTACCAGTTTTTCCTTTATTTTCTTTGTGTGTGCATGTGTGTGTTTATGTATAGTATGTGTGCATGTGTGTATGAATAGTTCCATGTTTGTGAGTATATGTTATGTGGATGAAAATATAATTGTATGACCATGAGGAGGGCAGAGGTTGATATCAGGTTTCCTCTTCAATTGCTCTCTATTTATTGAGGCAGAGCCTCTCACTGAACCTGGAGCTCTCTGATTTGGCTAGCATGTGTAATTGACAGCTTTTATTTCCTCAGATTAAGGAATTAGATGAGAGTCATACCTAAGCTATTCAAACACCCAGATTGGACTAAGCCTAGAATGTTTTTTTTTTCCTCTGTTCTATCAGAAAGCATAGACCCAGATGGGAAATTCTAGCCTCTATACGATCTAATTTTCTATGATGGCTGATTTAATTTGTCATTTCATTGCTTTTGGCTGAATTAATATGATTAATCTCATACTAATTTGGCAATATGTTTTAATCTTCTGGGTACTTCTCATTCTGTCTCATTCTGTCTTGACCTGTGTCTAGCTTCATCTCTCGGTAATCTGTCTCTGTAAAACTATACTGGAAAAACTGCCACACACACTCACCACCATCACCCATGTCTAGCCATTTTCTCTTAAGTGGCCTCTCTTGCCTGTCCTCCTGAAAGTGGGCAGTATGCTATTTCTGACGCATCCTGTCAAATCTTTTTCGATTCTTCACTTTGTCTGCCTCTCAATTAGATGCCACTTTAACATGCCTGCATCCTTCTAAAAATTAACATTGCCATCATTGTTAGGGAATGAAGGTATGTACTAAGGGTATGTGTGTATTCTAGCCAGGTCATACTGTAATAAAGAGCATGCCTGCATTCCAGCTGGAGCAAATCAGCTAGACAGTTTTGGACGTAATCCCTTAGCAGTGCAACTCTATGTCTGTTAAATTGCCTCTAGAAGTATGGCTAGCCATCTTGTACCATTCATCTTTCTCTGTCTTTTGTGGGTTCTGATTATAATGAGCCCTCAGTGCTCAGTCAACATTTATGTTCATGCTACAAATTCTACCTCCAGCCCATACATTCAGTATGTACCTAAGAATGACCTTGAATTCATCCTTTTGTCTCTGTCTCCTATGTGCTGGGATCACATGCATGTGTAATCCAGCGTGGTTGGTTTTTACATATTACTTGACCTACATTTTGTATAGATCAAAGATTCAGTATACATGTGGTTTCTTTGTTCCTGGCGTAATCCCTCAACAATAAGCTATCTACTATATGCAGCGAACATCTGCTCTTTCCAACATAATGTTGTATGTAGTCTTGTGATTTAGTCTTCCAGATCATAACTTTTATAACATTGATCTCACTGCCTTCTAGACCAGTGGCAGAAAAGAAATTTGCACTTTAAAATTATTTTGGCGATTTTCTACCGCAAGGTGTCCCCTATTCTATTTAGTCTTCTCTCTTTTCTTATACCTTATGCCAGGCAGTGATTGTCAGTGACCCCACAAGAATTGCCTAGGCATAATTTTTTATTGAAACCACAATACTCAGAAATGGATTTTTGCCCTACAAGAAAATAGGTATGGTGATTCTTCTCTTTATTTTCTTATTAATATGTTCAATTGAAAATTGAACCATGGTTACTTAGCTTTACGATAGTCTATCACAAATCTTGAAAATATCCAAATACTTGAGGTATTCTGGGCTCCCTTCATTTTTCAATTCTGAGACTCTGGTTTACAGTGGAAGAATATTCTGGGTTATCCCTAACAGCCTCAAGCAAAATGGGCTCTCTTAATCTACTGAACAGTCTTTCTGTTTAGATAAGAATTTAATTAACTTACCTATTTAGGGGATTCTGCTTAGAGATGAGCTATAGAAAAATATAGCTCTGCTAGGAAATCTCACTTTTCTCTTCTTAAACTCTGATTTTCTCACAGTGTAACCAGACTTACAGGGACTTTACATGGATTAATTGGTGCTTAAAAGCAGTTTTGTAAATGAAAAGTAGCTATACTAAGATAATCATTCAAATTCTGAATTACATGTTTGTCTTTTTTATTCATGCTACCATTATAATCTCAGACTCTCTTCTATAATGACACCAGATTGTAGGTGAGCTCCCAAAATAGCCAGTCACTAAGACTAAAACTGTTCTATGACCCAATATGCAAAACAGTTCTGGGAGAGGAACAATGAAAATGAGTTGATTGTAGCAATGACCTACTCTTTTATATTAGATGGCATCATAAACAGTTTTAGGAAGATTTGGAAAGGAGAGAATTTTGTATCTGCTGTGGCACAAAATAATGCTATTCATCTAACAGTAGTTGGAGATTAACTATAACAACCTACAAATGTTTGTTTCAAAAATGTGATGTAGGATCTGACTTTTGTAACAAGTCAGATTAATTTTCATAAAAGTCTTGTTATTGAAAGTGTTCCTCTTCCTTTAATTGGTTGTGATCTCACAAATAAGACTTAGTAGACTGATTTTAAGTATCTCTTTTTCAAGAAACCTTTAAAAATAATCTTCAATCTGAAAAAAAAAATGGCTCAGTTAACAAAAACACAGGTCACCAAGTCTGATGATTTGAAATTGATCTTCAGAAACTATATTTTGATGATTTGTATGTGCCTGGCCCATGGAATGGCACTATTAGGAGGTGTGGTCTTATTAGAGTAGTTGTGTCACTGTGGGTATGGTCTTAAGCCCCTCACCCTAGCTTCCTGGAAGGGAGTTCTCTGCTAGAAACCTTCAGATGAAGATGTAGAACTCTCAGCTCTGCCTGCACCACATCTGCCTAGATGTTGACTCTTCCCACCTTGATGATAATGGACTGAACATCTGAATGAGTAACTCAGCCCCAATTAAATGCCCTTTGTGACATTTGTTTGGTCCTGGTGTCTATTCACAGCAGTAAAACACTAATTCAGACACACATGAAGGAAGAAGGAAAGAACCAACTTCTGAAAGTTGTCCTCTAAACTCCACATGACTGTACACCCATGTCTCTACACACATGCATACACACAAAATAAATAAAATGTAAGAAATAATACCTTCACTGAACATGGTGGTGATTGCTCTTAATCTCAGCACTAGGGAGGCAGAGTAGTATTTCATTGTGTATATATACCACATTGTCTGTATCCATTCTTTTATAGATGGACATCTGGGTTCTTTCCAACTTCTGGCTATTATAAATAAGGCTGCTATATACATGGTGGACCGTGTGTCCTTATTATATGTTGGAGCATTTTGGGGGTATATGCTCAGGAGTGGTATAGCTGGGTCCTCAGGTAGTATTATGTCCAATTTTCTGAAGAACCTCCAGATGGAAGTACTACACTTAGCAATGTAGATAATGATTATTTAAAGGTCTTCTCACCTAACTATGTGTATTATAATATTAGTGCCAATTCTACTTTTTCTCCTTTAGTAATTCGGCACAGACACTGAAATGAAGAAGCTGGCATATTATATTATAAATAAAGGTGCACTAAATTCTTTTTTTTAGTACAGAATAGAGTTTATTCATGTCATGGGAGAGTTAAGAGGTTGGTAGAGTCAGAGAGAGAGAGAGAGAGAGAGAGAGAGAGAGAGAGAGAGAGAGAGAGAGAGGAATAGAGGAGTAGAGGCCAGCCATGAGCTAGTGGAAGGAGAGGGGGGAAGGGAAGCAGAAGAGGAGGGATGGGGTGGGAGAGCAAGAGAGCCAGGAGGCAAGAGAGGCCAAGAGAGAGAGAAGAGGGGGCAAGCAGCCCCTTTTATAGTGTCAGGTCACTGAGGGGTGGGGTTTACAGAATCCCAACATTCCCCCATTTTGGTTTAATTAAAAAGAAAAATTAGAGGTGATGGTGGACCAGGAATAGGGACGTTGTGATGTCTTGACTGCTTCACACTTGTTTGGGGCAATGTTTCTAGAGAATCCAGAAAAGTGGGAGTAGGAATGTTTGTCCAGTCTTAGAGTTGGCTGTTTCCTTGTTGTCCAGGGTCTGTGGAACCATCTGAGGATAAGTCAGAAGGAACAGGTCCAGTAGAAGCACCTGTGTCTGTGAGAGAAGGCTGAAGCATCTGTAGGTTGTTTCTCTGGAGCTATTCTAGATGTAATGAGAACCTGAACTTGACAAGATGCTGAAACACACATATGTATACATTATAGGTAGAAATTAAGTAATTTGGTTTGGAAGAAAGAAAGATTTTTTAGGAGCAGTCCTAATGCTGCCATTCCATCCCTTTTCTTATTATAAAGAGAAGAAAAAATGGAGGGGGAGGCCGATGGTGAAAGGGGAATAGGGGCGGCAAGAGTCTCTTTGGCTACTTCCTGCTGTCTTGGGGCATCATTGGGGGTGTAGCTGGCTTTCACCATCGGGGTCCACTTGCCAAACATTTACACCAGGCTCCTCTATGGACAGTGACTGGTAGTCCTGTAGCAGGAACTAATTTATAGTTTGGTTAGAAAGTTTCTGTGTCTATCATTGAAGTAGAAAGAGGATTGATAAGATTTGGAGCAAATTACTACAGAATGTGTCCCGATGTCTTAGAACAGTTTGCCATGCCATGAAGAGGGATAGAGGAAAGGTGTGGAGTCATGGGGACATCAGAGTCAGGGCAGCTGAATGTTGATAGTACTTACTGGGGACCCTGGTTGATTTTTTACAGTAGAGCTTACCAAGAACTTCTGTCTCCCACCTGGATCTCATGGATCTTGTATGTGGATAAAGAGCTGTAGGCATCTCAAGAATCACCTTAAAAGGTCCTGATAGGGTCTAGTAATTGGATGACAACAGAAGAATGATGTTTACCAACAGACTTGGGGCTTTACCTGAGAAGCTGGTAAAGGAAACATGTTTGTGTTAGTAACTTGACTGGCTAGAAGAAGGAGCAGAGAGGTTGCCGGTGAGCTTGGGTTCAGGGAAATGAGGGGGGAGCAAAGGAAATAAGGGGCTCCCAACTTAGCTAGAAGATCTCTTTCCCAATAAGGGAACAGGACATGTTGGCACTACCAAAAAGGAATGCCTAAGAGGTATACCCCTAAAAATATATGTAAGTCATGGGATCTGGTGAGGAAGGTAAAGTTGTTTAATAGGAAAATGGGAGGGAGAAGTGGGTTCCCAAAACTCCGTCAGGACCGAGTAAGTGGTCCCAGTATCCAAGAGGAGGAGATGGGCTGCTCATATACCATGATAGCTACCGGTGGCTCCCTGTTAGTGATGGCAGTGGTCAGGTCAAGGAGCCTGGGCCTCTTCAGTCGTCCATAGCCAAGCTTAAAAGGTTG
Source organism: Micromys minutus (assembly GCF_963924665.1). NCBI lineage: Eukaryota > Metazoa > Chordata > Mammalia > Rodentia > Muridae > Micromys > Micromys minutus. Next base: position 68,882,163 of record NC_137970.1, read on the forward strand.
GAGAGTTATTTGGGCGTGATGTCCCTCTGTCCTACGTGACACAGGGCAATCGACAGCCCAATGTTCCTCTGGATCATACTTAGGACATGGACCCTTGGCTTGTGAGGGCTGGATCAAGCTTTGGCCCAATAACCTATTGACCACATCTGTAGCAGGGGCTCGGTGGTGTAGCAGTGGCTGGGGCTGGTCGGGAAGCCTTTGCCAGCATATGGTATTTGTTTGTGAGCCTTTTTACCTTTCCCATGGTACATTTTAAAGGTCAGCACCAAGACTTCTGCCTGTGGAGTTAAGGGTCCCCTCTCTAGCTTTTAAGCTAGTCTCTTATGTCAGGGTAGCTCTGGGAAAAGAAATAGATCATTAGAAGTTGTTTACCTTCTGAGTTTTCAGGGTCTAAGTTAGTGTCTATCTGTTTGATGGATCTCATCTGCATGCATTCTTTCTGCTCCCAAACTCGCTGGCTTTCCTCAGGAAGTAAATTATTAGTGAGAATTATATGTAAAGCATGGAACATCAGACTATAAGATCGCGGCACAGAAGAGGACAAGATAGGGAAATAAGGGGCATCATAGTGGTGCTTGAGGCCGGGTGGCGTGCCCAAGTCCACATGTGAGTCTGTCCGTAGAGGGGAGGGTTTTGAAAAGCTTAGAGTAGCATGAGTAGAAGCTGAGATAGAGGTTTGGATTTTGCGGCAGAGAAAGGATTGCTCATTGGCTGGATCAAGAGCTGTGGTGTCATCTGCCTCATTGCCTCATTGCTAAAAGGAGGTCAGTGGGGCTACTAGAAGAATACAGAGAAGGATTAGAGCAGAGATAGATAGATGCCTATACATAGGGAACCTCTTCCCATTTACCAGATCGTTTGGCAGTGTGAGTGAAGGTCTCATAAAATTAATGAGTCTAGGGTGCCATTTTGAGTCATTGTTGCAGAGGTGTATCAATTTAGATGCTTTTAGCTGAGATGTCAGTGTTAGAGATTTGAAATTTTCCAGGAGACATCCTACTGGGGAGTCTGGTGACACATTTTGAGATATTGAGTTGTCCATTGGGAAGGTACAGGGAGGGGCTACCTAGCCATCAAAAACCAGTGTCCCAGTGGATAAAACTCAGTAGGAAAGTTTCGCCTATGTGTAGAGGTCGTGAGTCGTCACTCGGACTCCTGGTGGCATAGCCAGATCCCGGATCTGGCAGAGAGTGCCCTTGCCAGCCCTGGCCTTCAGCTGAGTGAACTGGCTGCTAGAGCCCTTGGGGAAGGGACAAAGTGAAGGGCACTCCCGATGGGACCTTCTCAATGGTCAATGTCTGTCTCAAAACTGTGGCTATAGAGAATTAACCCTCTTTGCCCGCAAAGGCTGCCCAGGCCTTGTTTGGGAAATCGGGGATTCTCTCTACCAACTGGAGTGATAATCTCTACCAATTTGCTGATGTTTGTGCGGAAACCTTAGCCATGATCTGGTATCAGAAATGTGAAACCCTGTGGCGTTTGGCTTAACTATCTCAGTGGCCTACGCGGTGAGAGCTATAGTCATGAAAAGAAAGAAATATTCTTAGATGTACATTTGAAAACCACATTTGAAATCTAGAGGAATATCACCTTTTAGAGTAGGTAGTGAGCTTTAGGCAGATGTACTTATCTGGGTGGAGTATTATTTGGTCCATTGGAGGTAGATCTGATTGGGTTTCCTGTAGCTTATAAGTTTATAAGAGATAACAACATGAGTTAACAACATAAACATCTTTAAGATGACCCTTTATGGAGCAGAAGGAGCAAGAATTATATGTAGTGGAAAAGGAAGTTTAGCAAGAGGAAACATGAAGCATTAATGGAACCTGAGCTTACATAAGAAAGTAACCATATATCTGAACTACTTGTTAAAAAATAGAAATCTATTTCTTTAGTTGTTAAGCTGCAGTTACCTTAACAGTCAGAAATCTGTCTTAGAATAAATAAAACTTTAATCTAGCAGGCAGAATACGATTGAAAATAATAAAGGGAAACAAAACATGCATGAGACAGGCACTACTGCACACAGGTGAGAAAGTGCAGTTGGGGCATTGGAGGCACTCACATACAGGGAGGGGGTTTGGAACTGTGGTGGCTGGGCAAGGCATATGGCCCATGGAGGTGCAGCAAGGCCTGGGGGCAAGGGAAATGCCTCTGGGGGATCCATGTTGGGAATCCCTTTCCCCTGAGGGACCAGCCACACAATGGTATAGTACAGAATAAAGTTTATTCAGCTCATGGGAGAGTTAAGAGAGTTGTAGAGGCGGAGAGAGGGAGAGAGAGAGAGAGAGAGAGAGAGAGAGAGAGAGAGAGAGAGAGAGAGAGAGAGAGAGAGAGAGGGGGGGGAAAGGAATAGAGGAGTAGAGGCCATCCATGAGCACATGGAGAGAGAGGGGGGAAGGGAAGGGGAAGAAGAAGGGTAGGGTTGGGAGAGCAAGAGAGCCAGGAGGCAAGAGAGGCCAATAGCAAAGGTGCACTAAATTCTTATGTAGATTTCTAAACTATTGAGTCACTTTAAAAACCATGAGCTGAGGAGTTGGGGAGTTGCTTCAATGGTTAAAAGCATGTGATACCCTTGAAAATGACCCAAGTTCATTTTCTTAAATCATGTTGGGATGCCATCTTATTAACTCCATGAATAGCTGCACATATGTTCACAGACACATACATATGCATATAATTTTAAAATTAGTTAACATTAATACTGTAAAATTGTACATCTGTAAGAAGCATTAGGCAAACCAATGAAAGCACTGGTATATCCTAAGATATTGAAGAGATTTTTTAATTTAAAATTCAGAGAATAATTACTTTATGATATTCAATAGGTAAAGAGAATAGCTTAACTCTCAAAGATGAAAACTATTTGCCTTTATGAAAATGATAACATTCTTACATGCTTTTGTGTCTTTCTATTAAATTGGCAACCAACACGTGTCACTTCAGCTATCCTTTATAAGGTATATAAGTGGTAGAAATGTAATAATGAGACTAAATTACCAATATTCAGTGTTTTATTCAAGGTTAATAGGGAAGAGTTAGAGTTACATTTATCAGTGATAGTGTCCCTATTTTGCCAATTTATTAAGACCCTGAAGAGGAATGCATATTAGAGTTAGTCAGTATGTAAGAAGAATTATAAAATGCTCCTGAGTAGCTGAGCAAATGTTATCACTGAACATCAGATGAGAAATGACAGATACAATTAAATATCTATGCATAAGAGTCAATACACATAGGAAAATGTTGAATCATTGTGTGCTTGGTAAGATTCTGAATTACTACTTTTAAGAGAGGAAAGGCCTCTAAGTGCCTACCATAGGTGATAAGATTGTTTACCTGAGGTTCAGCTTTTCTCAAACACTAAACAAAGTTTTTAAAGTGTTATGAAACTAATGAAAAATACATTCATGATACCACAACATACACACGTAAGCTTTGTGACAACACACACACACACACACACACACACACACACACACACACAAGGTTCACATACCAGAAAATAAACAGGAGTGAAGGAATAGTGATTTTTCCTAGCTAAAATAAATGTCTTTCCACTTTATTATGGCATTATGAAACACAATTATGAATATACTTAGCATTCTGTTACCTCTGTGACAATAAAAAAATCTAATAAAAAAACAGAATTGTGGCTGTTTAGCATAAATAGGTTAAGGAAGGAGTGTTTAACTATGATAAAAGATAATGATAATAGGGAAGGCCATATGCTTCAATATAAGACACAACTAAATTCTAGTTCCACCTCATTCCTTTTTTTTTTATATATACTGGTGAATCTATGATTTTATTTATAAACAATATCAATAGGATTCACCATGAATTACAACAATACTTTTAGTGCTGCTAGTAAAACAACTCATTAGCCCCCACCACACCTGTTTTCCAGTAGGTTTACTTCCTTTCTATTCTTTTTTAACTTTTTATTGAATATTCTCTATATTTACATTTCAGATGTTATCCCCTTTCCCTCAATCCCATCCCTTCTCACCCTCCTGTTACCTCCATGAAAGTGCTCCCTCTCCCAACCACCCTCTTCCCGATCAACACTTGGCATTCCCCTACACTGGGAAAATGAGCCTTCGCTAGACCAGAGGCCTCTCCTCCCATTGATGCCAAAGAATGATATTGTCTGCTGCATATACACCAGGAGCCATGAGTCTCTCCATGCAGATTCATTGGTTGGTGTTTTAGTCCCTAGGATCTGTGGTGGGTTTATAGTTGAAAATGTTGTTCTTCCCATGGGGTTACAGACTCCTTCAGCTCCTTCAGTCTTTTCTCTAGCTCCTTCATTGGGCTCTCCAGTTTAAGTCCAAAGGTTAGCTACAAGCATCCTTCTCTGTATCAGTATGGTTCTGGCAAAGCCTCTGATGAAGCATCCATACCTGGTCCCCGCCAGTAAGCACTACTTAGCATCAGCAATAGTGCATGGGTTTAGTGCTCGCATATGGGAGGGATCCCCAGATGAGGCAATCTTTGGATGATCTTTTCTCCAATCCCTGCTTCTCTATTTGTCCCTTTATTTCCTCCCATGAGTGTATTGTTCTCCATTTTAAGAAGGACTGAAGCATCCACCTTATGACCTTCCTTCTCTTTGAACTTCATAATTTCTGTGAAACATTTCTTGGGTATTCCGAGCCTTTGGGGCTAGTATCCACATATCAGTGAGTACACACTACAAGTGTTTTTTTGTGACTGGGTCACCTCACTCAAGATGATAGCTACAAGTTCCATCCATTTGCCTGGGAATTTCATGAAGTCATTGTTTTTAATAGCTGAATAGTACTACATCGTGTAAATATACCACAATTTCTGAATCCATTTTTCTGTTGAAGTACATCTGGCTTCTTTCAAGTTTCTGCCTATTATAAATAAGGCTTCTATAAACATGGTGGAACATGTGTCCTTGTTAGATGTTAGAGTTTCTTTTGGGTATATTCCCAGGATGGTATAGCTGGTTCCTTAGGTAGTACTATGTCTAATTTTCTGAGGAACCACCAGAATGATGTGCAGAGTGGCTTACAACCCCACCAACAGTGGAGAAGTGTTCCTCTTTCCTTGCCAGCATCTGTTGTCACCTAAGTTTTTGAACTTAGCCATTCTGACTGGTATGAGGTAGAATCTCAGGGTTGTTATGATTTGCATTTCCCTGATAACTAGGGATGTTGAGCATTTCTTTAGGTGATTCTCAGGCATTCAATATTGCTCAGTTGAGAATTCTTTGTTTAGCTCTGTCCTCCATTTTAATATGATTATTTGATTCTCTGGAGTCTAACTTTTTGAGTTCTTTGTATATATTGGATACTAGCCCTCTCTCAGACACAGGTAAAGACCGTTTCCCAGTCTGTTGGTTGCCGTTTTGTCATTTTGACAGTATACTTTGCCTTACAGAAGCTTTGCAATTTCATGAGGTCCCACTTGTTGATTCTTGATCTTAGAGCATAAACCATTGCTGTTCCTTTTTAGGATTTTTTCTCGTGTGCCTATGTGCCACCTCATTCTTAAGACAATCTCTACCTCAAGAAGATAACCAACTGTCCAATAGTGAATCTCAATGCTCAAAAGGTGAAAGTGTTTAAAATGTAAATTTCTCATTATAGATGGTATTATAGTTCTCATAGAATTTATTAGGCCAAATCAGACTGCCTCAACATGTCACTGATATATGTTTATATTAACACTTTACAACTGTATTCCTAAAAAAATGTATATAATTTGATTGCACTTCATTTTTCACTGAATAAGTCTGTTTAACCCATCAATCACCTCAGGAAATTCTCCTCTAAAGGTAAATCATTATTGTCAGAAATAAGTCTCGTATCTTTAAAATGTATGCAAATGTAATAAAAGAGAGCATTGTCATATGTATGTATATGCTCTCATGCAACATTATCTTGAAGAGATTCATCTATGTTGTTGCATATTGTGCAATAGTTTGCTCATATTCATGGCAGCGAATCATCCATTCTTCTTGTGATTTACATTGTGGTTTTGGTTTTGGCTTCAATATTTTCCCTTGCTACTAAAATCTTAATAAACATTTCTTTGTGAATACATGTATACATTTGTCATGTTTGGAATTTTTCAGTCATAATTAAGCATATAATTAGATTTAATCAAAGTAGACAAGTAGTTTTACAAAATGATTCTGGCAATTTACAGTTCCCCCAGCAGTATATGAGAATTCCAGTTGCTTCACACCTTATCCAGAAATTTTGAAAGCTTTTTTTTTCATTTTGATCTGTCTAATGAATAAAATCACTTGCTATAAAACATGTCTCTAGATATTCTTGTTTATACAGAAGATAGATAACAATGATGGTAGGCTTTGATTATCCAGATTAAACAGAATTATGCTGATTAAGTAGAATTCCTTTGATATATATTTGGGAGTTACAAATGTATTTGAATACTTGGTCCCTATGCTGTTGGCACTGTTGGGAGGAGGTTAGAACATTTAAGAGGCAGTGGAAAATTTGGCAGGTATAGCCTGGTTAGAGAATGTAGCTTGTTGATGGCATGCCTTTCATATTATACTCATAACAGTCCCCTGTCTGTCTGCCTGTCTGTTTGTCTATCTATCTGTCTATCTATCTATCTATCTATCTATCTATCTATCTATCTATCTTTCTTTCTTTCTTTCTTTCTCTTTCCCTCTCCCACTTCTCCCTTTCTCTCTTATTCTATCTTATCCTTCTTACATTTGTTTCCTCCCTCCCTCCATCCCTCTCTCTTTTTCAACTGCTGGGCATCCATGTGCAAATGGATATATATACTAATATTCTTCACAAGAACTACTTCCAAATGGTCCACAGACATTATTGTGAAATGTAAAACCACAAAACTCATACACAGGAGAAAATATAGATGATACTAAATTGATGAGTTTTGTATATGATACCAAAAATTTAAAGTATTAAAGAATTGCTTTAATAGACTTTCAAAGCAGAACTCCTGCCATGTGTGATTATACATGGTTCAAGTCTGAATAGTTGGAAGGCTGGGAAATGAGGACTGTAAGTTTATGGTCTGCCTGGGCTGGCTACATATGAATGATGATGTCATCATTAACTATTTAATTAATTCCTCAATTTATCTTAGGTCTGTGAAGCAAATGTCAAAAGCATAAGAATGGGTACATATTAGATGAAAATAAGTACATAATATATTTTTTGCTGAAAACAGGAGTGAGTGTGTGGGGAGGGCACCCTCATAGAAGCAGGGGTAGGGGGGAAGGATAGTGGGATTTCAGAGGAGAAATGGGGAAAGGGGATAATATTTGAAATGTAAATAAAGAAAATTTTTAACATTAAAAAAATAGCACTGTTGTCCAACACATCCAGAGAGCACTTGAAACTCAACAATAGAACAAACAAACCAATGAAAAATGGGCAAAAAGTCTAAATAGACATTGTACTAAAAAATGTATACACAGGTCAAATAGGTATATAAAAATATATTCGAGGATAAGGAATTAAAAATCAAAGTAATGATGTTTGGGTGGTTCCGTTATAGAGGGCTTGTCTAACATGCAGCATACGAAGCACTAACTTTAAACCACACCAGAGAGAGAGTTCCCTCTGAAGCAAGAAATGAAAACAAGGAAAAAGTGAGAAACTTAAATGTATATTATAAAGGGAAAAATATGGATCTAGTGTACAGACATTCTGAAAAGTAAAAACATATGAAAACAGTGGAAGCAGGGAGGGATAGCTAGGGTGAACCTAGAGGACATTTCCAGCAAAGAGAGTTCTGTATGGCACTCTAATTGTGGGTCTATGACATCATATATTTGTCCAAATCCACAGAATATACCACCAAGTGTAAACCCTAGTGTAAAATACATGCTCTGTGTGATAATGATGCCTCTGTGTAGGTGCCTTGATTAAAATAAATTCACAAGCCTAGAAGAGAACATTAATGATAGAATACCTGTGGGGAACTGGGAAATGATAAACAAGAACCATGTTCCTCTCATTTTATTTGTGAACCCGAAAGTATCCTATGAAATAAAATTCGAGTTTTAAAATGGAAAAGCAAAAGATGTCTTATTTGGGATACACTGGGAATAGCCTTTGGGAATATTGTAACAAGAATATTTGAAAGGTGGCTCAAAGAGTAAGCCCCACTTACAGGAGTAGTTGGACAATACAAGAAAAGACAAGGCTGTAAAATATCATAGAAACCATAAGCTGCTGGACTACAGACAGTTCTTAGTGGCAGGAGATGAAAAATTATGTCACAAGCATTACAGACAGAAAGAATAAGGCTGAGAGAATAGGACAGACAGAGACAGACACAGGAGACACACACATACAGAGAGAGAGAGAGAGAGAGAGAGAGAGAGAGAGAGAGAGAGAAAGAGAGAGAGAGAGAAGCTTGGGTAGATAAATTTTCATTGTGACAAAAATTTCTATTTAAGGAGTGCCCAAGCAGAATGGGAAACTTGTCAGAGAGAACAATGTCCCAGATCACAGAAGAAAGCTATTTCTTTTCCTTGTGATTGAAGCACAGTAGGGTCAAACACAGCTTCCTGAACATCAGTGTGGCTTTTGGAATAGTAGACACAGCAAGAAGTTCAAGGTGATATTTATTCAATAGGTAAAGATGAGAAAGCAGGGGGAAGGGGGAAGGCTAAATGTCTTTAGTAGAGATAATCAGGCTGTTACTGCAGGCCAGAACCTAAAGATCCAAGAAAAGTGCTCAGTTAGGTGTCTTGGTTATGGTGGAGTGTATTGAAGGTTCTAGGAGTTGCAGAAACACTTATGGAATAGACAAGGAGAGGAATGGTTAGAGAACATTGAGGGGAGAAGTAGCTGAGAAGGCAGATTCCAGAATTTGGAGTCTTATTTGATAGATGGCAGAAATCAGCAGAAATAAATGATCCATACATACCTTAGGAGAGTCAAATCATCATCTTGCTTCAGAGAGGCCAAGTTCCTTGAGAGGGAACTCATTTATGCCACTCTCGGGATTTCTGTACAAGGAGAATGAAAAAAAGAATTACAAAGGATGAAGAATATGACTGCTCCTGGGAATGGTAAAGAAAGTTTATTGAAGATGAAAGGGAGAGAATGGAGAGCACAGCCAGAGGGGGGAACATCTGTGAGAGACCAAAGGAAACATGACAAGACTGAGCCAGGTCATATGAGAAGAGTGTGGAGCAGAGAATGGAGAGGAGCCAAAGCCCAAGAGTGGTAACCTGGGCATAGAGACTGGCCTAGACTACATGGCCAAGTTATATAGAGGCCAGAGGATCTAGTGTGAGGGAAGCCCAGCCTGATAACTGGGTTGGAGAGTTCAGAGTAGGTAGGGTAGGGTGTGAAAGCCAGGAGAACCCTATAACAGATAGGGTAAGAATGCTGAGAGAACCAAGGAACCAGAATCCACTTTGCTATGTTAATAGGCACCTCAGCCATTTGTCCCACACTTGAGTTCTAGCACAAATAACATGATTTGAACCAAACAGGATATTTAAAAATAGAAAGTACAGTTAAGTTTGATTTGACTGATGATGCAATTATCTATACTCAAGTGTAAATGGAGCTGATTTCTCTACTTGAGTTTCCACAATCTCTCACACTCTCTCTCTCTCTCTCTCTCTCTCTCTCTCTCTCTCTCTCTCTCTCTCTCTCTCTCTCTCTCTCTTTCTCTCTCTCTCTCTGTGTGTGTGTGTGTGTGTGTGTGTGTGTGTGTATGTAAATGGAATTTATTCATGCCTTTAATTTAATGGTTTTCTTCACAGAAAGGCCAGTTAGGACTATAGATCTATTAAAACAAGAAGTAATTAGAGGTAATTTCTATGTCTTTAGCTTTCTTTCTTATTATTTTTCTCTGTTGTGCATATTTTAAAGGATGATTTAAATTCTTCCTATTGCTTTATATTTTCATGCAAAGTTGTAACAATATAAACCTTCTGTTATTATGGCCAGTACCTTACCATCTGGTCTAGACTCAAATCACTATAATGTCTTCATAGACATACAATCCTCTTTATCCTAGCTTTATGATTGGTAAACCATTAATTCAGTCCTGATGTATAACTAGCCTGCTTTGGAATAGAAATAGTTTAGGATTTTGCAAAGTACTCTAGAAAAAGAAAGTCAATAATTAATGTAAATCAAGAAAGGATCATACATTCATATGAAAACCATCTGTGATGAAATGTAGGCAAAAAAAGATAAAAGAAAAATAAACTTTTGTTGTTCTATGTGTAAGATGAATGTAATCTGATATCACGAAAAATACATTTGGACTGTTTTATAGTTCAATCCATATGCCCCACCCGCTACTACTGAGCACTGCATCAGAAAAATGTGAATTGAACAGATGGCTGAAAGCACATTTGATACCTAGGTCTCTGGGCATTGAAATGATAATTTAGCAAAATCTACCTTTGTGTCTTAAATTATTCCAGAGTGTTTGAAAAACTCAGTTATTAGAACAGCCTCCAAAACACCTTAGATTTTAGAAGTTATCCTTTATTAATTTTTAGTTTTTCTTTTCAAATCTCAATCAATAAAAGCTGAATTATTCAACAAACTGCTTCATAATCCATAATTCTAGCCCATAAGAACCTAGTTATTCCACAAGTGTTTATCATTCTTCTATCATACAAGCACCTATACAGCAATAACAACTTTAATAAGTCTTTTTAAGTAATCCCTTTAGACCCATTCGATTTAGAGAGCAGTAGCAATAAGCCAAATTTTACCTAGATGAAAAACGTGATTAATGTTCTATAGTTATTTTCATCTAAATACAGGCACCATGTTTATACTATCAAGTTCAAAAGTCCAAACGCAACCACTAGTTTGTTGGTCATTAATGTTACTGGACTGCACCTCAATATTTGCACATCATATACATCGCTGATGAAAATTGCCAGCCTCCTGCATATTTCTTCTAGTCTTAGTATAACTAGAGCGAAAACATCCAGGAAAATAGCAGTTATAGTGATTCTCTTTGACATTGTTTATGCTTTAGTTCAGTGTATTGGATTGAAAGAACACACAGACACTTGGAAAAAACTTTCATAGAAGTATCAAATAAAATCTGAAACCGTATGAATACTTAGCAAAACCTGCAGCCTGCATCTCTCTGCTATTGTTATCACAATAAACACATAAAAGTATAAAGTATACAAAGATATGTCAACCATGTTAAAATGGCATTGGTAAACTGTCTCTTCTACCACATTTCCTTTCTTCTTAGGTTTGCATTCATCATTTTCTCCTTACCTTATAACTGGGATGAAATAAGTGAATACACAGTAAATGTTACTATGGTTTCCATGGCATAGATGCTTTAGTATAATTTCATGAATTTTATCATGATACTGATGTTCTCAGATATATTAAAGAATAGCTTAGATATAGTTTTGTACAAAGATGAAATATGATTATCTTGATCTCAATAGACTTGAGAATTCTTTTATGTTAACGTCAACCTTAAGAACTGGGGTGATTTTGTTACTTCAGAAAGACATTGTTAGAATCAAAAGAAAATGAATAAATTGTCTGGTCATCAGAGATATCTTATTATGATTTGGCTATTGTGCTAGTTACTTTTTGTAGCTGTGATAATCACTATGATCAAATGCAACTTGTGGAAGAAAGATTTTATGTTGCCTTCTGATTCCAACTTGAGAGTCTATAATGTCAGAGAGGCACAGCACTAGTCAGCCAGAACAGGAAACTGAGAGATGACCTTTTCAACCTCAAACTCAAAGCGGGGAGAACAATTGGAAGTTGAAAGATACTTGTGATGGTTTATATATGCTTGGCCCAGGGAGTGACACTATTAGGAAGTATGGTTTTGTTGGAGTAGGTATGTCACTGTGGGCATGGGCTTAACGCCCTCACCTTTGCTGCCTGGAAGTCAATCTAGCAGCCTTCAGATGAGGATGTAGAAATCTCAGTTCTGCCTGCACCATGCCTATTATGCTCCCACCTTGATGATAAAAGATTGAAACTCTGAACGTATAAGCTAGTCAAAATTAAATGCTGTCTACAAGATGCTTAGATTATGATGTCTGTTCACAGCAGTAAAACCATTACTACAACAATGGTATAAAAACATAAAGCCTTCCTCACTGGTTCACTTCCTCCAATAATATTCTACCTCTTAAAGATTCCCTTACCTTCCCAAATAGTGCTGCCAACCAGGGACCAAGTATTCAAATACCTGAGCCTATAGAACAAAACTTCCATTCAAACCAGGACAGATGTTATTTTGCTTGTTTATTGTGTCAAGAGCCATAGATAGTTTATATACATGATGTCACCTGTAAGAGCTAATATACTGGGACTGTTAAGAAATATGCCCAGGCTATAAAAGTTAAATATTTTCTCTAGTCCATTCTTTTTTTTTTTTCTGTTTCTTGTCTGCCATGATGTGAACAGCCTCTTCAGGTACCAACAAAATTCATTTCCTAATTATTGGAGGTCTAAGAATCACAGACAGAATCCTCTAAAACTGTGAACAAAAATATATCATTTCTCCCAGAAGTTCTCTTTGGTATTTTGGTCATAGCTACTGAAAAGTAAATGGTGTAACTATCTTAATGAACCATATGGTCACCGAAGACAAAAACCTATGAGTCATTCTTGAGATATCTTTCTTTTGAACTGCAGAATGTAATCTGTGTTGATTCTACCTCAGTATGTATTACCCCCTTCTAGAGATCTTATTAATAACTATTTTTATATCAATTTAAATTTCTACTTCATTTGACTTAATCTTTTTAAAATTTTTTTGTTGACTCTTTGTTTTTTCTTTTATTGAATATTTTAAATTTACATTTCAAATGTTATCCACTTTCCCTGTTTCCCCTTCAGAAACTCCTATCCTACCTCCCCCTGGTTCTGTGAGGTTGTCCACACACACACAACTCCCTCCTGCCTCTGCACAATTTTACCTCATGCATTCCAATCTCACTCATCTTTCCATCCCTCACTATCTGCCCTCCACTCTTGCAACCTACTAGCAAAATAAAGCAAGCAAACAAACAAGCATACAAACAAAACCTCATTGTGGAAGCTGTAATGTAATGTGTCTTACAGTATACCCTTGCCTAAATAGCTTTTCTTATAAATGTTTATTGCAGTGAGTCACTGGTTTTGCTTTTGCTACACTATCAATGTTGGGTCCTGATCTGACATACAGATCAGGCAGCTCTGGTTCTAGAATACCTGCCCTTTAACATGTTCCAGCAGTTCATAAATGGAGTAGATGTTGGTGTGGGCCAACTAAAAGTCCTAGATCTGGGCCTGGGTAGTAGCTGAACTCATCTGTCTGACAGCTTGCCCATGCATATGCCACCCAAGTCAGCTCTCTAGCACTTCCCAGATAAAGGCAAGACCAGCTCTCTTTGTGCAGCATCAGCTGAGTGGCAGGGTCTGGTCAGCGCACTGCTCAGAGATCAATATGTTCAGGGGAGGTAACTCAGACCAATGATGACTGTATGAACTTTGGTAGTAACATAAGGCATAGTCATGAATACAAGCCCCTGCTAGACCACAGTGGCCCTTAGTGGCAGCATGGGCCAGGACCTCATCATGGCTTTAGGTAGAATAGCTACTCAGGTTGTTCCTCATTACCTTCAACTCTCCAATCCTGCCTCTCTTCATTGCTCACACAATTCTGTTTGTCTTTCTCCTCCATCACCCCATTACTCACTTGGTCATTTTCGTGGTACCTAGGGCCCCTGTATGTCTTCTCTTTGGTAACAGTTGTGGGTTGTCTCTTGATTTCATCTTAATGTTCCAGACTAACCTAGGTATCCTATGTAATCTTCCTATAACCAAGCTATTCCCTTCCAAACCATCTGAAATATTTTTATAAAATGTTCTTTCTAAGATGAGAATATCAGCCTATTGTAAAAGATTTAAAATGTAAAGCCTACTTCCGTTATCTTTGGCTATAAGAAACTTACCCCTCCAAGTTCATCGTTCCCTGATTTCTTCAAGTACATATCCAGTTTTTTTAGCCTATCACCAGAAGGTATATCCCATGTGGTGTTCTTACATGCACAGGATCACAGGTGAAGAGGCCACAACTGCACCAACATCCAGAGGAACTGGAATCCCAGGGATTCGGAGACACAGGAACTCCCCACACACACCTGGTCAGTTGCATGGTCTCCTCCCTGTTTGAACCTGCACCCAGAGCAGACCTGGAGCTCTGCCTCTGTGCCCACTCCTATAACACCAAAAGGGAGCCCAACTCCCAATGCTGTGAAACACAAGATCACAGGATCACAAAAGAAGCTCAATGCCTGGGAGATCTGACACACCCAGGAGCATGGGAGCTTTGACACACTAAAGATTAAAATTGAGGCTACAACATCTTTTGTAACACCCAGTGACCAGGGTATTAGAAATACACAAACCAGGGAAATATAAATCCCCACCCAGCCAGAGCCACACAATTCTTCCAGCTTGCATCTATGCTCAGAGAAAATGCAGGGCTCTTGCAACACCCAGAGAAATCTTGACTCCAAGAAACTCTGACACAACAAGATCTCAGGAGCATGGTAATATCAGGATTTCAGGATCCCACAGGAAGCTTGATGCCCACAAGCCCTGACACACCTAGGATCTCAGGATCAGAGGATCTCAGAATCACAGGATCACAGAGAAAGATGGACTCTGAGAAGTTCTATACAACCAGGATCACAGGAGGGAGAGGCTTCAGTCAGAAACAGCAAGGGAAGGTAACACTAGAGATAACCAGAGGGTAAGAGGCAAATGCAAGAACTTAAGCAACAGAAACCAAGGCTAGTTGGCATTATCAAAACGCAGTTCACCCACTACAGAAAATCCTGGATACGCCATCACATCAGAAAAGCAACATTCAGATTTAAAATCACATCTCATGATGATGATAGAGGATTAAAAAATGGACATAAATAACCCCCTTAACAAAATATAGACAAAAGGGTAAACAGAAACAAAGCCCTTAAAGAGGAAAGTCAAAAATCACTTAAAGAATTACAGGAAAACACACACACACACACACACACACACACACACACCAGATGAAGGAATTGAACAATTTAGATATGGGATCTAAAATTGGAAATAGAAACAACAAAGAAATCACAAAGGGAAACAACCCCATAGAAAACCTAAGAAAGAGATCACAAAGGGAGACAACAATAGATATAGAAAACCTAGGAAAGAGATCAGAAGTCATAGATACAAGCATCGCCAACAGAAGGCAAAACATAGAAGGTAGAATCCCAAGTGCAGAAGATACCATAGATAATATTGACACAATAGTCAAAGAAGTACAAAATGCAAAAAGAAAACCTCCTAAGAAAATCATTCAGGAAATACAGGATACAATGAAATGACCAAATCTATGGATAATATGTATAGAAGAGAGCAAATATTCTCAACTTAAAGGGCCAGTAAATATCTTCAATAAAATTATAGAAGAAAACTTCCCTCACCTAAAGTAAGAGATGTCTATGAAGACAAGAAGCTTACAGAACTCCAAATAGACTGCACCAGAAGAGAAATTCATCCTGTCACATAATAATTAAAACACCAAATGAACAAAACAAAGAAAGAATATTAAAATCAGTAAGGAAAAAAAGGACAAGTAACATATAAATGCAGACCTATCCAAATTACACCAGATTTTTCACCAGAGACACTAAAAGTCAGAAAATCCAGGGAAGTTGTCAGAAAGACCCTAATAGAACCCAAGTGCCAGAAGAGGCTACAACACCCAGCAAAACTCATGAATGGAGAAACCAAGATATTCTATAGCAAAGCTAAATTTACACAGTATCGTTCCACAAATCCAGCCCTACAAAGGATAGTAGATGGAAAATGCCAACACAAGGAGGGAAACTACGCAGTAGAAATGTAAAAATGTAAAAAAAAGCCACACAAACATAATTCTACCTCTAAAAACAAAAACAACAGGAAGCAACAATTAGTTTTCATTAATATGTCTTAACGTCAATTGACTCAGTTCCCCAATAAAAGACATAGACTAACTGACTACATACTTAAACAGGACCCAGGATTTTGCTGCATACAGGAAATGCACCTCAGTGTCAAAGACAGAAACACCCTCAGAGTAAAAGGCACCAAAAAAAAAAGAAAAAAGAAAAGAAAAGAAAAAAAATTATCTAATCAAATGTTACCAAGTTGAATTAGACATTCTAACATCAAACAATATTGACTTTCAACCAAAAGGTATCAAAAAAGATAAGGGAGGATACTTCATAACCATCAAAGGAAAAATCTACCAAGACAAGTGCTCAATTCTAAAAATCTATGCTTTAAAGGCAAGGGCAACCACATTCATAAAATAAATTTTACTAAAACTCAAATCAGATATTACATTCCACACAATAATATTTGCAGGCTTCAACACCCCACTTTCAGCAATGGACAGATCATGAAAACAAACTAAAGAGATACACAGTGAAACTAACAGAAGTTATTTACCAAAAGGATTTAAGAGATATACATAAAACGCTTCATCATAAAACAAAAGAATATTCCTTCACAGTTCTTCATGGTACCTTCTCCAAAACTAACCATAAAATTGTTCACAAAACAGGTCCCAAAAATTGCAAGAAGATTGAAATAATCCCAGGCACCTATCAGATCACCACAGATTGAGACTGGTCTTCAATAACAAACAAATCAAAACAAAACAAAAAACAAAACCCAAAACAATAACCAAAAAAGAAAAAAAAATAAAAAGAAAGCCCACATACACATGGAAGCTGAACAACACTCAACATAGTCAAGGAAAAAAATAAAGAAATTAGAGACTTTTTAGAATTGAATGAAAACGAAGGTACAACATACACAATCTTATTGGACACAATGAAAGCAATACTAAGAGGAAGGCTCAAAGTTCTGTGTTTCTCCAAAAAGAAGCTGGGAAGAACATACACTATCAGCTTGGTATCACACCTGAAAAACCTAGAACAAAAAGAAGAAATAAACCCAAGTGGAATAGATGGCAGGAAATAACCAAACTTAGGCATGAAATCAACCAAGAAGAAACAAAAAGAACTCTACAAAGAATCAATAAAACCAGGAGCAGGTTCTCTGAGAAAATCAACAAGATAGATAAACCCTTAGCTACACTAAACAGAGGGCAGAGAGACAGTATCCAAATTACCAAAATCAGAAATAAAAAGGGAGACATAACAACAGAAATAGAGAAAATACAAAAAAAAAAAAAAAAAATCAACAGATCCTACTACAAAAGCCTATATTCAACAAAACTGGAAAATCAGGATGAAATGGTCAATTTTCTAGACAGATACCAGGTACCAAAGTTAAATCAGAATCAGATAAAACAACTAAACAGTCCCATAACTCCAAAAGAAATAGAAGCAGTCATCAAAAGTCTCCCAACATAAAGAAGCCCAGGACCAGAAGGATTTAGTGCAGAATTCTATAATATTTTCAAGGAAGACCTAATACCAATATTTTTCAAACAATTCTTTAAAATATAATCAGAAGGAACACTACCCAATCCGTTCTATGAACCCACAATTACGCTTATACATAAACCACACTAAGATCCAAAAATGAAAAAGAACTTGAGATCAATTTCCCTTATGAATGACAATGCAAAAATACTCAACAAAATTCTCACAAAACAAATCAAAGAACACATCAAAAGGATCATTCACCATGATCAATAGGCTTCATCCAAGGGATGTAGGGATAGTTCAACATATAGATATGCATCAAAGCAATTCACTATATAAACAAACTCAAAGAAAAATACCACATGATCATATCATTAGATGCCAAGAAATCATTTGAAAAAATTCAACACCCCTTTACGAAAAAAGTCTTGGGAAGATCAGGAGTTCAAGGCCCACACTTAAACACAGTAAAAGCAATATACTGCAAACCAGCAGCCAACATCAAACTAAATCGTGAGAAACTTGAAGTAATTTTATTAAAATAAGGGGCTAGAAAAGGCTGCCTACTTTCTCCCTCTCTATACAATACAGTACTCAAAGACCTAGCCAGACCAATTAGACAACAAAAGGAGATCATATGGATACAATTTGGAAAGGAAGAATTTAAAGTATCACCATTTACAGATGATATGATAGCATAGGTAACTGACCCCAAAAATTTCACCAGAGAACTCCTAATCCTAATAACTTCAGCAAAGTGGTTGGACATAAAATTATCTCCAAAAAAAAAAAAATCAGTAGCCTTCCTCCATTCAAAGGATAAACAAGCTGAGAAAGAAATTAGGGAAATGACACCCTTCACAATAGTCACAAATAATATAAAATATATCGATGTGACTATAACCAAGCAAGTGATATGTCTGTATTACAATAACTTCAAGTTTCTAAAGAAAGTAATCTAAGAAGATCTCAGAAGATGGAAAGATCTCCCATGCTCAAATATTAGCAGGATTAATATAGTAAAAATGGCCATCTTGCTGAAAGCAATCTACAGATTAAATGAATTCCCCATCAAAATTCCAACTCAGTTCTTCATAGGGTTACAAAGAGCAATTCTCAAATTCATTTGGAATAACCTAAAACCCAGGATAGAAAAAATTATTAAAAAAAAAAAAACCTTCTGGATGAGTCACCACCCCTAAACTCAAGCTGTATTGTAGTGCAATTATGATAAAAACAATATGGTATTGGTAAAGAAACAGGCAGGTAGATCAGTGAAATAGAATTACAACCTAGGAATAAACACACATACCTATGGTCACTTGATCTTTGACAAAGAAGCTAAAACCATCCAGTGGAGAAAAGACAGCATTTTCAATGAATAGTGCTGGTTCACCTGGTGATCAACACATAGAAGAATGTGAATTAAACCTTTATCTTCTCTTACAAAGCTCAAGTCCATGTGCATCAAAATCTCAAAATAAAACCAGATACACTGAAACTAATAGAGAAGAAAATGGGAAAGAGATTCAAACACATGGGCATAGTGGAATATTTTCCTGAACAAAACACCAATGGTTTATGCACTAAGATCAAGAATCAATAAATGGGACCTCATAAAACTGCAAAGCTTCTGTAAGGCAAAGGACACTGTCAATAGGTGAAAACTGCAATCGACAGATTGGGAAAAGATCTTTAACAATTCTATATCAGAAAGAGGGCTAATATCTAATATATAAAAAGAACTCAACAAGTTAGATTCCAGTAAACCAAATAACCCTATTAAAAATTGGGTACAGAGCTAAACAAAGAATTCTCAACTGAAGAATACTAAATTTCTGAGAAACACCAAAAGAAATGTTCAACATCCTGAGTCATTAGGGAAATGCAAGTCAAAACAACCCTGAGATTCCACTTAATACCAGTCAAAATGGTTAAGATCAAAAACTCAGATGACAGCACATGCTGGCGAGAATCTTGAAAAAGAGGAACACTCCTCCATTCTTTGTGGGATTGCAAGCTGGTACAACTACTCTGGAAATCAGTTTGGCTGTTCCTCAGAAAATTGGATATAGTACTACCTGACGACCCAGCTATACCACTCCTGGATATACTCAAAATATTTTCTAACATATAACAAAGATACATGTTCCTCTATTTTTATAGCAGCCTTATTTATAATAGCCAGAAGCTGGAAAGAACCCAGATGTCCTTATGCAGAGACATGAATACAGAAAATGTGGTACATTTACACAATGGAGTACTACTCAGCTATTAAAAAACAATGACTTCATGAAATTCTTACACAATGGATTGAAGGCAGTGGGGGGAAATGGGATAGCATTTGAAATGTAAATACAGAGAATATCCAATTTCAAAAAGATAGAAAAAAATAAAATATCATTCTGAGTGAGGAAACCCAGTCACAGAAAAAACATACATGGTATGTATTCACTGATAAGTGGATATTAGCCCAAAACCTCAGAATACCCAATTCAAAGACCACAGGAAGCTCAAGAAGAATGAATACCAAAGTGCAGATGTTTCAGTCCTTCTTAGAAAGAAGAACAAAATGCTCACAGGATGAAATACAGGGACAAAGTGTGGAGCAGAGAATGGCGGCATGGCCATTCAGAGACTGCCTCTCCTGAGGATCCATTCCACATATAGTCACAAAACCCAGACAATATTGTGGATGCCAAGAAGTGCATGCTGACTGGAGCCTGATATACCTATCTCCTGAGAGGCTCTTCCACAGCCTAACAAATACAGAGGCAGATGCTTCCAGCCTTCCACTGTACTGAGCATGGGGTTCTGAATCAAGAAGTTTTAGAAAAGACTGAAGGAGCTGAATGGTTTTGCAACCCCATGGGAAGAACAATGATATCAACCAACTAGACCCCCCCATAGCTCCCAAGGACTAAACTACCAACCAAAGAGTACACATGGAGGAACCCATGGCTCCAGCCACATATGTAGCAGAGGATGACATCGTTAGAAATCAATAGACGGGGAGGCCCTTGGTCTTAGGAAGGCTTGATGCCCCTGTTTAGGAAAATGCTAAGAGCAGGGAGGCGGAATGGATTGTGTGTGTGTGTGTGTGTGTGTGTGTGTGTGTGTGTGTGTGTGTACCCTCATAGAAGCATGGAAGGGGGGATGCAATAAGTGGTTTCTGGAGATGAAACTGGGAACGGGGATAACATTTGAATTGTAAATGAAGAAAATATCCAATAAAAGAAAAGAAAAAATATGAAGAATGATGGTGGGTGGTTCTTCCTACTTCAAATGATTTAATTAAGAAAACTTTCTCACAGATATGCTTAGCTACTTGGGTTTAAGTTAATTCTAGATGTGGTGAAGTTGATGACCAATTAATGCCATTACAGCCATTATATCTGTTTATAGAGCCTTTATGTCTGTTTTGTCTTTGTTTTGTTTGCTGTATAGCCATGCATCGCTCTGCTGGATTAAAGGCATTCACTGTTATACCCAACAAGAAGATAAGTTAAATTTATTTAATTGTGTTTTATTTTGTGAACATGAATACACACTGATGTCAGAGGACTGCTCTCCTTTCATCTGTGGGTCCCTGGGTATGATCACAAGCTGAGCCAGCTCTCTAGGCTTGAATACACTGTTTCATCAGACCACTTGATCTGTAAACATTTTTAAAAGGTTAAGCTCAGAAGAGGAGTGACTAGGAGGATGTCATGGATTAGTCAATAAGGAAGAAGTTATGAAGTAAGAGTATCCAGACCTGAAAAAAAAATAGCAATAAAGAAATAAATAAAATTAAGCTAGGGCCAAGGGTTTGCATGTGCAGGAATAGATGAAACTTTCTTCATCTGGCTGAGACAGGTCACATAAGTTAGAGGGTCATATAGAAGACAATTCTCCTCAAGATATTCTCCAGGGCCTTTGCTTTGCTCATTCATAGCTATCAGTATCTTAGCTGAATAATGTCTGGCAAAGTTCACATCCATGATGGACCACTGTGACAGCCATTATCTCAGTAGCAAAGTCCAAAGTTCAAGTCCTCTGTCCACAAACTATTGCCCCCACCCTAGTGGTCCTGGATTGCCCTAGGATTCAGAAACCCACTTACTTCCAGCATCAATTTTGCCCAGACAAAAGACACTAAAGTTAAAGCACGAAAATTGCTGCCTTGTTGAAGATATGATAGAGGCTGGGACATCTAGGCAACACTAATAGTACAGGTAGCAGCAGGGTAGGGAAGAAATGGAGATTCTGAGTTAGAGATGGCATAGCTTATGTCCCATAAGAATATCTGAAATTGTAAATTAGAGTTGGAACTAGAGGAAAAGTCCAAATGAAGACCGAAGACATGCCTACAGATGTATAGAATCAATAGACCTTTTAGGCCAATATCTATTCAGTTTACAAAAGAAAATGATCTTTTTGTGTAGCTCACTACTCTGCTGACTTTTTGGAAATATTTTTTTTTGGTGTGTGTACACAATCTAGGTTTAAAGTCATTGCCTGCTATCCAGACTACTGCTTGAAAATTCGATTAACAGAAGGAATGAATGCTCCTTAGTTACTGTAGTCTTTTTATAAACTTTACCTTAATTATCAATTGAGTTGCTTACCATATTCATAAACCTATAAGCTTTCTAAGGTTATTCAAAGTTTGTGCTTTACTCTTCTTGCCACAATATCTGAAAAAAATAATAACCAATATTTGTATATGACAAAGCATATTTTACATGAGAAGTTATTGGTAAGTGGAAATAGTGACAGAAAATTTATTCTTCTCATGCTTGGGAATGGTAAAAGTACCTGGTTAAAGAGAAAAAGCAGAGCAACTGGACGCAGAGCAGAGCCTGGCCAATCTGCCACCCGGAACAGAAGCTCGTAAAGGCTGAACAACTGGTGAGTGGGAGACCTAGGCCACTGGGGATCAGAGGGATCTCTGCGGAGTGCACAAGGAAAGTGCACACCCTCCCTTGCCCTGCCCTGCCCTGCCCGATCCAGCGACCAGGAACAGAAATTTCGAACTTCTGTTTCCACCTGGTGGCAACTTCAGGACACAGAGCGGAGCCTGGCCCATCTGCCACCCGGAACGGCGGCTCCTAAAGGCTGAGCAATGGGTGGGTGGGAGACCTGGGCTGCCAGGGAGCAGAGAGATCTCTGAAGAGTGCACACGGAAAGTGCACCCCCTGCCTTGCCCTGCCCCGCCTTTACAGATCCAGCGACCAGGAATAGAATTTGGAACTTCTATTGCCACCCGGAGACTCTGAGGCATAGAACAGAGCTCCACCTATCTGCCACCTGGACGAGTGGAGATCCAGGGACACAGACCAGATACAAGGGAAAGGCAAGAACATATCACTGACAACAAAATGGCAAGAGGAAAGCGAAAGAGTATATCCCAAGGAAACCAAGACAACCTGGCAACACCAGAACCCAGCTCTCCCATAACAGAAAACATCGGAATTCCAAACACTCCAGAAAAGGAAGACACAGACCTGAAATCATACCTCAAGATGCTGATAGAGATACTTAAACAAGAAAGGGAGATAAAGCAAAAAGATTCAGAAGCTTTTAAAGAGCAAACAAGAAAAACAAACACTCAAAGAACTCAAAGAACTAGAGGAAAACAGAATCAAAGAGATGAAGGAATGGAAGAGGGAACTTAAAACGGAAATTGACACAATAAAGAAAACACAAAAAGAGATAACCCTAGAGGTAGAACACCTAAAAAAGAAATCAGGAATCACAGAAGCAAGCATTTCCAATAGATTACAAGAGACGTAAGAGAGAATCTCGGGGGCAGAAGACAACATTGTAAACATAGACAAAACAGCCAGAGAAGATGCAAAAAACAAAAAGCTCCTAACCCAAAATGTCCAGAAAATCCAGGACACAATGAGAAGACCAAACCTAAGGATAATAGGAATAGAAGAGGGAGAAGAGGATCAACTAAGAGGCACAGTAAATATCTTCAACGAAATCGTAGAAGAAAACTTCCCTACCCTCAAGAATGAGATGACCACGAGCATAAAAGAAGCCTTCAGAACTCCAAATAGGTTGGACCAGAAAAGAAATACCTCCCGATACATAATAGTAAAAACATCAAGTGCCCAAAGCAAAGAAAGAATACTAAAAGCAGTAAGGGAAAAAGGTCAGGTAACATATAAAGGCAGGCCAATCAGACTCACACCCGATTTCTCAACAGAGACTATGAAAGCTAGAAGAGCCTCGACAGACATCATGCACACCCTAAGAGAACACAAGTGCCAGCCCAAGCTGCTATACCCAGCAAAATTATCAATCACCATCGATGGAGAGATGAAGATATTTCAAGACAAATCTAAATTTACACAATATCTGACCACAAACCCAGCACTACAATGAATTATAGGTGGAAAACCCAATACAATGAGGGAAAATACAGCCTAGTAAAAACAAGAAAACTCCTAAACAAGAAAAATAAAAGAAGAAAAAGACACAGACACAAATCAACCCACAAAAGCAATAATGGCAGGAAACAGAAACAACTATTCCTTGATATCTATTAACATAAATGGACTCAACTCCCCAATAAAGAGACATAGGCTATCAGACTGGATACATAAACAAAATCCAGCCTTTTGCTGCATACAGGTAACTCATCTCAGAGACAAAGAGAGACACTATCTCAGAGTTAAAGGGTGGGAAAAAAACTTCCAAGCAAACAGCTCCAAAAATCAAGCTGGAGTGGCTATTCTAATATCGAATAAAGTAAATTTCCAACCAAAAGTTATCAAAAAAGATAAGGAAGGACACTTTTTACTCATTACCGGGGAAACCGGTCAGGAGAAACTCTCAATCCTTAACATATATGCTCCAAATAAAAAAGCACCCACATTCATAAAAGAAACTCTACTAAAGCTCAAAAAATACATTTCACCCCAAACAATAATAGTGGGAGACTTTAATACCCTACTCTCACCAATGGACAGATCATGGAAACAGAAAATGAACAAGGGCACTGCAAAACTAGCAGAGACTTTGAACCAACTAGAATTAATAGATATATACAGAACATATTATCCTAAAGTAAAAGAATACAACTTCTTCTCAGCACCCCATGGCACCTTCTCGAAAATTGATGACATAATTGGACACAGAGCGAGCCTCAATCGATATAAGAAGATTGAAATACTCCCATGCATCCTCTAAGATCACCATGGTCTACGATGGTCTTTAACGACAACAAAGACAACAAAAAAGCCCACATACACATGGAAACTAAACAACGCTCTGTTAAAAAATAGCAGGGTCAAAGAAGAAATAAAGAAAGAAATTAAGGACTTTCTAGAATTTAACGAAAATGATAACACAACATACCCAAACCTATGGGATGCAATGAAAGCAGTATTGAGAGGAAAACTCATAGCCCTAATTGCTTCCAAAAAGAAACTGGAGAGAGCTTACATCAGCAACCTGACAGCACAGCTAAAAGCCCTAGAACAGAAGGAAGCAGATATACCCAAAAAGAGTAGACCACAAGAAATAATCTAAATTAGGGCAGAAATAGACAAAATAGAATCAAAAAGAACCATTGAAAAAATCAACAAAACCAAGAGTTGGTTCTTTGAGAAAATCAACAAGATTGATAAACCCCTAGCCAGACTAACTAGAGGGCAAAGAGAGAGTATACAAATTAACAACATCAAAAAGGAAAGTGGGGATATAACAACTGAAACTGAGGAAATTCAGGAAATCATCAGATCCTACTACAAAAACTTATACTCCACAAAATTGGAAAATCTGGAGGAAATGGACGAATTCCTAGACAGATACAAGATCCCAAAGTTAAAACAAAACCAAGTAAACCATCTAAATAACCCTATAACACCTAAAGAAATAGAAGAAGTCATCAAAAGTCTCCCAACCAAAAATAGCCCAGGTCCACACGGGTTAAGTACAGAATTTTATCAGACATTTATTGGGGATATAACACCAATACTCTCCAAACTATTCCAAAGGATAGAATCAGATGGAATACTACCTAAGTCATTTTTTGAGGCTACAATAATTCTTGTACCTAAACCACACAAAGACCCTACAAGGAAAGAGAACTTCAGACCAATCTCACTTATGAACATTTATGCAAAAATACTCAACAAAATCCTTTCAAACTGAATCCAAGAACACATTAAAACGATCATTCATCATGACCAAGTAGGCTTCATCCCTGGGATGCAGGGATGGTTTAATATAAGGAAATCCATCAATGTAATCCACCATATAAACAAACTCAAAGATCAAAATCACATGGTCATCTCAGTAGATGCTGAGAAAGCATTTGACAAAATCCAACACCCCTTCATGTTAAAAGTCCTGGAAAGAACAGGAATCCAAGGCCCATACCTAAACATAATAAAAGCAATATACAGCAAACCAACAGCCAACATCAAACTTAATGGCGAGAAACTTGAAGCAATCCCACTAAAATCAGGGACTCCACAAGGCTGCCCACTCTCCCCCTACCTATTCAACATAGTACTGGAAGTCCTGGCTGGAGCAATTAGACAGCAAAAGGAGATCACGGGGATACAAATCGGAAAGGAAGAGATAAAAACATCACTCTTTGCCAATGACATGATAGTGTACTTGAGTGACCCCAAAAATTCCACCAGAGAACTTCTACAGCTGATAAACAAGTTCAGCAAAGTGGCTAGATACAAAATTAACTGGAACAAATCAGTAGCCTTCCTATACTCAAAGGACAAACATGTGGAGAAAGAAATTAGGGAAAAGGTACCCTTCACAATCGTCACAAAAACTATGAAATACCTTGGTGTGACTCTAACTAAGCAAGTGAAGGACCTGTACTACAAGAACTTCAAACCTCTAAAGAAAGAAATTGAGGAGGATCTCAGAAAATGGAAAGATCTCCCATGCTCAAGGATTGGAGAGATCAACATCTTAAAAATGGCCATCCTACCAAAAGCAATCTACAGATTCAATGCAATCCCCATCAAAATTCCAACCCAGTTCTTCATGGAATTGGAAAAATCAATGTGCAATTTCATATGGAATAACAAAAGACCTAGAATAGCAAAATCCATCCTCAACAACAAAAAAACATCTGTGGGAATCACTATCCCTGACCTCAAGCTATATTACAAGGCAATTGTGCTGAAAACTGCATGGTACTGGTACAGAAATAGGCATGTGGATCAATGGAATAGAATAGAAGATCCAGAAATGAGCCCTCATGGTCACCTGATTTTTGACAAAGGAGCAGTAAACATTCAATGGAAAAAGGACAGCCTATTCAGCAAATGGTGCTGGTCCAACTGGCACTCAGCATGCAAAAGAATGAAAATAGACCCTTTCTTATCTCCTTGTACAAAGCTCAAGTGCAAGTGGATCAAAGATCTCCACATTAAACCAGATACACTGAAACTATTAGATGAGAAAGTAGGGAAAACCTTAGAACACATAGGCACAGGAGAAAATTTCCTGAACAAAACACCAATGGCTCAAGCTCTAAGGTCAAAGATTAACAAATGGGACTTAATCAGATTGCAATGTCTCTGTAAGGCTAAGGACATTGTCAAGAAAACAAGACTGTATGAAATCCAAGAAATAAAGGAAACAAATATATATATATATATATATATATATATATATATTTACAAAACAAGAAAACTTTGACTATTTCCACGTTGCATTTTGTTTTGCATGTACTTTAAGCTCATGGTAACTATTAGGTTTTCAATGCATACTGTCAAGCCCTTTAAAAAATCAAGTACTGACTAAAAAATATATTCACATAGTTTTATGTAATAATTATTTTAATATCTGAAAAAACAGTACTGACAAAAATGTATAATTTTAAGCAAAAAATGTTTAAAATCTGTACATTTATCTTTGTTTTGTAAAATAAAGTTGTTTATAAAAATAAATAAATAAATAAAATAGAGAAAAAGCATGTGAATATTTTTATCTTCATATATATATTAGAATCCCTAACAGTTTAATTCCCAAAACTAGTGCTATTGAAGTACCTACAGGTCCAACTCCAACCTCAATTATAGAGCCATCATCTGAAATATTAGTGCTTCTATCTCTACTTTAGATGTCATTCTGACATTGTACTTTGTTGTATTTAACTTTAACTTCAGACCTTACCTGGAATCTTTGTATAATGATGTCTCTTTATCCATAACAAGGATAGGATTTTTAAGACATCTTCATGCTATGTTCCTTGCCATCTCTTTAAATTCCCTCTTTATACCAGTCACTCCTCTGACTTTACTTGATGAAACAACTACAATCAATTAAATTTCCTGTTGTTGGAATTATCACAAACTTCCAGCTTTCTTTGCCTGCTGTAAATCTCATTAGGATACCTACCCCATGCTTTTTTCACTTGTCACTTCTGTCAGTAAGACCAAAGTCTGGTTTTGACATGTGTAGGTGGAGCTGAGTTCACTTAATGCGCATTTTGTCAGCTAATAATTGGAGTCTAAGATGGAAATAGACTTTTGGTAACAATGCTGAGAAATATTCCAGTTAATGAAAATTTTAAAATTATGAAATACATAATTAGTTACTTTGACTAATTTGTGCAATGCTTTTTAAATGTATATACATAAGCATGTGTGCAAAAATGCACACCCCACCCATCTGTGTGCCTGTGGAAAGCCAGAGGTCAACATCTTATTGTTCTCTATTTTTGAGACCAGGTTTCTCAATGAACCCAGAACTCCTTGATTGGTAAGACAGGATTGTCATCAAGTCACTAGAACCTTCCTTTCTCTGTCTCCCAGAACCAGTATTCTAGGCACATATCACCATGGCTAATATTTTAACATGGGTGCCTGGGAACTGAACTCAGATAATGTAGGCATAGCAAGCAATTTACCCAATATTCCCAGTGTTTTCTGATTCTTAATAACCTTAGGAAGCTATTAGGTATATTTTTCTCTCTCGTCCAAGTAGTTGCTCTCATCAGCTTTTTAATTTCTGGTTTATAATTGCAGGGATAAGAAAATAAAAGTTTCATGGTTTTCAGAACTGTCAGAAAGACCTTGTTTTCAGTAGTGACCCTTGTGAGTAAGGCAGAAGTACTGATAAAAAGACAAAAATCTGAACTGTCTACTTTTTAATATAACATTACTATTCGTATCAAACCTCTTCACATAGGACAATTTCAACTCTAGCCCCAGTCCTCTACACAGAGGACAGCTTCTCTTTGTTCTTAATGTTTCCCCACAATTCACTTGAAGTAAATCTCACATGAAAGTAGGTGTCAATTCACTTTCATCCAAATGTGAAAGTGAGGAGATTCTTTCAAATGTCTATTACCCGTGAGTTGGGACCTATAGACACTAAGCGGAGGGATGAATCTTTTCCCTCAGTTCTTAAGTGTGTTATACCTATTTTATTAGTTTTCTATACATTTTGCTAATAGTGATTAAATTATAACCAACTCTAAATATAGCAGGCTTAAGGGTATATAATATAAATTGGTAGTGCTGGACTAGATGAGACAAATTTTCATCATTTCCCACTCCATAATGCTCTTTGCCATAATGCATTACTAGGATGAATGTGTTGCAATTATTTCATTTCTTTCCTACTGACATTTACATGAACTCTTTGTGAGAACCTGCTACCCATGCAATCCTGTACTTGCTAGAGGAATGAATATAAGAAAGGCAAGCACTGGGTACTTGTCCTCGTGGAGCTGATATGGATCTTCAATATCTTCTACAGGCTTCCATGTTAAAAACCTTGGATTCAGATGATGATACTGTTGAATAGTAGGAAACGTCTGAAGGCTGGGCCTAGTTGAAGAAGAAAGCCCATTTGTGATAGAGCCTTGGATAGTATATTGGAACCCTGGTCTGGCTCTTATTCTGCCTTCCTGGCCACCTTGATATAAATAGTTTTGTTCCACTGAATGCTTCCTACCATCATGTTCTGCTTTGCCACAGTCCCAAAGCAACAAGGCCAGGAGACCATGTATAGAAACTCTGGAACCTGTGAGCCAAAGTTAACTTTTTTTTTTTCTTTTAAAGTTGTTTATTTCTATAGGAACTATGTTGCCACAGTTACAGAAAGCAGACTAACACATTTACCATCTGGTTAATTGGAAAAAAGAGACTATACTTTTAGTAATAATTAATAGCCCAAGGCTTAAATAGCAACAGAAAATCACTGTTCATATGAAATCTCCAACTTTGTTTTACCATCAGCAGAAGCTGTAACGTCTGGTTCCTCCATTAATGAAAAAGCAAACCAGCCCTCTCTTAAGCAGTTGAAGAACACTTACCACAAAATTGTGAAATGGTTTCACAAACTACATACCATGACAATACAAACATATCCCTCATTTTTCAAATAATACTGAAACAAATATTTCTGCTTCACTTAAAAAAAGAGTCTAAATGCCTTTTCAAATAGTGCCTGCATTTTACACCTTGTTTTTGACTTTCAAACACATTCCTAACATAATTCACCAGTGACTTATAATTCAAGAGTTCTGACACTGTTGTAGAGGAATCTACTTAAAGCTTGACAGGAATCAAAAAAAAAAAAAAAAAAAAAAAAAAAAAGAGTTTGAGAAATCAAAAGACATCCTCATAAGGTAGATCTTTCCTATTCCTTTCATCTACATTTTACTAAAAAAAAGTATTTTCAACCATATTCTCCAAATAAAAAGAATGAGTGTATCTGCCTGTTGGTGACCTGACCAGACTTAATTAATTAGTAGTCATCTCCAGCTGTCATCTGGGCTTATTTGCATAGGCTGTAAGAATAGGTCAGTGCAGCTCAGCAGCTGAGACTCAAACCATGACCTTTTTGGTCCACTGAGCATGAGCCAAAGTAACTCAAGAGTTAATCAGATCTATGTCCTTAGTCCACAGTGCTCCAAACTTCTTCAGCTGTGACAACAAAGGCCGAGTTTGAATTCCTGCACCATATACACCTGTGATGTTTGAGGAAAATAGATTCTAGGGAAGCGTTCTCAGATCCTCTGATACCATGCACATGGGATGAAGTCCCTGAACATATGTGCTTATAAATGCCCCCCTTTCCCTGCAATGTTCATGCTGACTAGCCTACACTTTAGCCTGAAGCTATAGCTCCTTTCATTTTCCTTTTCCAAATTCTTACTAATCATTCCCATAATTGGAAGCCCCCCTCCTTTGCCAGCTGTAAATCTTTATCCTTCGGGCTCCCACATCATCCTTCATCTGAATGGTATTTTTTTTTCTTCAAGGGACTAAAAAGCACTTTGACTTTTAATGGTACTTATCACACTCTGCCTTATCACATTTTTAGTCCCCATCTATTTCCAGATGCCTTTTTCATTCCAATTACTTCAAAATTGTTTGAAATGAATTGATTTCGCTTCTGTCGACTACTTGGAAAATTCCCTGCACAAAACCTGTTTGTCTATATAACAGGAGAAGCATTCATCCCAGTACAAGTTGGTTTCTTTCTTTGTCTGACTTTACCGTGTACACTCCCTGTTGAGATCTCCCTGGCTTTCTGTCTGTTCTTCCCATCTTTGTTTTTCTCTCTGCAACAACACAACTCCTTCCTACCTCTGTGTGGCACTGTCCAACTGTCTGCATCTTTCTAACAGCTGTTCACTTGTTTTTGTCAGTAAGTGGCTTTGACTTTTTTTTTATTTTGTTTTCTTCTGTCTGTCCATTTCTGTATTCCCTTGTAGCCAGCAAAAAAAAAAAAAAAAAAAAAAAAAAATAGCTAAAGATCTTCTGAAGAGTCTCTTAAACTGTACCTCAAAGTGCAGAGATACTGGAGCTTTTCAAGTTAAAACTCAGAGGCTAAAGTCTGAAGATCTTGCACTGTGAGAAAAATCCTCTTACTAGGCTAAAGTTATGTCCAGCACTACAATGGAGACTGTGAATTGGATCCTTAAACACATTGGTTGCCTAATTTACATAATAAGGCATAATGATTACAAAAATAAATGTGACCCACAACAGTTAATCACAATAAAAACTTCTTTCATGTCAGAGAGCAAGCAAAAGGCTCTAGAATACTAGCCTGATATGGTGGTATACATATTTTTTTCATTTCATGCTGTAGCTGTCTTCAGAAACACCAGAAGACGGCATTGGATCACCTTACAGATGGTTGTGAGCCAGCTTATGGTTGTTGGGACTTGAACTCAGGATCTCTAGAAGAGCAGGCAGTGCCTTTAACTGCTGAGCCATCTATCTAGCCCCAGGGTGTCCACTTTTAATGTTAGCACTAAAGATACAGAGGCAGGCTGATCTCTGGGTTTCAGTTTAGTCTGCTCTACATATCAAATTCTAGTTGCATGGGAGGTGGGGTGAAGAGAAAAAAAAATTATTAAAGTGGCTTACAGACTGTGGTTCCGCTAGGACTATATAATGAGACTTTGCCACATATTTGCCTACCAACAATTCTAAGACACTACCTTTCCCAGGAGACTAAAGATTCTTATGTGAGTTTAAATAAATTAAAAGTAATGGTACATTATAATAATGTCAACTAATATTTCCAATGTCCACTGTATGACACATATCCTAGATATATTAATTTATTTACTCATCTGACAACATTTTGTGAAGATGAACACAGAGGTTGAAGGTGGTTAATTAATTCTGTGATCACCTATCCCTAAGGGGTGAAGCTTGAATCTGAACTGATACATAGTATCATTCCAAAGTCTGGGCTCCTAACCTCACCAGTAGTTTTCAAACTTGTGAGCACTTAGGAGTCCCTTGGGTGCTCATTAAACCTTCACATTCCTGAACTTCATTCGAAATGTACCAAGTTCCAGAGTCCACTTGTTTGACAAATGATGCAGGTGATTTTTTTGACTGTTCGACCTGTTTGAGAAACTGCTCTAAACAGCTTCTCTCGCCACAGTATAAAGCTTGAGGGAGTTATGTTCCTTCTGTTCAGTGGCTTTGCTATACAGAGAATCCAAATTAGCTTTAGATTCTTCATTAAATCTATTCTGTAAGTGAACAAAAGCACCCAGCCTGAGGATTTTACCCAGAGTCAGCGACAGTTTTAATGGTAGTGTTGTTAATGTAGTGAGTGGAACCTACAAAGCCGGGGTCTGAAAGGCTGGAGGGCGGGCTTTGTGCTCTGTGGCTAAAAAACACTTGGTGTTCTTCCAAGCACCTGAGTTCAATTCCTAACATGCACACACGGCAGATCAGAACCATCTCTAGTTTCAGTTCCAGTGTTGGGATCTGGCATACTCAGCCACCTGCATTCACATGTACACACCCACACGCAGATGCACACATGTACACATAATTAAAAATAATACAAAGAAATCTTAAAATAAAATAATAGACTACTTCTTGGTGCGGAAAAGAATCATTTCTTTCCTTAAAAGTTAATCGGAGGTGCCAAGATCTTGGCAAAGAAACCACCCCTCAGGATAGTAGGTGGTGCTACCTCAGGAAGGCAAGCACATTTTCAGCCAAGCTAGAGTGTAATAATTATTCCTTTAATGAATACTATACTTTTACTTCTCATAATCCCAGCCTGCTCAAGTTCCTCTCCCTATCTAACCCTTTCCCTACTCTGGCACAGTCTGGACAAGCCACCATGAGTTCCTTTTTTCCTCCATTCTGATTTCAGACACAGAAAAGTACCATTTCTCTCCCTACTTCCCTTCCTCCTGCCCTCTCCCTCTCCTTGCTCCTTCCTCCCCTCCTCCTCCTCTCTCTGTCTCTCTCCCTCTCTCTCTCTCTCTCTCTCTCTCTCTCTCTCTCTCTCTCTCTCTCTCTCTCTCTCACACACACACACACACACACACACAAAAACATACTTAATTTCTCCTTACCTCTCACTCTCCCCTTCCTCCCTATGTCTTTCTCCTAATGCCCCCCCACCCCATTACTCATTATCTGAAGCCTGCTAACTCTAGGCAGACCTT
Source organism: Micromys minutus (assembly GCF_963924665.1). NCBI lineage: Eukaryota > Metazoa > Chordata > Mammalia > Rodentia > Muridae > Micromys > Micromys minutus. Next base: position 68,915,522 of record NC_137970.1, read on the forward strand.
CATTTAGGTTAACTTAAAGGGCATGACCCTTCTTCTTTTTCTCCTCTATTCTCCTCCTCCATGAAGCTACCAGAGTTATACCTTACCCACTCTGGGTGTCTGTCTTTTATACTCTCATAAAATAATCCCTTAGCTTCTGAGCTTGTTAAATTGTTTCATTAGTGAGGTGACCATGAGAGGGGCCCCAGTTTCTTCAGTGTTATTTAGTAACCTAGATGGTACTGCCAAAATGTCTGGTAACAGAAGACTGAAAGTGAGCAGAAGGCTTTCTCCTTCTATAACTCTATAGTTACAAAGCTTTACATAGGGAGAAGAAAGGGGACTATACTGATTATTTTTCCCATTTTTATGAGAGAAGAGAAAGCAACTTGAAGAGGAGGAATTTATTTTAACTCACAGTTGGAGAAGTGTCTTTGTCATATGAAGGAGATCATGGTCTGGGGAGCAGCGCTCGCCTGTGTCAAGGCGTGTGAGGCTAAGGGAGTGAGTTATAACTCTCAAGGCCTACTCCCCACTAACCCAATTTTTCCAACTAGCCCTCACTTCCAAAAGGTTCCAAAACCCCTCAAATCAGAACTACCAGATTAGAACACTGTTCAAACACAGAAGCCTATGGAGGACAAAATAAATCCAAATTATAACAGGGACTAACAACCTTCTGAATAAAGAAATGCCATGGAATTGGTCACTATATTGCCCTTTAGATTCATCGTTGTTCTAATTAATGAAATTGTGGCTGACATTATAAATTATAAACACCTAGAAGCTATGTAGGTTGAAAACACAAAATTCAAAGACATACATTGTCTTAGGTTTTACTGCTGTGAACAGATACCATGACCAAGGCAACCCTTATAAAGAACAACACATAATTGGGGCTGGCTTACAGGTTCAGAAGTTCATTCCAGTATCATCAAAGCAGGAGTATGGCAGCATCCAGGCAGGCATGGTTCAGGCAAATTGACAATTCTACATTTCATTTGAAGGCTGCTAATGGAAGACTGACTTCTAGGCAGTTAGGATGAGGGTCTTAAGCCCACAACCACACTGACACACCTACTCCAACAAGACCACACCTATTCCAGCAGAGGCAAATATTTTCTTTTTATTGGATATTCTCTGCATTTACATTTCAAATGTTATCCCCTTTCCCATCTAGTCCAACCTCCCTCTCCCTTCCTCTTGCTTCCATGAAGAGGCTCCCACTTCCAACCACCCTATCCCACCTCAGCACTTTGACATTCCATCACACTGAAAAACTGAGCCTTCACTAAAGGCCTCTTCTCTCATTGATACCAGACAATGCCATCCCCCTGCTACATATACAAATGGAGGCATGGGTCTCTCCAGGTGTATTCATTGGTTGGTGTTTTAGTCCCTAGAGCTCTGGTACATTTTGTTGGTTGATAATGTTGTTCTTCCCATGGGGCTACAAAACCTTTCAGCTCCTTCAGTCCTTTCCATAGCTCCTTCATTGGGATACATGTGCTTAGTCCAATGGCTAGCTGCAAGCATCCACATCTTTATCAGTATGGCTCTGTAATACATATCAAACTCCGGCCAGTAAGCACTTCTTAGCATCAGCAATAGTGCCCAGGTTTAGGGACTGCATATGGGATGGATGACCAGGTAACGCTTTCTCTGGATGATCTTTTCTCTACTCCCTGCTCCTCTATTTGTATCTGTATTTCCTCCCATGAGTATTTTGTTCTTTATTCTAAGAAAGACTGAGGCATCCATATTCTGGGTATTTTCTAGTTGCATCCCTCTGCCTAAGAATTTTACGAATTCGTTGTTTTTAATATATACCACATTTTCTGTATCCATTTCTCTCTTAAAGAATATCTGGGTTCTTTCCAGCTTCTGGCTATTATAAATAAGGCTGCTGTGAACATGGTGGTGCATGTGTCCTTGTTATATGTTGGAGCATCTTTTGGGTAAATGCCCAGGAGAGGTATAGCTGGGTCCTCAGGTAGTACTATATCCAGTTTTCTGAAGAACCACCATAATGATTTCCAGATTAGTTGTACCAGCTTGCAATCCCACCAACAATGGAGGAGTGTTTATCTTTCTCCACATTCTCACCAGCATGTGCTGTCTGTTACCTGAGTTTTTGATCTTAGCCATTCTGACTGGTGTGAGATGAAATCTCAGGGTTGTTTTAATTTGCATTTCCCTGATGACTAAGGATGTTGAGCATTTCTTTAGGGTCTTCTCAGCCATTCAATATTCATCAGTTGAGAATTCTTTGTTTAGCTCGGTACCCCATTTTTAAATAGGATTCTTTGATTCTCTGAAGTCAACTTTTTGAGTTTTTTGTATATATTAGATATTAGCCTTCTCTCTGATGTAGGTTTGGTAACAATTTTTCCAATCTTTTGGTTACCATTTTGTCCCATTGAGAGTGTCCTTAACCTTACAGAAGGTTGAAATTTTATGAGGTCCCATTTGTCGATTCTTGATCTTAGAGCATAAACTTCTGGTTATTATAAATAGGGCTGCTATGAACATAGTGGTGCAAAAGAACAGACACAGTGTGCAGTCACTGATAATTGGATACTAACCCCAGAAACTCTGAACACCCCAGAAACAACTCACAGACTATATGAAGTTCAAAAAATAAAATAAAATGAAAAGCCATTATGTTTAATCTTTATACACCAAGAAAACTTCGACTATTTCCAGGTTACATCTTGTTTTACATGTACTTTATGCTCATTGTAACTAGTACGATTTTAATGCATACTATCAAACCTTTAAAAAAATCAAATACTGACAAAAATTATACTCAAAAATGCTTTTAAAATCTGTACATTAATCTTTGTTTTTTAAAATAAAGTTGTTCAATTAAAAAAAGAACATAATTATTTTTCTAGTGTTTGTTTATGAACCCTTCATTTGTATATTTAGTTAAGCAATAACACAAACAAGGTACAAATTTGAGGAGCAAATCATAGCTGTTCCTCTTTCTTTCATTTCCTTCATTTTCACTCATGGCACACAAACACTCTCAAAAAATTTGAGTGTTGTTTTGTATAAGCTAGTGATTCATATGTTAATAAGACCTTTTTTGTATTAAAAATCTAAAATAGTCCACTTAACCTCATTTTCATTGTTACATTTTGAATTTATCTGATTATAAAGGTTTCAAGATGTTTTAAATTTGTTTCTCTTCCACTATGTTTCCAGGAATATTGTTATTTATTGATTTATTGAATTTTCTTTATATTATATGTTTTCTCTGATATGAGGTTAGAAATACTACTCTCTACTTCCATGTCAATAATCATTATCTTGAGAAATGGAACAAACATGGTTAATTTTTGGAAGAATCAATATATATAATTATTTGCCTCATACCTTTATGTAATATTAGTTCTTTCATGAAATGCCATATTTTTCAATAAACTAGACTTCATTAGGGTAGAGAATAGAAATCTGGGATATATCTCAGAACAACTGACAGCTTTGAATAATGGAAAGAATATAAAAGAAATATAGAGCAGTTGCTCTGTCTATGATTTCAACAACTGAATGTGCCAAAATGAGCCATTTTCTAAAACAAAAGAGGTGGAATAGGCTTGGAATAAGGGTTGGGAATACAAGAAGAAATTAATATTAGCTTTAAACAATGAGAAAAGAAATATATTTATTAATCAAGTGAAGCTAGTTAGTATAGAACTGGAATTATAGAGTGAGCCAGCGGTGAGCCGATGGGTGGTCAACCTCTTCCCCCTCCACGCCCCAGCTTGCTCCAGGGAACCAGTAACCCTGCATTGGGCTATTCCCAGCTGAACAACAAGGAGTGAGGAACCACACTGAGACCACCTGCACCAGGAACCTCAGTGAGCCAGCGGAAGAGCAGTGAGCCAGCAGTGAGCCAGCAGTGATTCAGGGACACAGGACTAGAACAGAAGTGAACCACCAGTGAGCCAGTGGTGAGCCAGCGGTGATCCAGCAGTGATCCAGGGACACAAGACTGACAACAAGATGTCAGGAGGAAAGGGAAAGAACATATCCCAGGGAAACCAAGATAACCTAGCAACACCAGTACCCAGCTCTCCCATCACAGCAAACAGCAGAATTTCAAACACACCAGAAAAAGAAGACGCAGACTTAAAATCATACCTCAAGATGATTATAGAGATCCTTAAACAAGAACAGGAGGAAAAGCAAAAAGAATCGGAAACTTTTAAAGAGGAAACAAGAAAAACACTCAAAGAGCTCAAAGAACTAGAGGAAAACAGAACTAAAGAAATGAAGGAATGGAAGAAGGAATTTAAAACGGAAATTGACACAATAAAGAAAAAACTAAAAGAGATAACCGTAGAGGTAGAACACGTAAAAACGAAATCAAGAGTCACAGATGCAAGCATTTCCAATAGATTACAAGAGATGGAAGAGAGAATCTTGGGGGCCGAAGACAACATTGAAAACAGACAAAACAGTCAGAGAAGATGCAAAAACCAAAACTCTCGTAAACCAAAATGTCTAGGAGATCCAGGACACAATGAGAAGAACAAACCTAAGAATAATAGGAATAGAAGAGGGCGAAGAATATCAACTAAGAGGCACAGTAAATATCTTCAATAAAATCATAGAAGAAAACTTCCCTACTCTTAAGAATGAGATGACCATGAGGATAAAACAAGCCTACCGAACTCCAAATAGATTGGATCAGAAAGAAACTCCTCCAGACACATAATAGTCAAAGTGCCAAGTGTCCAAAGTAAAGAAAAATATTAAAAGCAGCAAGGGAAAGAGGCCATGTAACTTATAAAGGCAGACCAATCAGAATCACACCCTATTTCTCAACAGAGACTATGAAAGCTAGAAGAGCCTGGTCAGATATCACGCAAACTCTAAGAGAACACAGGTACCAGCCAAAGCTGCTATACCCAGAAAAACTCTCAATCACCATAGATGGAGAGACTAAGATATTGCAAGACAAAACTAAATTTACACAATATCTGACCACAAACCCAACACTACAATGAATTATAGGTGGAAAACCGATTACAACGAGGGGAACTATATCCCAATAAAAACAAGAAAACTTATAAACAAGAAAACCAAAAGAAGAAAGACATACAGGCACAATTCAAAGTCCAAAAGCAAAAATAGCAGGAAACAGCAACCACTATTCCTTGATATCTGTTAACATAAATGGACTCAATTCCCCAATAAAAAGACATAGGCTATCAGAATGGATACATAAACAAAACCCAGCAATTTGTTGCATACAAGAAACTTATCTCAGAGACAAAGACAGACACTATCTCAGAGTAAAAGGGTGGGAAAAAAACTTCCAAGCAAATGGCCCCAAGAAGCAAGCTGGAGTGGCCATTCTAATATCGAATAAAGTAGATTTTCAACCAAAACTTATCAAAAAAGATAAGAAAGGACACTTTTTACTCATTACAAGGGAAATTTGTCAAGAGGAACTCTCAATCTTTAACATATATGCTCCAAATACAAAAGCACCCACATTCATAAAAGAAACCCTACTAAAGCTCAAAAATATATTGCACCCCACACAATAATAGTGGGAGACCTCAATACCCCACTCTCACCAATGGACAGATCAGAGAAACAAAAACTGAACAAGGATACTGTAAAACTAGCAGAGGTTAATATCAGAGATTAACAATCAGCGATGATTTTCATAATATTTTTCTGAAGCGCAACATGTGTTCATCTGAAAAAGTAGTGTTCAGAAATGAAAATGATGCCTAACCCACCCCTCACAGTGTTAAACCAGGCAGGGTTATTTAAGAGAATAGCTAATAGGTTAATTGGAGAAAAGCTGATGTTATTTATACATTGTAAGCATGTCTTCATAATAAAAATATTAGCAATTAGATTTTGCTTGTTGATGTGCATCACACACATGTTTGATATAATGTGCAGTATCTTTCCAGATTAAATCAAAATAGTTGGAAAATGGATGTATCTAGAGAATATTATCCTGCGTGAGATAACCCAATTACAAAGAAACAGACATACTATGAAGTCACTGATAATTGGATACTAACCGCAGAAAGCTATGAATACCCAAGAAACAACTCACAGATCATATCAAGCTCAAAAAAAAGAAAGGCTAAGAAGTGGAAGCCTCAGTCTGTAGGAAAAAAAAAAAAAACAAGTGTATAGCACCCACTCAGAGTGTGGTACACCTAGACCTTAAATCATTAATAACTCAAGAGCTAAGAAGACAGCCTTGTGGCAATTTTTGCTACTTAAAAATCATGATGTCTAATCTATACAATCAAGAAAACTTTGATTATTTCCATGTTCTGTTTTGCTTTACATGTACTTTATGCTTATGATAACTAGTAAGATTTCAATGCATTCTAACAAACCTTTATTTTTTTCATAGACCGTCTTTTATTGGTAAAAGGGCACATAGAAATATTAAAACCACAATGGGGTTTCCTAGAAAAAACAAAATTACACAAAACATCTAAAAGAGAGTCACAGTGTTTCTAATACACAGAATTTAACCAAACTCTTTCCACATGGTAAATAAGGCAGTGAAAAATTTGCAGGCAATAGTCCCCTGGTTGTCCAAGACTTTAGAAAAACATTTTAGAGAATTTAACAGAAAGAAAAGAATGTTGTAGAAAATATCAATCAATATGATTTTTTTTTTTACACTGAGCAAAAAGTATATGTAATACAGGGTGTAACCCAGAATTTGTCAATGTGTTCTTGGTGTGTAAAGATTGAGCATGACTTTTTTGTTGTTGTTTTTTTTTTTGTTTTCTTTTATTTTGTTTTGTTTTTTTCTTGGACGTCACACTGTCTGTGAGTTGTTTCTGGGGCAGTGCGAGCCTCTGGGGTTAGCATCCCACTATCAGTGACTACATATTATGTCTGTTCTTTTTAACTGGGTTATCTCATTCAGGATGATATTCTCTAGATGCAGCCATTTTCTAAAGAATTTGGTTAAGTCATTGTTTCTGGTGGCTGAGTAGTATTCCATTATGTAAATGTACCACAATTTTTGTATCCATTAATCTACTAAAGGACATCTGGGTTCATTCCAGTTTTTGGTTATTATAAATAGAGCTGCTATGAACATTGTGGTGCATGTATATTTGTTGTATATTAAGGTGTCTCTGGGGTATATGCCCAGAAGTGGAATAGCTGGGTCTTCAGGTAGTACTATGTCCAATTTTCTGAGGTATCACCAGACTGATTTCCAGAGTGGTTGTATCAGTTTACAACCCCACCAACAGTGGAGAAGTGTTCCTCTTTCTCCCCAACCTCCTCAGCATCTGCTGTCATCTGAGTTTTGGATCTTGGCCAATCTGACTGGTGTGAGGTGGAATCTCAGGGTTGTTTTGATTTGCATTTCCCTGATGGCTAAGGATGTTGAGCACTTCCTCAGATGTTTCTCAGCCATTCGATATTCCTCAATTGAGAACGTTTTGCTTAACCCTGTACTCCATTTTTTATAGGGTTATTTGATTCGCTGGTGTCTAGCTTTTTGAATTCTTTGTATACCTTGGATATTAGGTCTCTATCTGATGTGGAGTTGGTAAAGACCTTTTCCCATTGTGTTGGCTGCCATTTTGTTTTCTTGACAATGTCCTTAGCCTTACAGAAACTTTGCAATCTCATTAAGTCTCATTTGTTAATCTTTGACCTTAGAGCTTGAGCCATTGGTGTTTTGTTCAGGAAATTTTCTCCTGTGCCTATGTGTTCTAAGGTTTTCCCTACTTTCTCATCTAATAGTTTCAGTGTATCTGGTTTAATGTGGAGATCTTTGATCCACTTGCACTTGAGCTTTGTACAAGGAGATAAGAAAGGGTCTATTTTCATTCTTTTGCATGCTGAGTGCCAGTTGGACCAGCACCATTTGCTGAATAGGCTGTCCTTTTTCCATTGAATGTTTACTGCTCCTTTGTCAAAAATCAGGTGACCATGAGGGCTCATTTCTGGATCTTCTATTCTATTCCATTGATCCACATGCCTATTTCTGTACCAGTACCATGCAGTTTTCAGCACAATTGCTTGTAATATAGCTTGAGGTCAGGGATAGTGATTCCCACAGATGTTTTCTTGTTGTTGAGGATGGATTTTGCTATTCTAGGTCTTTTGTTATTCCATATGAAATTGCACATTGATCTTTCCAGTTCCATGAAGAACTGGGTTTGAATTTTGATGGGGATTGCATTGAATCTGTAGATTGCTTTTGGTAGGATGGCCATTTTTAAAATGTTGATCCTTCCAATCCATGAGCATGGGAGATCTTTCCATATTCTGAGATCTTCCTCAATTTCCTTCTTTAGAGGTTTGAAGTTCTTGTCATACAGGTCCTTCACTTGCTTAGTTAGAGTCACACCAAGGTATTTCATAGTTTTTGTGACTATTGTGAAGGGTATCTTTTCCCTAATTTCTTTCTCCACATGTTTGTCCTTTGAGTATAGGAAGGCTACTGATATGTTTGAGTTAATTTTGTATCCAGCCACTTTGCTGAACTTGTTTATCAGCTGTAGGAGTTCTCTTGTGGAATTTTTGGGGTCACTCAAGTACACTATCATGTCATCTGCAAAGAGTGATATTTTTACCTCTTCCTTTCCCGTTTGTATTTCCCTTGATCTCCTTTTGCTCTCTAATTGCTCCAGCCAGGATTTCCAGTACTATGTTGAATAGGTAGGGGGAGAGTGGGCAGCCTTGTCGAGTCCCTGGTTTTAGTGGGATTGCTTCAAGTTTCCCACCATTAAGTTTGATGTTGGCTGTTGGTTTGCTGCATATTACTTTTATTATGTTTAAGTATGGGCCTTGGATTCCTGTTCTTTCCAGGACTTTTAACATGAAGGGGTGTTGGATTTTGTCAAATGCTTTCTCAGCATCTACTGAGATGACCATGTGATTTTGATCTTTGAGTTTGTTTATATGGTGGATTACATTGATGGATTTCCTTATGTTAAACCATCCCTGCATCCCAGGGATGAAGCCTACTTGGTCATGATGAATGATCGTTTTGATGTGTTCTTGGATTCGGTTTGCAAGGATTTTTTTGAGTATTTTTGCATCAATGTTCATAAGTGAGATTGGTCTGATGTTCTCTTTCCTTGTAGGGTCTTTGTGTGGTTTAGGTACGAGGGTTATTGTAGCCTCAAAAAATGAGTTGGGTAATATTCCATCTGATTCTATCTTTTGGAATAGTTTGGCGAGTATTGGTGTTATATCCTCAATAAAAGTCTGATAAAATTCTGCACTGAACCCGTCTGGACCTGGGCTTTTTTTGGTTTTGAGGCTTTTGATGACTTCTTCTATTTCTTTAGGTGTATGGGATTATTTAGATGGTTTACTTGGTCCTGGTTTAACTTTAGGATCTTGTATCTGTCTAGGAATTTGTCCATTTCCTCCAGATTTTCCAACTTTTTGGAGTATAGGTTTTTGTAGTAGGATCTGATGATTTCTTGAATTTCCCCAGGTTCAGTTGTTATATCGCCACTTTCCTTTCTGATTTTGTTAATTTGGATACTCTCTCTTTGCCCTCTAGTTCGTCTTGCTAGGGGTTTATCAATCTTGTTGATTTTCTCAAAGAACCAACTCTTGGTTTTGTTGGGTTTTTTTCAATGGTTCTTTTTGTTTCTATTTGGTCTATTTCTGCCCTAATTTTGATTATTTCTTGCCATCTACTCTTCTTGGGTTTATCTGCTTCCTTTTGTTCTAGGGCTTTCAGCTGTGCTGTCAAGTTGCTGATGTATGCTCTCTTCAGTTTCTTTTTGGAAGCACTTAGGGCTATGAGTTTTCCTCTCAGTACTGCTTTCATTGCATCCCATAGGTTTGGGTATGTTGAGAGAATTCTTAAACATCCTTCAGCTATATACATCCTAATTCAGAACAATGTGCCACAAAGTGTCAACAGTTCATAGAGAATCACATAGGACCTTTATCAAAATGAATACTATGTATTGAATTGTGTACAAAATGTGACCTTGAAATAAGCAGGTAGAGTAAAGTGGGCCTAAAGACTTTGAAACTGATAGAGTCAAATAACTAGGATCCTAAACTTGCCAGCACTAGCAAGAAAACAGTGGAAAAATCAAGGGTTGGGAAGTATGGAGGTTTTACAAGAATATAATTGACTTGATGTGTTTCGCTTCATTTAATCTAAAAAATGAGCCAAATATGACCAAGAAGAGTAGTTAACCTCTAAGCTCGTCCCAAGTTATCCAGAAAGTACACAAGGTCAACTCCATGAAAAAGAAATGAACATTGGATTTGGTTGACTGGGTGTGGTCATTAAAATAGTAATGACAAAACCACAGCCATGAATTAACCCAGGAGAATGCTTTTAGTTTTTTAGTATGTTATCTGACTCTCCTCACCCTTGCTAATGAGCTGATCATACTTAAATTTACCAAGTGTTTGCTTTACATTTCATTAATAATATTAAAGATGAAAATTTCAACATTTTCTTAATTTTTATCTTATAAAGATTAGTTTTTAATTTGCCTGTTTGTTTTCTAAAGATAGAAAAATATGGCATAGATTTGGATGAATGAAGAGGTGGAAAGAAACTGGGAGGAGATGGGAGAGGGAAAATCATGATCAGGATATATTATATGAGAAACATTATTTTAAGCTTTAAAAAGGAAATTAAAAAAATAAATCCATGGTTAAGGAAGAAAATTTGTTTAAAGAATGATACATAACTATATGTTTAGAAATGCATTATTTGAAGGTACAATATGAACTTGGTAAGTTAATCTTGTATCCTTATGAAATCAGAGCTTTGCTCTCACATTAAATTGATAGCATGTATATACATATTTATATTCTATTAGTGTAAAAATTCTTTTGAGAAATTGTCTAATGTATCTTGCTCATCTATCAAAGAAGCTCTCTATATGACCTTCTGAAGTTAGGCACATCATGTTAGAATTATGCTACTGAACTTTCTTACATTTTGATTTCAGAATAGGTAAATGTTCTTAGTTAATTGCTGTAATTTCTCTGGGGAAAAGGGATATAAAAACAATTGCATTCTTTAAAAGTAGTATTATAGTAGGCTGTCTCCAGGGATTCAATTAATTTAATTCTTACTTTAAAAGTAATCATAAAGAATAATATTTTTTGGAAGATCTAGCTCCTCTTTTCACAGATATATGAATTCTGTTTATTATTCATTCTATTCTGAGATAAATTTTCTGAACCATATCTTGTGCTATTAAGTTAGTAAGGAATGAGAAGCAGATGGCATGGTCTCTATTTAACAGAAATTAGAAGGCTCTTTAGGACATGTAAGCTGTATAAACAGGAAGGTAAGTTGTCAAGTTGTAATTTTTTGACATGTAACATAGGAGCTGAGAACATTGAATAAATAAACAGATGACAAAAAGAATAAAACAGGAAGGAGAAAGGAAATGAAAGAAGTAAAACAAGGAAATTAGAAAAAAAAAAAAGAAAGGGAGAGTCATGAAACCTAAAAGAAAACCAGAGATCAAGAACTCTGTGAATATGGGAAAATTTCTACAGGGTAGGACAACATGAAAGAAAAGAAATACTGGAGAGAAATTTTCAGTTGAAGGCCAGGGCCTGTCTAGTTTAATCAGGACTGGTGGCCTGCCTGCAGATTTCTGGGTACCCGGAAAAGCCACAGAATGACTGTCACTCCAAAACCCAGGAGTGAGTCCACACTCCCTCTCCACTGACTATCCAAGGAGAGGCCAACCAGAACTCTCAGGGGGACAGGTAGGGTGTTGCCTGGGGCACTTCCGGCCCAAGGACATAACAGGCCCAGGTACATCAGGACTGGGCACTGCCATCAGAAATCACAACCTATCCAGAAAGCCAAACACCCAGGAGCAGTCTCCCTCAGGAGACCCACAGACCCACAAAGGAGACAAGCTCCAGTCAGAGACAACAAGATCACCTAGCATCATTGATAATAAGGCAAGAAGCAAGCACAAGAATCAAGTAAATGGAAACCAAGACAACCTGGCAAGATCAGAAGCCAGTTCTCCCACCACAGCAAATAGTGGAAATCCCATATCACCAGAAAAAACAAGATTTAGACTTAAACATCACATTTCATGATGATGATGATGGAGCTCCTCAAGAAGCACATAAATAACACACTTAAAGAAGTACAGGAAAGCCAGGAGAAAACAAGAAAACAAATTGAAGACCTTAAAAAGGAAACACAAAAACCACAAAAATCACTGAAAGAGATACAGGAAAACACACACACACACACACACACACACACACACACACAAACAGATGAAATAATTGAAAACAGAAATAGAAACAATGAAGAAAGCACAAAAGTAGACAACCCTGAAGTGAGAAAAACCTAGGAAAAACATTAGAGTCATAGATACAAGCATACAACAGAATACAAAAGACGGAAGAAAGAATCTCATAGGCAGACGAAACAATAGAAAATATTGATACAACAGTTATAGAAAATGCAAAAATTAACAGCTTTTAACCCAAAACATCCAGGAAATACAGGGCACAATGAGAAGAGCAAACCTAAGGATAATAGGTGTAGAAGAGGGTAAAGAATATCAACTGAAAAGCACAGTAAATATCTTCAACAAAATTATAGAAGAAAACTTCCTTAACCTAAAAAAAAAAAAAAAAAGAGAGATAGCCACAAATATACAAGAAGCATACAGAACCCCAAATAGATTGGACCAGAAAAGAAATCCTTCCCAACACATAATAGTCAAAACAATACATACTGAAAGAAAGAACGAATACTAAAAGCAGTAAGAGAAAAAGAACAGGTGATATATAAAAGCAGACAGATCAGAATTGCACCAGACTTCTCAACAGAGACTATGAAAGCTAGAAGATGTGATACAGACCCTAAGGGAACACAAATGCTAACCCAGGTCATTATATCCAGCAAAACTCTCAATAAACATAGATGGAGAAACCAAGATATCCCAGGACAAAGGCAAACATACACAATATCTGTCCATAAATCCAGTCCTACAAAGAATTAGAGATGGAAAGCTACACTACAAAGAGGGAAAACTCCACACTAAGAAAAGCAAGAAATTAATCTTCTTGAAACAAACCCCAAAAAAGAAAAGCACACAAACATAATTCTACCTCTAACAACAAAAATAGCAGAAAACAACAATCACTATTCCTTAATATCTCTTAACATCAATAAAATCAACTCCCCAATAAGAAGACATTGACTATCAGATTGGATACATAAACATGATCCAGGTTTTTTTCTGCATACAGGAAACACATCTAAGCAGCAAACACAGACACTACCTCAGAATAAAAGGTTGTGAAAAAAAAAAATTCCAAGCAAATGGTCCCAAGAAATAAGCCGCAGTAGCCATTCTAATGTCAAATAAAATAAAATTTCAGCAAAAAGTCATCAAAAGAGATAATGAAGAACACTTTTTACTCATCAAAGAAAAATCCTATCAAGATGAACTCTAATTCTGGAACACACATTCATTAATAAACTCTACTAAAGATCAAAGCATATATTGCACCACACGCAATAGTGGGAGACTTCAAATACTGCACTCTCATCAACGGAAAGATCATGGAAGCAAAAAATGAAAAAAGACACAATGAAACTAACAGAAGCTATGAACAAAACTAATTTAACAGATATCTATAGAAGATTTTATCCTAAAACAACAACAAAAAATGTACCTTCTTCTCAGCACCTCATGGCACTTTCTCTAAAATTAACCATATAGTCAGTTACAAAACAGGCCTTAACACATACAAGAACATCAAAATAATCCATGCATCCTATCAGATCACCATGGACTAAGGCTGGTCTTCAATAACAACAAACAGGACAAAAAGTCCACATACACAAGGCAGCTAAACAATTCTCTACTCAACGATAGCTTGGTCAAGGAAGAAATAAAAAAGAAATCAAAGACTTAACAAAAGAATTAACAAAAATTGTTAGAATTAACAAAAAGAAAGGCACAACATACACAAACTTATGGTATACAATAAAAGCAGTGCTAAGAGGAAAACTTACAATTCTGCGTGCTTCTAAAGAAACAGGCAATAGAATATCCTAACAGCTTGACGGCACACCTGAAAGCTCTAGAACAAAAAGAAGCAGATACGCACAAGAGCAGTAGAAGGCAGGAAATAATCAAACTCAGAGCTGAAATGACTGAATAGAAATATAAAGAACTACATAAAAAAATCAACAAAACCAGGAACTGTTTCTTTGAGAAAATCAACAAGATTGATAAACCCTTAGCCATACTAAGGAGGGGGCACAGAGAGAATATCACATTAACAATATCAGAAGTGAAAGGGGAGACATAACAACAGAAATAGAAGAAATTCAAGAAGTCATCAGATCCTAATACAAAAGCCAATACTAAGCAAAACTGGAAAATCTACAGGAAATGGACATTTTTCTAGACAAATACCAGGTACCAAAGTTAAATCAGGATCAGATAAACCATCAAAACAATCCTATAATACCTAAAGAAACAGATGCAGTCATCAAAAGCCTCCCAACCAAAAAAAAATGCAGGACCAGATTGGTTTAGAGTTTGAATTCTATCAGACCTTCATAGAAGACTTAATAACAATATTTTCCAAACTATTTATCAAAACAGAAACAGAGAGAACACTAACCAAATCATTCTTAGAAGCCACAATTATGCTCATTCCTAAACCATACAAAGTTTCTACAAAGAAAGAGAACTTCAGACCAATTTCCCTCATGAACATTAATGCAAAAATACTCATAAAAATCTTACAATCAGAATCCAAGACTACATCAAAACCATCATTCACCATGATCAAATAGGATTCATTACAGGGATACAAGCATGGTTCAATATTTTGAAATCTATTGATTTAATCCACTATATTAAAAAACTCAAAGAAAAAAAAATGATCATCTATTTAGATGCTGAAAAGGCATTTGACAAAATTCAACAATTCTTCATGTTAAAGTCTTGGAAAGATCAGAAATTCAAGGCCCATACTTACACATAGTAAAAGCAATATATAGCAAACCAATATCTAATAACAAACTAAATGTGAGAAACTTGAATTAATCCCACAAAAAGCAGGGACGAGACAAGGCTGCCTACTCTCTCCCTACCTATTCAATATAGTACTGGAAGTACTAGCAAGAGCAATAAGACAGAAAAAAAAAGGTCAAAGGAATACAAATTGGAAAGGGAAATAACACTTTTTGCAGATGAACTGATATTATAATTAAATGACCCAAAAATTCCACCATAGAACTTGCATAGCTGATAAACAACTTCAGCAAAGTGGCTGGTTTTAATATTAACTCGTACAAATAAGTAGCCTTCCTCTACTCAAAGGATAAATAGGCTGAGAAAGAAATTAGAGAATTGACAACATTCTCAATAGTCACAAAAGATATAAAATAACTTTGGCTGACCCTAACCAAGCAAGGGAAGTGTCTGTATGCCAAGAACTTCAAGTCTCTTAAGAAGGAATTTGAAGAAGACCTCAGATGGTGAAAAGATCTCCCATCCTCATGGATTGGAAGGATCAACATAGTAAAAATGACCAACTTGTATAAGGCTATCTACAGGTTCAGTGCAATTCCCATCAAAATTCCAACTCAATTCTTTACAGAGTTAGAAAGCAATTTGCAAATTTATTTGGAACAATAAAAACCCAATATAGCAAATACTATTCTCAACAATAAAAAAAAAATTCCAGGGGAATCACCATCCTGGACTTCAAGCTGTATTACAGAACAAATGTGATTAAAAAAAAAAAAAAAAAAAAAAAAAAAACAAAACAAAACAAAAAAAAAAAACAAAAAAACAAAAACCTAGGTAGCATTGATTCAGAGACAGGCAGGTAGATCAGTGGAATAGAAGCAAAGACCCAGAAATGAACCCACACACCACACCTATCATCACTTGATCTTTGACAAAGGAGCTAAAAACATTCAGTGGAAAAAAGACAGCCTCTTCAACAAATGGTGTTGGCTCAACTGGCACTCAGCATGCAGAAGAATGCAAATCAGTCCTTCCTTATCTTCTTGTACAAAGCTCAAGTCCAAGTGGATCACAGACTTTAACATAAAACCAGATACACTGAAACTAAAATAACAGAAAGTGAGGAAGAGCTTAGAACACATAGGCACAGGGGAAAACTTCTTAAACAGAACACCAGTGTCTTATACTCTAAGATCAAGAATCAACAAATAGGACCTCATAAAATTTCAAAGCTTCTGTAAGGCAAAGAACAGTGTGAAAAGGACAAAACAGTAACCAACAGACTGGGAAAAGATCCTTACCACTCCTTCATCTGATACAGGGCTAGTATCCAGTATATGCAATGAAATCAAGAAGTTAGACTCTAGATTATCAAATAATCCTATTAAAATTGGGGTACACAGCTAAACAAATAATTGTCAACTGAGGAATACTGAATAGCTGAGAAGCACCTAAAGAAATGCTCAACATCCCTAGTCATCAGGAAAATGCAAATAAAAACAACCCTACGATTCCACCTGAAACCAGTGAAAATGGCTAAGATCAAGAACTCAGGTGGCAGCAGATTCTGAAAGGATGTGGAGAAAGAGGAATGCTCCCTTACTGTTAGTGGGGTTGTAAGCTGATATAATCACTTTGGCAAGCAGTCTTGCTGTTCCTCAGTAAATTGGACATAGTACTATCTAAGGTCCCAGCTATACCACTCTCCAGCATAAACCCAAAAGGTGCTCCAACATATAACAAAGACACATGCTCCACTCTGTTCATAGAAGCCTTATTTATAGTATCCAGAAGTTAGAAAGAACCCAGATTTCCTTCAATAGAGTTATGGAAACAGAAATTGTGGTACAT
Source organism: Micromys minutus (assembly GCF_963924665.1). Classification (NCBI taxonomy): domain Eukaryota; kingdom Metazoa; phylum Chordata; class Mammalia; order Rodentia; family Muridae; genus Micromys; species Micromys minutus. The sequence continues at coordinate 68,932,348 of NC_137970.1, forward strand.
ATACACAGCGGAGTACTACTCAGCTATTAAAAACAATGACTTCATGAAATTCCAAGGCAAATAAAGGGAACTTGTACCTACCATCCTGAGTGAGGTAACCTAGTCACCAAAAAACACTCATAGTATGTACTCACCGATAAACAATACTAGCCCAAAAGGCTCCAAATACCCAAGAAACAATTCACAGAACTTACGAAGCTCAAAGGTAAGAAAGGCCAAAAGGTGGATGCCTCAGTCCTTCTTAGTAGGGAGAGCAAAACACTCATGGGAGGAAGTAAAGGGACCAAGAGAGGAGCAGGGTCTAGAGAGAAGATCATCCAGAGACTGCCTCACCTATCGATCCACCTCATATACAGCTACTAAATCCACGAACTATTGCTAATGCCAAGTAGTACTTACTGGCAGGAACCTGATATGGATGCCTCCTCAGAGGCTCTGCCAGAGTCATACTGATACAAAAGAGGATGCTTGCAGTTAACCATCAGACTGAACACGAGAACCCCAATGAAGGAGCTAGAAAAAGTTTTGAAGGAGCTGAAAGGGTCTGCAACCCCATGGGAAGAACAAAATGATCAACTAACCGAACTTACCACAGCTCCCAGGGTCTAAAACACCAACCATTGTATTCACGTGCATAGACCCATGGCCCCAGGTACATATGCAGCAGAGGATAGCATTTTCTGTCATCAATGGGAGGAGAGGCCTTTAGTCCATAGAAGGCTAGTTTCCCCAGTGTAGAAGAAAACCTAGGTGCTGCGGTGGGAGAGGGTTGTTTGGAGAAGGAACAACTTCATGGAAGCCAGGGGAGGCACGATGGGATTGGGGTAAGGGGATAACAGCTGAAATGTAAATACAGAGAATATCCAATTTTTAAAAAAAAGAAAGAAAAGAAACACTGGGGGTGTCACTATAGAGTTACACTTTCCTGGACATATACTAATATTCCTATAGGACCATGAGGTTTATTTTTGTCAAAAATACCTAGTTATCAAAACAACCTTGAAGTGGTTTTTATTATTTTACTAGCTATTGTATTTTCTACAAAACATTCAGTGAAGTGGGTACCCTAAACAACAAATACTTTCTAACAATTCTAAGGGGTAAAAGTACAAGGTCAAATATCAGCACCATTGGTTCCTTGACTTCCAAATGACTTGTTTCTTCACAAAGTCTGTGTGTATGTGTATCTTAATTTTGTTTTTGTGTAAGAATACAGGTAATATTGGATTTGGACCCCTTATTTTAACTTAATTACCTCTTAAAAGGCCCAACTTAAAATACTGTCATAGTTTTAATTACTGACTTTAGGACTTCAACTTGAATTTTGGCAGAAATTAGTTAACATATAAAAGTCATTACTTCAGATTTTTACCCATATTTACACAAAAAATTCATATATGTATATATAATACAACTTTCAAATGCATTTTAATTTGAGTGTGTACTTATTTATTGTAGGCACATATGCTATGGTACATGTGCAGAAGTCAGAGGATGTCATTCTGAGTCAGTTCTCAATGTCTACCACTTCAGATTGGGTCTCTCTTATTTTGACCTTTTGGCCCATTACCTTCCCAACAATTTACCCATTTCACCTTGAGAGTGTTAGACTCACAGATGTACACAACAGCACCTGAATTTTTTTGAGTCTGAGTATTAACTTGTGTAATCAGGCTTACACAGCTATTCCCCTAGGCCACATTCTTGTTCCTATAATACATATTTTCAAATTAGATTTAATTGAAATCAGCTTGTAAATTACCATTTTATAGGACTTATTCAGCTTGGTCTGGTGGCATATGCCTTTAATCCCAGCATTTAGAAGGAAGATGCAGGCAGATACCTGTGAGAACAACAGCCAGAGCTTTATATTGAGATTTCTCAAAACAAACAGACAAGCACACCCTTTAAAATAAAGGTCAAGAAATCCCTGACCATGTGCCGACTACCTACTTCTTTCCAAATACTCGTGTGGGTGCTATTGCTAGAGCTACAGTGGAAATACATTCATTTCTCTTGACAAGTTTGAGATCAGGAAGAAAAGAAATAGAATAAATGGGCAAGCACAATAAAAAGTGCTAAATACCGCTAAGGAAGAAATACAATTTGAAAACCAAATTCAGCTAGACCCATAGCAACTTAGGTGAAGGACTGTGTTAATTCCAGAATAGTGTTGTGCAGGCCCCTTATTTTATCAAGTTTAAGACAGGTCACCTGGGAAGAAAGAACTTCAATTGAAAAATGGTTTTGTTCATATTGTCATGCGGGCAAGTCTAGGGGGCCATTTTCTTGAATAACAATTGATGTGGAAGAACCCAGCCCACTGGGGCCATTGCCATTCACAGCAAGTAGTCCTAGGTTCTTAAAAGAAAGCAGAATGAGCAAAGCCATGGGAGGAAAGCCAGGAAGCAACACTTCTATGGCCTCTGTACCAGTTCCTGCATCTAGTTTCTGCCTGAGTTCCTGCTTCCTTCACGGTGTACTGTAAAGTGTAAGCTCAAATGAACCCTTTTCTCCCCAAGTTGCTTTTTTTGAGTGCTTTAATCACAACGGGGAATAAACTACTACAACTAATTATTGACCTAATTAACACAACTACATAGAGTATTAGATGATGATGTGTTTGTAATGTATAATTTATTTTTTCTTTAAGCTTTTATTCTGAAAATTTAAACGCCACTTTCTGTAGATATTAAATAAAATAACATTATAAAATTCTGTGTTCCTGTTTGTCAAAAGTCTGTAGAAAAATACTAATTTTAACATGAAAAATGATCATGACCTTGCACAATGTTTCCTAAATTAAAAAAAAAATTCTGATAGAATACAAGGATATGGGTGAGTATATGTATGCTTATGTGTATGTGTGTTCATTCATTCATGGTACCAAAGACTGATTAAAGAAACTATACTATTTGTCAAAAACTAGAACAAATGCCTAATGATATGCAACAACCAAACAACCATAGCAAAAATGTGGTTAGTTAACACAATTTATTATGAAGTACTATATCATTTAGATAACATTATCTGTCTTAAATATTTATCTTAAGATCATAGTGCATTTCAAAAAACATTTATTTCAGTCTAGTTATTTTTTTATAAAGTCACCTTATTTTCTAATTTATGAGGATAAATATATCATAAATACCTACATATAAGTAATTCTTAACTTTAGGTTACTTTACTCTCTGGTCTATGAAACATGTTCATAGAAGTGGGAAGAGTTTTTTGATTACTGTAAATGCTATCATGAAATGATAAAATATTCTCTTTGGTGTTGTGGATTCAAAACAGTAGTCTGTGTGTAACAAAGAGAAATACAACATGATAAATGCTAGCAAATTAAAAATAAAGTTGTTAAGGGCTGAAGATCTTAGTTCACCCCCCTCTGTGTGTGTGTGTGTGTGTGTTTGTATATGGTAGACAGATAGATCAACTCATTCTATCAACTATGTTCTTGAAAAGTTATGCTATGTATAATTAATAAAGTAGCAACCATTTCATAGATGCTGGCAAAAAAAATATCAATACTCCAGTTTCAAAGATAAAGAACAATATGTTTACAACAGCAATGTAGTAGTCAGAGAATCAGCATTTCTACCATGTCCTTAGCCTACTTCTCATGAGAGTAATAAAAACAAAAGTCAAAAAAAAATCCTATTGAATCAATTATTATGTATTCATTATATATATTTGAAATACATAAAAATATATAAGTATACATATATACATAAATGCATATCTTCAACATGTAAATATTTAGAAGTATATTTATACACATACACACATATAAGTATATATACAGATAGTTAGATGATAGATAGATAGATAGATAGATAGATAGATAGATAGATATATAGATAGATTAGAATGGCTTACATGATGTGGTCGTGCTAGTCCACTAATGGCTATCTCCCAATGAAAATTATAAGAATCCAGTAGTTGTTCAGTCTGTGAACCTGTATCTCTCAGTTGGCCTTCAGTATACATCTAAATCGCAAAGATATAGATGAAGTACAAAAACCTCTTTCTATCCTATATAGAGGCTGCCAAAAGGTGGTGTAGCCCAAATTAAAGTTGTGCCTTCCTACCTCAAGTAATATGGATTCAAGGTGGGTCTTCCTACTTCAAATGATCCAATTAACTAAAAATTTCTCACAGGTATCCCAGGAGCTTGAGTTTTTTGGTTAATTTCAGATGTAGTCAAGTTAATACCCAAGAATAGCTACCACACCTATGTAATAAGAATATTACACAAGAATTCTGAATTTATCATTTATCATATGCAGTAATTCCATAGGAAAACAGTTTTTGTTTCTATTGATATTTAGTTTATATTCTTTTAAAATTGAAATATAACTAATATACCATAACTTTTTAAAAACATGAAGATCAGAAGCCAGCAAGATGGCTCAACATAGGTGTCTGTTACTAAGCCTAAAAACTGATTTTTATGCCTCAAAATCCTTGTGGTAAAAGGATATAACTGATTCCTAAATGTTGTCTTAAGATAGCCATACATGTTCCCTATACATAGGGTAATACTTTCAAATATGTAACATGAAATTTTTGTGTCTGAATTGACATGGTTGGTACATTTTAATTATGTTATATAAATTGGTGAATATTTGGATTCTTTTTATCTTTTGGCTATTATGGGCAATGGTTTTATGAACACATGTATAGTTGTTTTGTAGTGAGATATATTTTTATTCTCTTAATAGTTTAACAAAACTAGGCTATATGATAACTGTTTTTAACTATTTGAAAACTGCCTATATGTAACCATATATATTACTGATAATTATGTATAAGGGTCAATTGTTCAACACCATTATCTATAAATATTTTTACCATGTACTTGATGGTGACTATTACAAATAATGTGGTTTGATTTGCATCTTCATTATGGCTTATGATGTTGACTTCTTCTTTGGAGAAGTATCTATCTAAATTGTTTTCCTTTTGCATGTTTTTCTAATCATGTTTTTCTGAATTAAAACAACCTCCCTTGGATCATTGCTTTCTTTGTGACATTCGTGTATAAAAGTATACTTAAACCAAAATAAAGTTGTCTGGAGCATTAGACTGTAGTCCACCTTGTTCTTTATGGTCCTCAAATCTCAGGTCTCATAGTGAGATCTTCATAGGTGGACAAAGTTCAACAATATGCAGCTTCCTTTCTTTTCTTTTTACTTTCTAATGCACTCTTTTCTGAAACAAAAAACTAATTGTTGTAATGTTTAGTTCACCAGTCTTTTTCAACATTGTGCTATTATGTTACATAAAAGAAACCAGTGTCAAGAATATTAAATCTAAACCAGGCATGGTGGTACATGCCTCAAAGGCAAGCTGATATCTGTGAGTTTGAGGCCAGCCTGGTCTACATAGTGAATTCCAGAACAGTCAAGACATTGGGAAAAATTGAATGTATTTCCTATATTCCAGCAATGAACAATTGAATACTATTTTTCACAATAATAAAAACTATAATATTTGGAAAATGATTAAAAAGAAATCTTACATTGAAAATAAAGCATTACTGAAAGATGTTATAACAAAAATAAATATATAGATTTTTCATGAAGTGAAGACCAAATTTTGTAAGGTTGCCAATTCTTCTCAAATTGATCTGTAGAAGCCCCAGCAGATTTTCTGGTTTCAAACCATCTCAAACTCCAGTAAGCAAATCAGTGTAGTGCAGAAAGTCAAGATAAGTAGATAAATAGATTAAAGTAACAGAACTGAATCCAGAAATATACCCACATATATATAGGCATAGTATTTTACAAAATTGTGATATCGTTGGCAACTGAAAAGCTGGACAGATGGTAGATAATTCAATAAATTGTAGTGGTGTTTAGTACCTACATACAAAAACATAACATTTTACTCTATACCTTATAAAATTTAACTCAAAAATATAACTATCCTCAAGGGGCCAAGGTGCAGAGAATAAGTGTTTGTCCAATGTTCAGCCCTAAATGGAACATATGTACCACACATGTTCCTCCCAAGGCTCAGTGATTATAGTGGGGAGATGTTGAAGACTATAAGAGTCCCAACTGGTGAATGAGTACACAGAAGCAGTGTCTTCTGAACACAGCAGGGAAGGTACGCATATGAAATCTCACTGGATATGTTATGACAGCATGCACAGGATCTACACAAGCAAGCCCAAGACAGACAAAAGTTCAGTATGGAAATGGAAGTTGGACACAAAGTGCCACCTTTAGCCAAAGAGCTAGTGGCAATTGACAGCTACTGAGAGTGGGAGAACCATTTTTCTCTAAGAGTGTAGTCATGCTCAAATGGTAGGCCACACATCCAAGAATATTTGAGCATCACAAAATGAAAATGGTTTCTCTTTTTTTTTAGTGCACAAAGTTTGGTGGGTAGGAAAGGCAGGTGAATCTCGGAAGAGGTAGGGGAGTCAGGGTGAATATGATCAAAGCATGCAGAAAATTCTCAAATAATTAAAAAAAATGTTTTAACGGTTACATAACACCTAAATGTAACTTTAGATGAATATAATTTTAGATAAATGGGCTGAGACTATAGAGCATTGCTAGAGATCTTCTTAACACGCACATGGATGTCTAGGATCAAAATTAAGGCATTAGAAGAAAAATTGGGTGCAAATTTGTATTAGTTTGAGCTATATTAGTTAGTTTTCTTAGATAACACACTGATCATATATTCCCTAACATGAACTTTGGAAAATCAAGTTTCATCAGAATTAAACCACTTTCCTTTATAAAAGAGTCAAGTAAAAGGAAATTAAATTATATGAGCCATGGGCTTGTAGAAAATAAAGGACTTGCATCAAGCCTATAAAAATATCTCAAAATTCAATGATGACAAATACATAAATCACAAATTTAAATAGTCAAAACATTTCAGCAAACACCTCACAAAAGCAGTTTGGGGTAGCAAATAAATAACTAAAAAATCCAAAAAAAAAAAAAAAAAAAAACCTTTCAAAATCAATACACATTAGGGAAAGACAAATGAAAAGTATAGCCAAAACTCTGAAAAGCTAAAGTTGAAAGAGAATGGGCCTAAATTGCACGGATGCACAATGGTGGGAACAATTACGCATTGCTAATGGCAACTAAAAAAAAGATGTAATTTCTGTAAAAAGCACTTTGGCCAGCTCCTTATGAATTAAGCATATACCTATCCTGACCCAGCCACTTTCCTCCTTAGGATTTTTCTCTAATGAAAGAAAAATCCCATATTTATATAGAAACAACATGTATAAGCATCAAACATCTACTTTTTGTTTCTTCTTTCCTTCCTCCTACTTTGTTCTTCCTTTGTCTCCCCCTCCTTTCTTGCTCTCTTCTTGTCTGTCTTCTTTCTGTCTCTGTCTCTCTACCTCTGTCTCTCTCTGTTTCTCTCACTCCTTCCACAAATGTGCAGCAACAAATGAATGAAAGTTTGTACTACGCCATTCATGGTAGCACATATCTTTACTCGTAGCACTTGGAAAGTAGAGTTACAGAACTCATCTGTAAGAGTTTTACACTAGCCAGAAGCTATACAGTAAGACTTCATCTCAAACAAACAAAAATCACAGATATTCAGTGCTATGAAAAACTAGGCCCAATATGTTGTTAAATGGTATAGGTCTTATCTATCAGACATGAGACCCATGGTTCTATCACTAGCATTGAAAAAAATCCCAACCAAAACCAAAACAGTGCTATTTTCATACAGTAGAAAAATATTCAGAACTAAAATTCCTAGTGCACAGACAAATCTCAAAATAATTATGTGGAGGGAAGTAAGTCAAGAATAGTCATGTACACACAGACGTGATTCCATTTATACATAGATGTGTGAAATATAAACTGATCTACTAGTGAACAAGGTGGACCCTGTTATTAGAAACAAGGTTAAGATGGTAGGGAGAAAGGTTGCAAGGAATCATTTGATATGCTAGATATACTCAACATAAACAATTTCTTCATTGGAGTGACATTTATACAAAGTCTTAAATGAATTTCACTTTAAGATTTGTGACTCATTGTATGTCAATTATATTTCAAGAAGGAATTCAGGAGTGTATAATGTGAGTGTGTGTGTGTGTGTGTGTGTGTGTGTGTGTGTGTGTGTGTGTGTGTTTAGGGGAAATTATGAAATAGTATTATGACAAGGAAAGACAGCTTAAGGGCTTAAGGGATGGTGGGTAATGAAACACATGTGACCTGAAATCAGAATGGGATTCTATCTGGGGGAAGGGAAGAAAGCAGCTAGAAGAGGATAGGGTGGTGACCTGAGGTTAGTAGGGGAGGAAAACAAATTAGAACAAACTGACATACATTTGTAAAAATGGCATAATGAAACTCATTACTTTGTATTTGTATTATAAGTTTATTTTAAATTAATTATTTTATTTATTTACATTCCACAAGTCATACCCCTTCATGGTCCCCTCTCTGAAAGTTCAGCATTCATCCCATCCCCCATCTCTGAGAGGGTGCTCCCCCACCTGCTCACCAACTACCACCTCACTTCTGCCAGCAATACCTCCTCCCTGGAGCATCCAGATTCCAGAGGATTAAGCTCTTCCTCTCCCACTGAGGCCAGACAAGGGAGTCTTCTGTTACCCATGTATGTGCCTTGGGGCATAAGCTGGTACATGTATGCTCTTTAATTGGTAGCTTAATCTCTAGAAGCTCTGAAAGGTCCAGATTAGTTGACACTGTTGCTATTCCTTTATAAATTTTTTATTGGTTATTTTATTTATTTACATTTCAAATATTACCCTCTTTTCCAGTTACCCCCCTATTCTCTGCCCCATCCCCCTGCTTCTGTGAGGGTGCTATTCCTCCCACCCTCGAGCTGTGGGAGATCTGATTGGTTGATATTGTTTTTCTTCCTGTGGGGTTGCTAACCCCTACAACTCCTTTAGTCCTTCCCCTAACTCCTCCACTTGGGTCCCTACACTTAATGTAATGATTTGCTGCATGCATCCACACCTCATGGTACCTTCTCCAAAACTGGCCATATAATTCGTTACAAAACAAGCCTCAACTGATACAAGAAGATTGAAACAATCCCATGCTTACTATCAGATCACCAAAGCCTAAGGCTGGTCTTCAATAACAACAAAAACAACAGAAACCCCATATATACGTGGAAGCTGAACAACTCTCTACTCAATGATAACCTACCTGGTCAAAGAAATTAAAGACTTTTTAGAAATTAATGAAAATTAAATCACAACATACCCAAATTAATGGGACACAATGAAAGCAGTGCTAAGAGAAAAAACAAAAAACAAAACCCCTGCTGTTTTGATCTCACTCTGGCCTCTCATCCCTCACCTCTTCTCTCTCCCTGTGGTCAGGACTGGCCTCTACTCTCTATTTGTCTTTCTCTGTCTCTATTACCCTCTCAACTCCTCTCCTCATGCCCAGAATAAACTCTATTCTATATTTTAAAAAAGAGGAAAACTCATAGCTCTGAGTGCCTCCATAAATTAATTGGAGAAAGCATACACTAGCAGTTTAACGGCACATCTGAAGGCCTTAGAGCAAAAAGAAGCAAATACACACTAGAGGACTGGCCAGCAGGAAATAATAAAACTGAGGGCTGAAACCAACCAAGTAGAAACAAAAAGAACTATCTATACAAAGAATCAACAATACCAGGAGCTGGTTCTTTGAGAAAATCATCAAGATAGATAAACTCTTAGCCAGACTGATCAAAGGGCACAGAGAGAGTATCCAAATTAACTAAATCAGAAATGAAAAGGGGAGACATAACAACAGAAACTGGGTAAATTCAAAAAATTATCAGATCCTACTACAAAAGTTTATACTCAACAAAACTGGAAAATCTAGATGAAACAGACAATTTTCTAGACAGAAAACAGATACCAAAGTTAAGTACAGATCAGATAAACCATCTAAACAGTCCCATAACCCCTAAAGAAATAAAACAGTCATTAAATGTCTCCCAACTAAAAAACGTCCAGCACCAGATGGGTTTCATTCAGAATTCTATCAGACCTTCAAAGAAGACCTAATATCAATAATTCTCAAATTATTCTATAAAATATAAAGAGAAGGAATACTACCTAATTCTTTCTATGAAAAGTTTATCACAGTTACACTGATACCTAAACCACACAAAGATCCAACAAAGAAAGAGAACTTTAGGCCAATTTCCTTCATAAATATTAATGCAAAATACTTAATAAAACCGAATCCAAGAACACATCAAAAGGAATATTCACCATGATCAAATAGGCTTCACCCCAGAAATGCAGAGATGGTTCAATATACAGAAATCCATCAATATAATCCATTGTATAAGCAAACTCAAAGAAAAAAAAACATATAATCATCTCATTAGATGATGAAAAGGTTTTTGACAAAACACAACACCCCTTCATATTAAAAGTATTGGAGAGATCTGGAATCCAAGGTCCATACCTAAACATAATAAAAGCAATATACAGAAAACCAATAGCCAACATCAAACTAAGTGGAAAAACACTTGAAGCACTTGTTACTAAAATCAGTAACAAGATAATGCTGCCCACTCTCCCCCTGTTGCTGTTTCAATGGGATTATAATCTCCCTTAGTTTCTTCTGTCTGTCTGTAAACTTTTCCTGACCTTAATCTAATGGTTGTCTGAAAGCATTTGTCTCAGTTAGCTGCTGATAAAGCCTCTCAGAAGAAAGCCATGCTGGTCGCCTGTGGTAGATTTGGTTAGTTGATCATTTTGTTCTTCCCATGGGTTTGCAGACCCTTTCAGCTCTTTTACTTCTTCCTCTGGCTCCTTCATTGGGGTCCTCGTGTTCAGTCCGATGGTTAGGTACACACATCCTCTTCTGTATCAGTATGGCTCTGGCAGATCCTTTGAGAAAGTATTCATTGAATTATCATTTTTTTTCATTTTGCTTTGTTTTAGGTACTTTTATGAGTTTATATGTATTTGTTTTCAGTACTTTATTACAATATATGCTAAATTTCAGTTACCCTTACAATATCTTGCCAGCTCCTCCCGAACTCCCTTCCCATCCAGATCCATCCACTTTCAGGCTCACATTAGAAAACAACCAGGTTTCTAGGGAATAATAATAAAGTATTATATAATAATATAAAACCACAAATAGCATGTTGGGATTGGATAAAAATCAACAGGAAAAAAAGCCCAATAGAATGCACAAAAACCAGATACCCACTTATTCACACACTAAAAAATCCCATAAACCAGTAAAAATGAAGCCATGATATATACACAAAGGACCTGTTGAGTAAAAAATAGAAGAAAATATATAAATAAACATGATAATAAAAATTTAAGATTAAGGAAAAGAAAAGCCCTGATACAACATTATGCGACACAAAACCCTGATTTTCTTGAGTTCATTATCTGTTGGCTTTCTGTTCTGGAAATGCAGTCTGTCCTTAAGAACAGTTTGTTTCCCAGTAAGAATCTCTTGGAGAAAGCTACATTTTTATAGGCAAGTGATTATTAATTGGAGATAGTGTCTGGGTTAGATGTTCAAATTAGGCCCTAGTTCTTCCTCCCAAATACATGCTCGCAGAAATAAGACTCAGAGTCAAAATATATTTACGAATACTTTGTCTGTAGAAGCTACAGTCTCTCTGACTACAATTATAACTCAAATTAAACCATTTATTTTAATCTACATTCTGCCATGTGGCTGCTTACCTGTGCTCAAGTATCATGCATCTGTCTTGTCACATCTTTCTGGCAAACATCCCACATGGCTCTATCCCAGAATTCTTTCTATCTCCTGAATGTGCCACCTTCTATTTTTTCTTATGCCCTTTCTTATAGGCCATTGGCTTTTTAATTGACAGGTGATGTGTCCATATAACACATAAGATATTCTCCCTACAATGCCCTTTTAATGTCTGGTATAAATTGAATACAATTATGGAACAATTATGAAAACCATAAGGTTTGATATACATATACAATGTCCAGTCCATGGTATTTGGCAACTTTAGGAAATATTTTATTATCTATCCTATTGGTATCTTTAATGTTTTGCATTTAAATAATTTTTCTATCTATAATGGCTATTTCTGGTTGTCGAATTCACTATATCTGGAATGAACTACAATCTACAACTGGAGAGTTCACCTCCAGATCTTGAGGCTGGAAGACACAAGTTTCTGACTTGGATCTTGTCATGGAGACCTTGAGGCATAGTGGCTATGAAAAGCTTAGGCCCAGGCAGGCAGTACAGGCCTTTAATCCCAGGAGAGTAAGATAAGAAAATCTGAGTTCTAGGCCAGCCTGGAACAAAACAAGTCCCAGATACAAGCATGGTGGAACACACCTTTACTCTAGGCTATACATTCTGCGGGAGACCTACATGAGGACATTGGAGGAAGGAAGATTCACTCTTCTTCATTACTTGCCAACACATCCATTAGAGTTTACTTCTACAGAAGTTGGTACCAGGAGTGGTTCTAAAGGAGTATAAGGTTGAATCTTTAAAGAATATGGAGTTGGTTTAATAATTTGCCAGTACCTTCTAATTCACCAGCTGAAACCTCTCCAGATCCTCTCTCTCCTGAGAGCTCAGAGAATATTAAAGTCCCTTGATGCAAACTATTTTTCAAACTTAAAGAAGGTAATGTAACTAGCAATGAATTAGGTGACCCGGTGTACCAAACTTTGTACAATTTGGAGGAAAAATTGTAAAACAATTTTGTTGGTTTGTTGCTCTTAATATCTCTGGAAAAATTGATGAGGGAAGAATGACCTGTATGATAAATTGAATGGCTCCAGATGTGAATAAGCAATGTACAGGTTTCTAAGTGATGCCCTTGAAGAGCATCTTTTCTCCAGCAGCCATAGAGCTCAAGTTGCAGAAAATCAAACTGAAACTCTCATTATAAGGTTGGGTGAATTACAGCAAAAATTCAAGTCTGAGCCTCAAAGGGTGTCAGCGGTTAAAGTAAGGTCATTAATTGGCAAAAAAAAAAAAAAAAAAAAAAAAAAGAGAGAGAGAAAAAGAAAAAGAAAGAAAGAAAAAGGAAAAAAAATGGATCCTATCATTTGGAATGGGGATGTGTGGGAAGACCCCTTTGAAGCTGAGAACTTTGAATCTTCAGATTTCTAAGGGTTACCTCACCGGAGGAAGTAGTACCCTTAGCCCCCACCCCTTAAAATAGTGCTTTCTTTCCATGAGAAAATTAATTCCTCAGAGTCTGATAAACCAGCAGTATCTTTCTCTAAAGAAAATGTCACAGAAGACAATATTGATGGTTCTCAAAGCCCCCCAATAATTTCTTGTTGACCTATATCCAGACTCAAGAAAAAGAAGCCCCCTAGAGTAGAGGTATAAAGTGTAGTCCATGGGGAAATGTATTATACTACTAAGGAGCTTAATGAGTTTGCTAACTCATTCAAGCAGAAGTATGGGAAATATGTGTGGGAATGGGTTTTAAGGGTGTGGGATAATGGTTGAAGAAGCATAAAACTAGATCAGGCTGAGTTTATTGACATGGGCCTTCTGAGTGGAGATTCAAAGTTTAATATGGAAGCTCACATAGCTAAAAAGAAATGGTGTCAGAAGTTTGTTTGAATGGTTGTCTAAAGCGTTTATCAAAAGATGGCCTACTGAAAAGGAGTTGGAGATACCTAATATCCCTTGGCTTAGTATTGACAAGGGATCTTAAGGCTCAGGGAAATTGCAATGCTTGACTGGATACAATGTGTATCTAATCCTCCACAATGGGAAGGTCCAGAAGATATGTCCTTCACAAATCCTACAAGAAGCAAACTGGTGAAAGGGGCACCAGCACATTTGAAGAGTTTTGTTTTTGTCTTTTTCCTTGTGTCAGACCTTAGGGTTGCAGATGCTGCTGTTCAATTAGATGAATTAAATGCAATGGGTTTAATTGGGCCCCGAGGTAACAAGGGCCAGGTGGCAGCACTGAATTGTCAGAGACAGGGTGATCATAGGTAAAATGGACAGTGTAGACAAAATGTTTATAATAACATAGCCTGTAATGGCCAGCACAGGAGAGGTGAAATTTATAATGGCATGACTTGTTCAGACCTTTTTGGTACTGCCTAATCAGTCACAGTGTTTCCACGGACGAAATAGATAGGAAGCCTACTGCATATCTGTTTGATTTGAGTAAGCAGAAAAATTCTCAAACAAACAAAAGAAAACCTACATTGGAACGTGGCAAAAGACAATTTTGGCCAGTGAATTAATTTCCAGACTTGAGCCAGATTGCAGACCCAGAACCCATTGAATGAAGGGGTGGTCTGGTTCCCCTGTGGAAAGATCTTGATAAGACATTCCATATGTTCTGTGACTCTAAAGAAACCTGGCAAATATGCTATCCTAACTTGTATTACCATTGTAAAAATATCATTTTGACCTATAATATTCTCTTAAATAGATCTCAAGCAACTTAAGCTTATATTAAGACTATGAATATCTACTCTTCTATTCCATCAGTGTCCTGAGAAGGAATAAATATTGCCCAACTATGAAGGAAGTGCTGGGACTCAGCTTTTAAAAATTATAAAAATGACAGAGACAGATGATTGCCTGGGCAGTCCCAGTATAGTGTCTCTAACACTGCAGTATCCATCTTCAGCCTTTTGGCCCATTATATCTGACAGACTTTTTTGTGATGTAGAAATTATTAAAGACTTTCTTGCCTTATCTTGGCAGAGTTTGGCAGTTGACTTCCCTGTGTTTGTTTGTCCATTATGGACAGAATTTGTCTATAGTTGAATCACAGGTATTTTCTTTGTCCAGTGACTATCTTGTCACAGTTGAAGGAACTTGGTATGGAGATTATTCCTTATCATCATCTTTGAAGTGGGATAATGGTATAAGAGTGAATTAGCTCTGGTTCCTTGCTAGGTCGTACTGTACCCACCTAAGAGCTCTGGATTCATGGATGACACACACACACACACACACACACACACACACACACATACAGACACACACACAGAGAGAGACACAAACATACCAGCTAATATTTATATGCCTTGACTAGCTCAATGGCTGAGCACATCTAAACCACCCCATGGCTAGCACACATTCCCTCCAGTATTTCTGGCTTAACACCTTCTAAATCTATATTTTATCTTTTCTCCCCAGTTACCTCTGCCTGTTACCTTCTGAGAAGCCCTTCCCCTCCCATTGGACCACATTGCTGGATAATTTTTCTCCTGCAGCTCTTAAATCTGATCAAGGGGGAGGGCCCAGCCCATTGTGGGTGGTGCCATCTCTGGGCTGGTAGACCTGGGTTCTATAAGAAAGCAGGCTGAGCAAACCAGGGGAAGCAAGGCAGTAAGTAACATCCCTCCATGGCCTCTGCATCAACTCCTGCTTCCTGACCTGCTTGGGTTCTAGTCCTGACTTCCTTTGGTGATTGATGAACATCAGTGTGGAAGTATAAGTTGAATAAACCCTTTCCTCCACAACTTGCTTCTTGGTCGTGATGTTTGTGCATGAATAGAGACCCTGACTAAGACAGAGAGTCTCAGAGCTGTTCTCAAGTAGCAGGATCAGTGCATACATTACCTGTCCGTTTGGTTGTTCTTTCATTTTTTTTTTTTTACTGCCTATAGCTGAGATTTTCAGGGGATCTCCCTCTATCAAATCTAATCTTTATTAGTTTGGAAAGAGCCCAAAGCTTTTTTTTTTCCTGTTAACACAAATACAGAGCCTCTCACCCAATGTAGCATACCCTTGGTCTGACAATCTGAAGTCATTAAAGTATGGATGATTCAATCCAGCAACCCTTTTTTAGCTAAGTCTTCTTTATTCTGACCTCTCTCATAAAGGATGAGTAATAATGCCATCATAACCTCTGAACATATAACTCCCTTCATTATGATAATTAAAATAATTTAGAGCAATTATTATTATTTATTGAGACAAGGTTTCTTTGTAAAACCCTGGCTGACTTGGATTTGTTCTGTAGATTAGGCTGGACTAGTCTACACAAGGAACCTATTTGTCCCTGCCTTTGTCTCCCAAGCATTGAGATCAAAGACCTGGATTTATTTAATATCTAAGTACCCTTGAAAAGATTTTTTTCAATTCTCATTTCTCTCTTCTTTATTTTCTTCTATATTTTCATTTGTCTTTATATAAATTTAAGATTGATGTGCATTTGTTTTGTAAATTATTAAGGACCCCCCCTTAATTATTATTAAACAAAACCTCATATAGTGCTTTTAAGGGGAAAAATGTGTCACTTTGAATCCCAGACTGTTGTTTGTAAGTGGCTGTATCTTTCATCAAAGAGTCCCACCCTAACTTTATTGTGTAGAGCTTGCTGGTCTAGAATTCACAGAGATCTGCCTGTCTCTGTCTCCTGTGTCTGCTGTTATTTAGCTGTGCCGATGATGGCCACACCCCTCTCTTTGTTTACCGAGAGAGGCATTTTGCCCTTTGGCCCATTTCTGGTCTCTGCAGCCTAGGTAGGGCTGCATTTCCGCAAGCCAGGAATGTTGTGCCTTAATTCCTATAGGACAGAACTGGGCTGACCTGCTGGGCCAAGCTTGATAAAGCCTTAGGTGGCTTAGCCCAGAACTTTGGTTTCCACAGGTTTTGCCATCTACAGTTGTATTTATTGGCTGCATTCAGCCCATGTGTAACCATGAGTAACTAACTGGAGCTGGTTCCTCTCCCTGGGCTGGTAACTGCTGTGCACTGGATAAAATTCCCAACTTCCATGTTTTTAAATGTATAAGGGGCTTCTTTTAAAAGGCCTCCTTATGGGGCAGAGAGGGTTTGCAAAGAACCCATAAGAAGAACAACAATATCAACTAACTAGACCCCCAGAGCTCTCAGGGACTAAACTACCAACCAAAGAGTTAGCATGCAGCCTCAATCTCTGTTAGTTCATATGTGCATTTGTCTTTTGCCTTTAAAAGACTTTGTTTCCTTGGTGTCCTCTGTTCCCTCTGGCTCTCATGATCTTTCTGTTTCCAGTTGCATAGGTTTCCTGAGCCCTGGGGGAGTGATTTGATTAAGACATCCCATTAGGGCTAAGTCTTCCAAGTTCTATCACTCTCCACATAATGTCTGGCTATGGGTCTCTATATGTGTTCCTATCTTCTGAAGGAAGACGTTTCTCTGGTGATGGCTGAGCCATGCACTGATCTATGAATATAGAAGAATATCACTAGGAGGAGTCTTGTGGTTTTAGAATAATATTTTATATGATTTTACCCCAGGTCCCTGAGCTATCTAGTGTCAAAGGGTTTGTAACTGAGGTGCTGATTACATTTTTCCTTTGGGACCATACACAATACCTTCCTGTACCAAAGATGCTATCTCAAAGGGATGAAGGCTCTATGTTGGGCACCTTCTCCCTTGTTCAATGCATTGTGTATGTGTTGGTTCAGCAACAGGAATTTGTGGATAGTCTTTGGAGAGCAACCTATAGTCTTGACTACAGCCTGGATTTTCTGGTGGATCCCATGGAACTCCTTTAGCTAATAAGTTAATTAGACATACTGCAGTCCTGGTAGTAGAATTTTCATTTGGTGATAAAATATGTACAGCTGGAGCATTATCTTCTCTTATTATTTGGTTATTTTATTTTAATCACCATCAATATACTTTAGGAAGCTTCTACTGTGTTAGGTTTTCATACTACCTCTCAAATGACTCAGTTTTAGCTATCTCTCCCTATATTCTCCTCCTTATCTCCTTCTTTCCACCTTCTCACTATTTGATTATTTCATTCAAGTCCCTGGCTAATACATCCATATCTATGCGTTCGATTTCTTCTTCCTAGTGAGATCTGTTTATATTCCCTTCACCCAAACAGTCTACTCCTCTATACCTATTCTCTTCGGTTCTACAGACTTTAGGTTAGTTGTCAATGACTTAAGAGTCAATAGACACACATAAATGTATACATAACATATTTATCTTTCTGTATATTGTTTGCCTCACTCAGGATGATTTTCTTCTAGTCCTATGACTTTTATGATTTCATTTTTAATGGTTTAGCAATACTCCATTGTGTAAATATATTTTTTATCCATTCATCTGTTGAGGGACATTTAGATTATTACCAATTTCTGGTTATTGTGAACAGGGCAGAAATGCATATGGCTGAGCAATTATCTCAGTGAAAAGATGGAGCATCATTTGGCTATATGCTGAAGATTGGTTGGTATAGTTGGACTGTGAGATATATTGGAACCACCATATTGACTTTTATAGTAGCTTAAGAAATTTGTATTCTTACCAGCAATGGGTGAGTACTCCTCTTGTTCTACATCCCTGTCAGCATAAACTGTCATTTGTCTTATTGATCTTAGGCATTCTGACTGGTGAAAGATAATAACTCAGAGTTGTTTTGATTTGCATTTCCCTAGTGACTAAGGACTTAAGTGTTTCTCAGCCATTTGAGTTTCTTCTATTGAGAATTCTCCATTTAGGTCTGTGCTCTATTTCAATAGAATTATTTATTTTCTTGGTGTCTAGTTTTTTGAGTTCTTTATAATTTGGAATATTAGCTCTCCATCAGACATGTACTCAGTTAAAGCACCTTTTCCCAATCTGTAGACTGCCACTTTGTCCTATTGATAATGCCATTTGCCTTACAGAGGCTTTTCAGTTTCATGAGGTCCCGTGTATCAACTGTTGAGCTTAGAGCCTGAACCATTGGTGTTCTGTTAAGGAAAATGTGTCTTGTAATAATATGTTCAAGGCTATTTCCCACTTTCTCTTCTATCAGGTTCAGTGCATCTTGTTTTATTTTTTTTCTTACAACTTTATTTTTAAAAAAAGAGGGATACATGTACAGATTTCTAAAGGCATTTTGGCATAACACTATATGATATATTTTTGTCAGTACTTAATTCTTTTAGAGGTTTGATAGCATGCATTGAAATCCCACTAGTTACCATAAGCATAAAGTACATGTAGGACAGAACGTAACATGGAAACAGTTTTCATGGTGTGTATAGATTAGGCATAATTATCTTTGAATACCAAAAATTGCCACAAGGCTATATTCTTAGCTCTTGGATTATTAATGATGTAAGGTCCAGGTGTACCACACTCTGAGAGGGTGCTATACATTTTTTTTCCTATAAAGGACTGAGGCTTTCATTTTTTGGCCTTTGTTTTTTTTTTTTTTTTTTTTTTTTTTTTTTTTTTTTTTTTTTGAGTTTCATATGGACTGTGAGTTGTTTCTGAGGTGTTCAGAGCTTTCTGGGGTTAGTATCTAATTATCAGTGACTGCATATTATGTCTGTTCTTTTGTGACTGGGTTACTTCACTCAGTATTGAAGTATTTTATTCATTTGGAGTAGAGTTTGTGCAGGGTTGTAAGTATGATTCTATTTGGATCTTTCTGCATGTAACCACCATGTTTGACCTGCACCATTTGTTGAAGATGCAGTCTTTATTCCAGTGTGTATTTCAGGCTCCTTTATCAAGTATCCAAAGATGTCTGGACTTATGCCCACATCTTCAGCCTTATTACATTAATAAAGGTGTCTGGTTTTATGCCAGCACCATGCTATTATTGTTACTATAGCTTTGTAGTACATCTTGAAATTTGGGAATATTGAGACCTCCAACAATTTTCTTTTTTATTATTCAGGATTGTTTAATCCTGCGAAGTTGAAGATTGGCCTTTTAAGTTCTATGAAGAATTGTTGGGATTTTGATGGAAATTATACTGAATATGTAGATGTACTCACTGATAAGTGGATAATTGCCCCAAACCTTAGAATACCCAAGGTACAATTCACAGACCACATGAAGCTCAAAAAGAAGGAAGATGCCCCAGTCCTTCTTGGAAGGGGGAACAAAATAGTCAAGGGAGAAAATACAGAGACAAAGTGTAGAGCAGAGACTGAAGGAAAGGCCATCTAGAGACTGCCGTATCTGGGGATCCATTCCATATACAGACACCAAACTCAGACAATATTTTGGATGTCAGGAAGTACTTTCTGACAGGATCCTGATATAGCTGTTTCCTGAGAGGCTCTGCCAAAGTCTGACAAATACAGGCGCAGATGCTTGCAGACAACCAATGGACTTAGCATGGGGTCCCCAATGAAGGAGTTAGAGAAAAGACTGAAGGAGCTAAAGGGGTTTGCAACCCATAAGAAGAACAACAATATCAACCAACTAGACCCTCCTACACCCCCAGAGCTCCCAGGGACTAAATCACCAACCAAAGAGTACCAATGGAGTGACCCATGAAAGGGGATAATATTAGAAATGTAAATAAAGGATATCCCATAAAATAAATTTAAAAATAATTGAAATGTCTTCTTGATGGATTTTTCCTTTGATGAGTATATAGTGTCCTTCTCTCTTTTCTGATTAATTTTGGTTTGAAGTTTATTTTCTCAGATATTACCACTGCTACACCAGCTTGCTTCTTAGGTCCATTTTCTTGGAATACATTTTTTTTTCTGTCCTATAACCTAATGTGATGTGTATTTTTAATGGAAGGTTATTTATGTTTTTTGGATGCTGCAGAAGAATGGATAACTTTTTTTTGTATCCATTCTGTTAACCTGTTTCCTTTTATTGGGGAATTGAAACCATTGATGTTGAGAGATATCAATGAGCAGCTTTGTTGATTTCAGATATTTTGTTGTGGTGGATGTGCAATGTGTAATGTGATGTGGTGTGTGTGTGTGTGTGTGTGTGTGTGTGTCTAGTTTGAGTATATTCATTCCTTGCATTTTTTGGGTGTGGTTAACCACTGTGGGATAGAATTTCCCTCTGAATCCTTCAGTTGCTCTGTGCTTGTAAACAGATATTTTTTATATTTAGTCTTTTCTGGAATATCTTATTTTCTCCACTTATTGTGATTAAAAATTTTGATAGGTTCTTTTACCCCTTTGTTGGGTATTTCAACTAATGTCATCCCTGTAGTACAGAGAGAGGGTCAAGAAATTGAACAGAAGTGTGTAGCTGTGGGAGATAGAGAACTGGGGATAGCAACCAAGAAATTCCAGATGCTAGGAAAGCAAGAGACTCCCAGGAGCACAGTGTTTTTTGTTCTCTTTTTAAAGGCAAATCCCAGGTCTTGGCATCTCACTAGGCAGCGGTAGGGGGCGTTCACAGAAGCCTAGACAAGCTGTAGGAAGCTCTTCACAAACAGGCTCAGATAAATAAGCTAAGACATCCTGACCTTGGGTTCCTAGAACAGAGTTGGATGATTTTCCCATGGAATTTTCTATCAAGGAGATCAAATTCTAATTAAGCGTGAAATGGCCTCAGCAAGAATACAAGTTAGAGGAACCAAATTGGTACTTAGACACCAGTGACACCAATGACCATTGCTTTTCTCTTTCTCCACTGCACCAAACAAAACTGAAAAGGTGTGATATAGGTTCCCTAGTCCTTGGATAGAAATACGTGTGTCTCTACCAGTTTTAGGCCGTATTCTTTCCTAGATTTTGTTTTTGTGGATAACCAGAAAGATTCTTGGAAAACATATGTGAAATTTGACAAAAGACTTATTTTCAAATTTAAGGGTACATATTCTCTTACAAATTCATTTCCATTTTCTCTTGGTGTGGGAAATTCTGTACAGTTGAAACCTGTGGATGGAATGGGAGTTTCGTGGGCAATACTCCCTACGGAGACAGCAGAGATTACATTGGATGCCTTGTTTCTTTTCAACACCCACTCAGATATTGCTGGGACAATGGGAACGTGTTCATTTTTGCCCTTGACCGTGTTACCATGCTTGGAGCTGCTTATTCTCTCTAGTAGACTCATCTCTCTGCTAATCCGATACCAATGTGCATTTTTCCATCTCTGAGAGCCCTTGCTGGTTTGCTTTTGATTCATCTCATGGACCCCTGACTGTGATCTCACCTTCACTAAAGCTTTGGCTTTTCATTTCACTCAACTTATTGCTGCCTCTTAAATGTTCAGTTTGGTACTTTTAAAATATCTGCATGTAAGAATTGTTTTGAAAAGGCAGTCAGGAGTAGTTTTCATCTTCTTACTTCAATCACATCTCCACCATTAGTGACTTATTCTTCTTTTTGTTCTTTTCTCAGGCCCACTGGCTTACTTGCTAATGCCTTAAAGAGTTCTCAAACATCAGTGCATCAAAATCATCTGGAAGACTTATTAAGACCAAGATTTTTCAGTACAGTTTTAAATGTAGTGGATCTTAGTTGATGTTAAATTTTTACTTATAAGGCCTGGATGATGTCGTTTGTTTGGTATCATACAGTCCTGTTTGATATCCAACACATCATAGACTCAGGCATGTTGACACATGCACCTATAATCCCAGTAATTGAGAGGTAGAGGTTAGAGGACCAGGGGTTAAAAGTCATCCATTTCTCCATAGAGAGTTTGAAACCAGCCTGAGGTACATGAAACTGTGTTTCAGAAAAATTTACTTCCGAGGCTGGAGCTAAACAGTTAAGCACACTGACTGTTTTTCCATCGAAGAAGACCTTGGTTAGATTTTTAATACCCACATGGCAGTTCACAACTCTCTGTAACTCTTGTTTCAGTAGATCTAACACCATCTTCTGACCTCCATGGTGCACATATGCACATGCAGAAAAATCACCCACATACATAAAAGAAACATTTAAAAAGAGAATTATTTCTACCAAATTTTAAGGTGATGGTAATACATTTGATTGGGAGAGATATTGTGTGAGAACCATAGTTCTAGGTCAACACTGTTCCTGTTAACTACTTATTTCTTGTCACATGGGCTCTTTCTGGTGGAATATGTCAATGTACAAAGGTGGTGAGTGTGGCTAAGAATCTTTATCTCTTAGACCACAGGGTAAAAACCTCTGGATGTTCTATAGCCCTCAAATCAGAGTCACTGAAAAGCTACAAACTGAATGTGCTGTCTAGAATTAAAATAAAAGTCTTGAATCTATTTCCAGTGTACAGCTGGCTGCTTAACTACAGGTTGTTCAGTTTTCTAGAAGTTAGAAATGACAAAGAAAAAAACTTAAAGGAAAAAGTAATATACTTGAATAAGCAAAATAATTTGGCCTCTTATATTAATAATCTCTTTTTGTCATTAAATGAACATATTTGAATGTGTACATATTGACAGCAGTAAAGGATTATTATTTTTTGGAATATGAGTCCCAAAGACTCATGTAGTGAAGTCATAGTCCACAGTACAGTTTTGTTCAGAGGTAATCCTTTAAGGAAGTGATTAGGTCATGGAGACTTTAATGTCATCAGTGGTTTTAACACATAGATAGATTCATATTTATGGTTAATAGATGGTCTATTAGGAAGTTGAATAGACTAGGAGATGGCAATGGTTTAGAGGAAGTAGTTTATTGGAGTTCTGCTTTGAAGGAGATATCTGCTCCCTGACCCACACCGTCTCTTATTCCTGATGGACATTAGATAGATGGATTTATTTCATAATGTTCTGTTCAGCACCTCAACACCTAATCTTTGGACCCAGCTAGATGTGAATGAAAACTTCTAAAGCTATGATACAGAATAACTTTCCCCTCTGAAGTTGATTTGTTCAGGTATTTTACACACTAATGAATTTGTAATACAATGGCTAATACAATTATCTCCTGTGTATCTATCTATTCATGAGCATTGTGTATAAATTTCAATGGATCATGTAATGGAACGTATAGAAGCAGGCATTAAGCTAATGTAATCTATAAAACACAAACCTCATCACTTTGAGAATTCTTTCAACACACAAAAGCAATTTTGGCCCCCTGGGTATTTCTGATACATTCTAAGTACTAGCTAGTATTTAGTTTTCTGAATGAATGTTGTACTTTTCCTGTGTTTGCCTGTTCACAAGCCAACAACACATGATTGTATAATAGAAAATGTGGCTTAGGCCTACTAGGTCTGGCAGAAAAGGGTAGAATAATAACAGATTGAGTAGATGGTAGAAGGTAGAAGAGAAAAAGGCAATGTTTCGACTAAAAGAATAAGTATCCTTTGACTGCAAAGAAATTAGATTTTCCTATTGGGACGATGAACTGCCTCTGAAACAGTTTGAGAACTGAAGTTCTGAAAAAGGGAAAACAAATTTTACCTTTGATGAAGTCTTCCAATGATAAATTATTTTGAAGAAGCCACAATCTGCTCATTGGCTTTTGTCTCTCTTTTAAGTTAATAAATAGCTTTCTGCTGTTGCACTGGATTGGATACCACCTCAGTTGTGTGAATGTGTTTTGTTGTTGTTGCTTGCTTGCTTGCTTTTCAGCTAAGAACTCACTGGGAAACCCCAGGGTGGGCTTGAACTCTGCTTGCATGCCTAGGACTATGTCTAGGCACTATTTCTGCTTACCATTACACTCAGTTCACCTGTGTGGTTGCCCCCCCACACCTCCCCACTTCACACTCCACAATCAAAACTGTTTCTCATCTTAGACTTCCAACTTGTATTCTTGTATGATGGTATCATCATCTTTCCCTCATTCTTGGCCATCATTCAGTACTACAGTCTCAGATTCTTCGATGAGTAATAAACAATGTTATGTTTTTGCCTTAGATTTATTTCCCCTATCTATACTTAAATTCAGCTTCTTTAAGACTCATTTTCTTTGTTCTCATTAATCTTTACATCAGTCCTTCTCAACCTGTTGGTTGCAACCCCTTTGAGAGATGAGTGATCCTTTCCACAGGGGTCACCTAAGACCATCAGAAAACCAGATATTTACATTATGATTCATAAAAGGAGCCAAATTAAAGTTATTAAATGACAATTAAATAATTTTATGCTTAGGGTCATGGCAATATGAAGAAATTATTATTATATATAATAATATAATAAATTATATTGTATATTAAAGGGTCACAGCATTAGGAAGGTTGAGAACCATTACATGCTATTCTTTGGTGATTGTACCTACTCCCATAACTTCATATTTCTTTTTCTTTTGTTCCTCTTGTCCTTTTTGTAAGAGACAGGATCTTATAGTAATGTCCGGCTGTCTGCCTCTGCTTTCTGAATGTCAGGATTAAAGGTGTGTGCCACTGTGGCAGGCATCAAATATTTTAATGACTCTATTTATTAATTCTTTTCTCCAAATATTATTTCTTTCTCAAGATATTTTCAGAAGCTTAAATTTATTACTGGACTTAATTTGTAATAAAATTTCCATGACTTTATGTGGTAGATATGTTGCTGCTTCTCTCTTTAAGTGCAGCTTGGTCTTCATGTGGGTCCCCAAAATAACTGGATCTCAGACTGTCCCTAAAGCTGTTGCCTGCCTAAGGATTCAGTTCCCCTAACTGGGCTGCCTTGTGTGACCTCAGTGGGAGAGGATGTGCCTTGTCCTGCAGTAACTTGAAATACCAGGGTAGGGGAATAACCAGGAGGCCTTCAGCCTCTCAGAGCAGACTGGGTGGGGGGTGGGGGGGGCAACTTCAATGTACAGTGAATTTAAAAAATTGAAATTTTAAAACTTACATGACAATCTTATCTCATCAAATGTATTTCTCCTTATTAGATTCCTACTATAGTATCTTCACTCTTCCTATACCCAGGCATTGAAATCTCAGAATTTATCCATTGCTTATATCAGGATAGCATATCCTGAGAAACATCTATAATATTCGTTTTTTTCCTTTTATTCTCTTTTCTACTGTCCCAGAGTTTGGTGTATTTTTGCCTATTATGAAACTATCTAACTGCCTCTAGTCTCTTGAACTAGAGTAATACAACTATATAGGAGTCTATCTACTAACCAATAAAGTTAAGCTTTGAATGCTTATAGACTGTTTACATTGACTTTCCTTCCCTAAGATACATTTTTCTCTTTATTTGGGCTCCGTTAAGCAAATCCTTGTATCCATAAGTGATGTGTAATTGAAACTTTTATCTTTTTAACTTGTATTTTTTTTCAGTTAGTTATTTGTAGCAGATTTTATCCTGGCTGATCCTGCCACTCCTGATAATCTTCACACCTATGGATATCTACTCTAGATAATGCTTCTAGGGTATGGCATTCAGTTTTAGTAAACACATTTTCCCCACCCAAAAGATTATGACTTTTGAAAGTGACAGACTAACTACCTTATCTCATCTCTGTTTCTGACTTTTTTTTTTTTTTTTTTTTTTTTTTTTTTTTTTTTGAGATAGGGCTTCATATAGCCCAGACTAGCTTCTAACTCTCTATGTAGCTGAGGATAGCCATGAACTTCTGATCCTCTGGACTGTTTCCTATGGACAGTGATTACAGACATATTCACCACATTAGTTTTTATCTAATTATGGCTTTTGAAACCAAAGCTTTATGCATGTATTGGGTTATATCCCCAGCTCTTGTTTCTCATTTTCTTTCCTTCTTTTTGTTTTTAAATTGGGAAGTGTTTTATTTTCCTTTACAATTTAATAAATACTTGATGACTGCACATGGGGAAGGCTGCTTAGTAGTTCAGAAAGATCACAGCGATGGTGTTTTCCTGACTGTGTAGTCTTCGGTAGTGAGTGGAATGACTTGTATGATGTCACTGTCAAACCAGCAAGACTGAATTTATATGCACTCACTGTTTTCAGATTGTTGGTAACTTGGGTGTACTTTCCCCAAATCACCTTGCCTCCTTGTGTCACAAGGCCCAACTCGCTCACATTCACTTCAGTAACTGTACCTTTGGTGATCACACCCAGGGTTGTATATAATGGGGATGATGGAGTCTTTTTCACACCAAGTATAGGCAGGCAGAAGGTAGCTTTCAGCTCAGGGTGTGTGACATGGGCTTTTTTGAAAAGCAGACCCATTGGTCTAATGAATCTTTTATATTTAGATGGGTTTTTTGTAAAACCATCACCAACAAAGCAGACTTTAGTAACCATTCTTTTCCATGCCATTTTTTTTTCTTTTCCTGTTTGAATAACTTTCAATACTTCTGTTTCTCCTTGGGCATGAATTTTGGGTAGAGGAACCTCCCATTTTCCTGTCGTTTCTTTTCATTTCTGCTTAATCATGTTGGAAGGTACTTTTGCTCTGAACTGCCCCTCTCTGTCCAGCAGATAGGCAGGGACTGCTCCCTGTGGAGTCTTCTCCTCATCCTTCTGCTCGGTGTTTCTCTTTTCATGCATCTTAATGTATTTTTCATTTATATTTTCTCTGCATGGTATTGGTTATGGTAGAGCTTAGCTTTCAGGCCAATCATTTTTTTGCTTTCTTTGAGCCTTCATGGGCCTCCCGACCTTCTTTGTTTCTCTTTTTCTCATGGTAGTTCAAACGATATCCATATCGTTTGCAGTGCAATTCAATATATTCATTCTGTGGCATGGTGCCAGCTGCAGAACAGCAGGACGCGGCCTCCCGGGTTCCAAAATCCTCTTAATTTCTGGGTGTCACTGGCCCACAAGCCTGCTTTGCTCAGGCCAGAATGGGAAGGGGTAATCCTTTAAGTAGGCCGAGTGGAGCCGTTTCTCATTTTCTTAAACATATGTTTGTAAAACCATTTCTACCATTCATGATTCCCTATTAACTCCATAGATGAAGAACAAATTCAAAATTCAGGATGACAGTTCAGGTCTTGCTGACTTGGTTCCACTTTATCTCTCACTACAACATCTCTAGAAGATTAATTCCACCCATATTTTTTTTTTTTCTGCATGCTGTTGGTAGTATTAATACCTTTGTCACACACACTTTCTTCTCACGTTCAACATTTGGGGTCATAAGGTTAGAAATGCAGTGCGTCTACAAAACCTGCCCAGTTCTCAATCTTTTTTTTTTATTATGCCTCTTTATTTATTTATTTTTTTTGTATGAACTTGTAAGTTTCCTTGACTAGACCAATTCAGATCATTCATTTTATTCAGTGCATTGCCGTGGACGTGTATAGTTCTCAAAGTTTATTTATATACTATTACTGAATTAAACTCACATGTGTAAGTTATAATGTTCTAGATTAAATCTGATTATAATTCTACATGATAATAAGCAATCAAAATGAATTTCAAACAAGAAAAGTGGTTCCGGAAGGCGGAGCTCCAACTCCATTTTCTTTCTAGTTCTGGCCCAGCTGCACCTGCAGGTGGCCCTGGCTTCCTGGCTCCCAGCAGCTCTGTGGCAGCAGCATGGGTGGCGCACGGGAGGGCTGGGTGGCAGCGGGGCTGGTCCCGGGAGCCAGCGCCTGCTAAGGTATATACCAGCTGACTTGGGGACAGTGGCGAGGTGGGAACCTACTGTTTCCTTCGAGGTCCGCCGAAGACCTAACCTTTGGCCCTTGTGATGATAATTTAGATGCGGAACAGCTTGAGAGACTTCCGTACCTCCTGGAGTCAATGGACGATCCTATAGTTACTGAAAAAGCCCTGGCCACCTTAGAAATATTGCAGCCTTTTCCACTAGCCAAGCCATTATTCGTGAGTTGGGTGGCATCCTAATTGTTGGAAATAAAACGAACTCCCTGAACCAAAGTATTTAAGAGAAAGCGTTAAATGCACCAAATAACCAGAGTGTGAATGTTGAAAATCAAACTAAGATGAAGATATACGTCCATCAAGTCTGCGAGGACATCTTTGATGATCCTCTGAACTCTGCCGTGCAGCTGGCTGGATTGAGGCTGCTGACAAACATGGCGGTCGCTGGTCAGCTTCACCTGCTACTTAATGGAAATGGAAACACCAAGGTTCAGGTTTTGAAGCTGTTTTTTTTTTTTTCACTGTTCGAGGTTTATTTGGTGTTCTCATTGGCATGACACTTAAGTGGTTGGTTCCATCACCCATGTGCAGACCTTATATTTCATATAATGTTGCAATGTATACTACAGACACATAATACATAAAATATCCTGTCAAACATTTGTGCACAAGATATGCATATTAGACTTAGACAGTGGAGTCAGGTTATGACTAACTGGGAACACATTGGCCTAGGCATGTTTGGTGAGGGTGCGCAGCACAGCAATGCAGCAGGCTTACAGGATAATCGAAGCCTGCGCTCAGTTGGCAGTGTGTCTTAGAGACAGTGGGACTGTCACACTAACCAGGTTACCACTACACAAGTACCACTTAGCAGCAGGGTAGAGCTGTGGGAACTGAGATCTTCCCCCAGACCACCTCAACACAACTGCATTAACCACTGCTCAGATGAGAAGTGTGTGGTCTCCATGGAAACCCTGCTGCAGCCTGGACAGTGAGGGGCTAGGACACTGGGAAGACTTTAGAACTGCAGCTCCTCTGGATTCCCCAGAGGGTAGCTGGACTCTTCTTCAGGCGGGCCTCTTCCTCAGGAGTCAGTGTCACCTTCACAACATCTGAGATTCCATTTTGTCCCAGGATACACGGGACACTGAGGAAGACATCATCTTTGATCCCGTAGAGACCCTTGATCATGGTGGAAATGGCATGCACCTGCTTGAGGTTCTATATTATGCTCTTGGCCAAGTCTGCCACAGAGAGGCCAATGGCCCAGGATGTGTAACCTTTCAGCTTCATCACCTCATATGTACCGTCAACCCCCTGCTTGTGAACCTCCTTCCACTACTCCTTATCCCCATCAGTGCCCATTACTGGGTTCAGAGACTTCAAGGAGACTCCTGCAACATTCACACAGGCACACTGGAGTCTCTGATGCTCTCCCTGGACCCACCCGTGACAGCTCAGCTGATGAACTCCCAGCCTTTCCCCCATCAGGTAACAGAAATGGGCTGAATCCAGATTGCAACCACTTCCAATAACTCGGTTTTTGGGAAAGCCACTGATTCTCCAAGCCTTGTAAGTCAAGATATATCCACTGGATTTGAGACAATAAGCAGCTTGCACTGGACTGTACTTCACAATGTTGAGAATGATGAACTTGAAGATATTCACGTTTCGCTGGACCATGTGAGTCAGCTCTCTCCCTCTTGCTGATGGGCCTCTGCTGTGCCAATGATCAGCTTGGTGTTTCCAGTCACAGTATAGTCTTTGCCAGAGATAATTTTTGGAGTTTTGAGGAAAAGGCTGCCATGCTAGGGATCATCATCTCTCCCTTTAGCTTGTCTTCCAGAACATCAACAAGGGCAAGCTCATCTGCCAAGTCCTTCATTAAGATACTGATGGCACAAGCCTTGCCAACAGCACCAACCCCAACAATTGTAATCTTGTTCTGGGGAGACCTGCTCTTTCTTAAGTAGATCCACAATCAGCCAGTCCTTGGGGGTTGCCATCTTGGACTTTGAGTCTTTTGGGTAGTGCATGATGAGGTGGCGACAGGGGGCAGCAGCAGCATGAAGGGGCTCGGCGATAGTGGCTCCAGCACCTTGAAGGTGTTTTTCAATTTGTCTGAGAATCTAGCCATGACCGAAGGAATACTGAGTGCCCAAGTGGATTCTTCATTCCTTTCCCTTTATGACGGCCAAACGGCAAATGAGATTCTTCTTTGGGCTCCTACGCTGTTTCAGAATATAAACAATTGCCTCAATGTGGAAGACTGGTTGGCTAATCAGCTTCCTTTTGCTAAAGGGTCATTGTTTTTCCTGATGTATGGGGAAGAATGTACCCAGAAAATGAAAGCTTTAGCTGGTCATCACGATGTTGATGTGAAAGAGAAGGCTTTAGCAATAAAGCTGGAATTCTAATTGGTTGCTCCTGTTTTCATCAAAGAATCAGAGAGTAATGCAGTCTTAAGTCAGAGTACAGGAACGTATACCTTTCTTTCTGATGAGGCTAAACAATAAAAGCCATTGTGAGGAGCTCCAATCCAACATGATGCTCAAAATGTTAGATCTGGGAGTAGTTCAGATGCGGGGTTTGGGGATTGAGTACAGTCTAGAACCTCCAGAGGATATGAATCACTTCTGGGGCAAACATCTAGTTATGATCGTGGACGGACTAGCCATGCTCTTCGGGATTGTTATGAAGGATTCTACGGCCGTGAAATGAATATAAGGGGTTATACTGAAGATACTTACTGAGGTATTTAATGGATTCCGGACATGAACTGGGTGGCCTTTCTCTGTACAATCCTAACTCCTGAGAGTGATTTGTAGTTGCTCATGAGACAGTGTTAGGTGCTGAGTTGAAGACCAGAACTGCTACAGTCAGGGCCTTGTGCCTCAAAGCAGTGAATACCGCAAGCTGGAGTCCACTCACTGGGGTAGTACTGCTTGCAAGTCAGAGTTCATCATGAGACTCTGCCCGCAGCATTTCTCTTCAGTAAGACTGTACTTCCATTTGCAAGGGAAACGTTTTCTTACTCCGTACCCCGGTGTGTAAGATAATGGAGAACAATTCAAGTTTTCACCCACAGACCAAGCGGCAACCCTTTAAAAGAGTGCTCTGATGGATGGAGAAGTGTCTGGATGCATGGAGAAATACAGCCACGAAATCGTTGTTTTTAAAAACGTGTTGTGAAGCAACGTATTGGGTTCCCGTGGGTCTTTTTTTTTTCTTAATAATGATAAATAATTTATACATGGACAGAAGGTTTCTGGAATGATATGTAAAACTTCTGGGCTTGAGACTGAGATTTCTTTGTGTGCCAGTTTCTACCATTTGAATTTTTATGGAGTATAAGTTGTGTAATTTTTTTAATAAAAAGGGAAAATGCAAAATAGACACAATCTCCTCCCTTCACGGACATGATTTTACTAAGTTTCATCACATTTTACTTGACAAAAATTACAATACATAACATTTGTTAAGAAAGAACAAGAAGAGTGATCTTCTAATTATTTATATATCACACTATGGCCCACATGAAGGCCTGCAATGCAATGGGAAAACATTCCTCTGAGAATTTTGGAACCAAGCCTTTGGATTTGGCCATTACAAAAGCCAAGCTTCAGAGGCATTTTTATTGTGTAAAGCAACAACATGCTGAGGGATTAAAGGATGAAAATGTTGATGCAAATCGGCTGGTTTGTCTTTACAGAATATCAGGGTGTGAAGTCAAGCTGCCAATGGTGATGGAAGGGCTTGCTAGCCTTTCTGTTGGAAAGGCAACAGAAGGCCGGAGTTGCAGGTCTATTTGAAACAATAAAACATCAAATAAAATACACAGGAGCAGCAGCATAAATATCCTGGCTACCGTTTCTCAGGAAATTCTCCAGGAGCCAGGAGGAAGAGTTCATGGGGTTTGCACTGAGGTAGGTTTCAAACTGAACTAGGATGATAGCAGGTTTGTGGTAAATCCAGTGTCAATGTGTGCACAGAGGAAGAGACCTTGTAACACTGCCCTAAACAGGAAGTCTCCATCTAATCTCTCCCTTTCAGGCTCAGGGAACCGTGCAAAGGTGCAAAAAGTATAAAAGCCAGGAGGGATGGAGGTAACCAGGAAAACAAGGCCTCCTAAACATAGCAGGATGTCTGTACAAAAGTCACAGAGACTGAGACAGCATTCATATGACCGGCACGGGTTTCCACCTCATGAGGTCCAGCTGAGAAGAGATGTGCACACATTCCCAACCCCATCTCTAACCGCAAAGCTACTTCTAATTGATAGCAACTTACAAGTGAAAAATTAGTTTACTCCAAGGGACTTTTACTATCATACTACCTTTAAGGAAAGGTCCCATGCCTAGCGATAGATGGCCAACACAAAATAACTCAGTGGCATCTTTGAAGGTTCCTTGTCTTATAATATCATATCACAGTCTCCCCTACTCTCTCTCTAAAATTTTAATTATTTAATTATGATCTTTTTTACACATAGATCTTTGGTGAATATGTTATGGCTTTCAGGTTTCTATTTCTATGTGTCTATATATTTCTTGGGGTTTTTTTTTCTTGGACTCTCTTCCTTATTTGTTTTTGCTTTGTCTTATTATATTTTATTATTATCATTTAGATGTATGTTTGTTTTCTAATAATAGAGATGAGGTGGTTCTGGATGAAAGGGGAAGTAGAGAGATGCTGGGGGAATAGAGGGAGGGAAAACTGTAATCAGAATATGAAAAAAAATCTATTTTATTTTTGATTGGATATTTTCTTTATTTACATTTCAAATGTTATCCCCTTTCTTGGTTTCCCCTCTGGAATCCCCCTATCCCATCCTCCCATCCCCCTGCCTCTATAAGGGTGCTCTCCCACACATCCACCCACCTACTTTTTCCCACCTACCCGAAAAATTTATTGAAAAAAAAGGCAAACAAAGCAACAAATTCTATGTTAAGTTTGAGATGGAGGTGAGTGGTAGAGTACTTGTCTTGCATGTACAAGATCCTAGGTCAGATTCCAGTACAGAGAGAAAATGGGGAAAGGAAGAGTTGTACATAAATCTTTACAAAGAGGGTACAATATGAGGCAAAGGGATAAAAGCATTTGCTAGGCAAATCAGAGAACATGAATTCTATCCCTGTATCCCATAGTAGAAAGAGAAAACTGAAAGCTGTCTCTAACTGACTTACACACAAACACACACACACACACACACACACACACACACACACACACACACACACACACACACACTTTTCATAGTGACTACATGGCCTTCTGAGTTCTCCTGTCCTGTTATCATTACTTTCTTTAGTTTTTGTACCTTGGTCTGATTCTGCCTTCCATGACAAACATCTGTTGAACTGATATCTTCCAGATTACTTCTTGTCTTTTATTTCCTTAAGGAAAATTTCCAGTATTTTGCTAATTGTTATTTATCCATCATTCCTTTGTGTCCTGTATAGAATGTGTGGGGTAAAACATGATTTGTTCCTTTTCAAAGGTTCTTGGAGCCATTTCTGTATTTCCTCTGGAGCTTCTTCAGTTCCAGACCTCGGGACTTTATCTAGGTTTAGTCAGAGCAGAAGTGCCTCAGAGGGTTTCCTCAGGGGGTAGTATAGAAGCCAAGTGGAGAACTAACCAAACAGGTCAGCTTGATTTTGGTCTGCTGCATATTCTGTGAAGAGATTTATTTATATTTTTATTTATTTACTTTAAAGACAAAATTATTACTAAAAGAAACCCCATTTTTCAAATCAGTTTTTGAAGTTATTTCAAGTACCATTGCCAAAACAGCTCTCCAAACACTTGGCTTATAACTTCCTTGCTAAAGATTCTTATCATTGAATACCACTGTGTCCTACACTGAAATCTGTTTGCATACTAGAAAAAGGCTATGGAAATAAAAATGTTTCCCAGTATTATTTAACACTCATGTTTTTTATTATTCTAGCATCTGTCCTTTATATATCATTGCTCAACGTTATTTCTAAGCCATTCCATATATTGTCTTCTCCTTCCTTTCTTTGCTTGGCTTTATCAAGTGTGATTTCTAATTCAACTACACCAGCATAAGTAACACTCTCAGAACACTTCATTTATTCTAGGCCTAATTTCTCTCATTGTTTGATTTCATTATACTATATACTGTCTTAGTGTTTCTAACACTGTGATGAAACAACATAACCATAAGTATCCAGGAAAGGACAGGATTTACTTACAGGAAATAGTCCAGGAAAAGGTAGGAACTCAAGGCAGGTCAGGAACCCAGAGGCAGGAATGGATGCAAAGGCCCTGAAGGAGTGCTGCTTATTGTCTTGAGCCCCACAGCTAGCTAGCTCAACCTACTTCCTTATAGCACACAGGATGACCAATCCAGTGGTAGCAGCTGGACCCTTCCGTAGCAATCTCTTTTTAAAGATTTACTTACTTATTTTATGTGTGTGAGTATACTGTCAGTGTCTTCAGACACACCAGAAGAGGGCATTGGATCCCCATTATAGATGGTTGTGAGCCACCAGGTAGTTGCTGGAAATTGAACTCGAGACCTCTGGAAGAGCAGTCAGTGTTCTTAACCACTGAGCCATCTTTCCAGCCCAAGCAATCCTTAATCAAGAAAATGCACCACAGGCTTCGTCATAGGTCAATCTAGTGGGGACATTTTCTCATTTAAGTTTTTTTTTCCCTCCAAAATGATTGTAGCTTGTGTTAAGTTTACATATAACTAGTTTGTACAATACATTAGTTTTCTCCCCACCCACTGTCTCTTTCACATCTCATGTACACCATGCTGATCTTGAACTATGATCTTAGTGTTTCTCCCTCGGCTCTTAATCTTTTTGCCTCTACCTCTGTAGTGCTCTGATGAGGAGGGAGTGGGAACATCTTCAAAGAAGCAGAGGGAAGGGGAGGGAGTGTGGGCAAGTGGGGGGAGGAGATAACATTTGAAATTTAAATACATAAAATATCCAATTAATAATAATAATGATAAAAACACTGATATAACAAACAAAAAAGTGGGGGCTACGACACTGCATTTAACCTTCAGTTTTCTTGTTTTCTCCAGTACATTTTAGGTTGAGTGAATCCAGAGATTTTTAGATTTAATAGGTTATTCCCTTATAAGTCTTGTGTACCACAAATAGTACTTTTGCTATCAGTAAACTGGAGAATGATGCCAAAATAATCTGAACATCCAATTGATTCATTTATGAATTTTTGTAGTGCTTTAAGCATCCAAGTAAGCAGAAGCTAACTTTCATGTATAAAAGAAGTTTAGTTATAGATAAACTTTAAAGTGAAGAATCCTGCACAAAATGCTGTCTTAAGCATAACTATCAACTGCTTTAATGGCTTCAACCTTTATGTTTTCAACCATATGAAATGATGTGGCAAAGTTGTGAGCACTCAGTGAAGCTGGGAAGGAAGACATTTCACCATGTGTTTTTAAAAAGTTGACTACTCTTCAATTCGATTTAAAATTCTGATAATGCCATCTACTAAAACCCAGTGCTAGAGGAGACAAACAACATGGAGGAGACTTTCCACAGATTACTTTTGCTCCATTCAAATGTCAGCAATGGCTTAATTACCAGAGTGTTTTTATTAAGATAGCTATTGAGGTTTTTTCCTTGTTTGTTTTTATTTGGTTAATGCTCTGATTTCCAAGTTGTTTTGCATTTAAGTGGTCTTATTTAACTATGTTTTCTGTAAGTACTGTTTTATCTGTAATATGTAGTTTCTTTTTTAAACAAACACCTAGAGGTTCTCTTTGAAGATATATGTGACATTATAACAGAAGGTCTGACACCTCTTCTCCCTGTGTTTAAATCTGTACCACATCTAGCTTGACGTTCGACATATAACATATGCTTAGGAAATACTTGTTTACTTTTAGTCATCCATTAACTTATAAATATTTTGCTGTGACCTTGGAGTTGTTTTTTTCCCCTCATTTCCCCCCCTAATTTGTGTTTCCTTTAATTTTTCTATAAATGACAGATTGTTTAGATGAGGATAATAAATATCTTTAAGGTCAGTCTGAAGAAAGATATTTTTCTTTCCTCCAATAGCTGATGTGTTACTTGATACTCATGAGAAACTAGAGGGAGAAACTGGAGAACAAATGGGTCTAACATATTCTTTTAATAGTCTAGCTGATGGCTCTATCCTCCTCTCTTCAGCACCAGAGAAAAGACATTTTTTTTTTTTTTTTTTTTTTTTTGCCCCACAAGCCCATTTGTGTGTGACAGGAAGGAAAATAAAATTAAAGGTATGTAGGCAAAGTGAGATCAGCCTTAAGATAGTTGTTGGTGAGATGTTAGGTTCATAGTTAAGGGACAAAGTATTCTTGCCGGTGGCTACTGTTTTCTTCCTTGTGTGTTAGTTTCCAAGAGAGACCAATGACTCTGATCCCTGATTCTGAAAAACAAACGGCAAGACTTAAGCCAGGGTCTTAAGATATAGCCACAATTGGTATCTATCATGCTATTTATTTATATATTTGAGACAAGCTCTTACTATGTAACCTTGGCTAGCCTGGAACTTGCTATGCAGATTAGGCTGGTCTCAGATTCATAGAAATCCCCCTGCCTCTGCTTGCTCAACAGGCCAGTATGCACTGCCAAATTGTCTTGCAACAATTCCTCACCTTAGTTTGGTTTTTAATTTACAGGGTTGTAGTAAGTACTACATTTCTGGTACTTAAAGGCTTTCAGCAGACTTTTAACAGCTCAGTTTATCTTCTTGGAGAAGGTGCTCCTGAGCTTCTGACATATGTACTCTATAAGATCCCTATTCACCTAATTTTTGTCCCATGGTGAAGTT
The DNA here is from genome assembly GCF_963924665.1 of Micromys minutus. NCBI lineage: Eukaryota > Metazoa > Chordata > Mammalia > Rodentia > Muridae > Micromys > Micromys minutus. Next base: position 68,969,296 of record NC_137970.1, read on the forward strand.
CTTTTAGCCTGTTTCTTCCAGTTGTCTAAGGGGCAGAAATTAGGTCAGCTTTAGCCTTCCAACTCAAAGCATTTTTTTAATACTATTCTACATAAAGAAATGTTTGCTGAACAGATTACTGAGAAATGCTTAAACTTGATGGCCCCTCACTTTGACCTATCCCCACATTTCTTCTACAGGAAGCATGTGTGAGTGTTGGTTACACCATTCACGATCTTTCTGTAATCCTTATTTTGTTTTTTACTCTTTTTTAGGTGTGACAAAATTTAGATTAAAGTGTGTATGTGCATTATGAGTCAAATTGAAAATATACATCTAATTCATAGTTAAGCATGATCTTCAAGAAAGCAAATGTATCCTGGAGCTTCTATTCTTCCTGTTGAGAGCACAAACTCGTGTGCTGCTGACCTTGGGGAGCTGGCTACTTTAGGAACAGACTGCCTGCGGGATTAAAAAGAAACTAAATGATAAAGACAAAGCTGGGACTTGAGCTTTACAATTCATTTGCTCCATTGTTCAAGTTATGCGCGTCATCACACTCACATGACGGCCAAATTTATCATACTGCATTCATTCTGGTAAAAATTGGAGAAGGCCAAAAGGCCTCACAGTTCAAAGTTATCTTCCTCGTTAGCAGGGTTATAGACATGTTTATGGACTTGCTGTTTACGTTTCTATTACAAGTGACTTTGCCACCACTTGGTCTCTAATTCTGTGATGGTTTGGTGGTTCGTTCAAACCTTGCTTTCGTAAGGGTCCTTTGGAAAACAATGGGAAAATCTACTTTCTGAGGATGAAATAGTAGGTACAGAGCCTTGGGTGAAGACTGCTGCTTCTTAGTACTACACACAAACACCAGTTGCCATTTCAAAAAATGCTTCAACACAAAGCATCTTATGTACTCTTCGTCATATCCTTAAACCTAAACTGGTTTGGGAAATCAAAGAAAGGACTAAATTCAATAGTAAACTGTAAATAGGCGTTTTGGTTAAAAAGCTATGGTAGGGGACTTGTGGGTGCTTTAACCACCAACAATCTGCAAGAAAAGCAATGATTATATTTCTTGGGCCACAAGGCAATCATAGCAACAGAGGCACCCACTCTCTCCACTTTGGCCCAAACAATCTGTCTAGGCAATTAATCAGAACTCCCTGTGGTGGTTTTCCTATACTTTGCCAGTTGCCTTGCTAATTAAACCTTCCCACTGAGTGGAGCAAGACCAAGTTCCCCAAGGGCCCTCTGCATAGGGAAGGTGCATTGACCAACACTAGGAAAAGCTGGGACTAGTGGCCTAGCCAGTAAAATGCTCATGAAAATTCCTCCTTACTCAGTTTCCCTATCTCTAAAATGAGTTCTCTCTCTCTCTCTCTCTCTCTCTCTCTCTCTCTCTCTCTCTCTCTCTCTCTCTCTCTCTCTGTGTGTGTGTGTGTGTGTGTGTCTTTCTCTCTCTTTTTCCCGTCTAGACTAGTTCCCTTCCTTTTTTTTGGTGCTAGACAACAGGGAAGTGAAACCGGTGCTTAACCATAGTAGAATGTCCTCTGGTAGGCTCCAGTCTTTTCTCTGGGCATGCTCGGTCGCTTGGCCGGCTCAGGGCTCAGTACCAAGAGTAGGAAGCGGCTTTCAGCGCCAGCCCGGGCGACCGACAGCGGGCACTTTGATGAATCACGTGTGTTGAGGCCGTCTTAAAGAGATAGGCACCTACTTTTCCTCCACCCTAAACACCGCCCCGAGGGCGGAGGCGACCGCGGAGATTGCAGCTGCTTAGGGGCAGGGCTTGCCCCGGCCCTGAGTGGTGGTGGCACTGGCGTGGTTTGCGTCGGGGTTGCCTGGGCTTGGGAGACCCGGTGGCCTGGGAGCGGCGCTTGGCGGGCAACCTTCTCTGTCCGTGTACACGGGACATCCTGAGCGCTCCGAGGGTTTTTCTTTTTTCTTTCTTTCTTTTTTTTTTTTTTGCCCTTGAGGGGACTTGGGGTTTCCGGGCGGCAGGTGACAGGGCCAGAGAAAGATGGAGCAGCTTGGGGCGGCGGCGTCGGGAGCTGGAGGCGGCGGCGGCGGCGGCGGCGGCGGCGGCGGCGAGGAACCCGGCATGGGCCGGAGCAACAAGCGAGGCGCGGGGAACCGGGCCGCCAACGAAGAGGAGACGAAAAACAAACCCAAATTGGTAAGTCTTCCCGCAAGTCCCGCTGGCCTCGGGGACTGAGAACCCCGGATCGTCCTGCCGGAGAAACACGCCGGGAACCCGACTCCCCCCTCCCAGCGACAACCTCTTACACGCAGCGCAACTCAGGGAACGGAGACGGCGTGGGAGCGGAAGAGCACCCCTTCTCCACTTAAACCGGCCTTTCCTTGGGCCAGCTTGTGGAGGAGAAAGGCCCCACCCCAACTTGGGGACATCTCGCATCAAGTCCTAGAGTACTAGGGAAGGGCTGTTTATCTAACTTGTGGGCGCGAACCTTCTTTGCGGGATTCCATTTCCCTCCCACCTCTTGTCAGTTGCTGTTTGATCTCTTAACACTTGGGGTCCCTGGTAGGGGACACTCCCTTTGCTCCGTTTCGAACACATTGGAGCCCATTCGTCGCTAGGAAATCAAGACAAGCAGGACATAGGTTCCCAGGTCCTTCAACTTTGCCAGGAATCGAAGGAAGAGGCGACTACATGCGTTTCTTCCCCTCCACCCCATGTGCTCACCCAAGAAACATTTCTTTGGAAGTCTGGGACTGGGTGGAGCGTGGGAGGAGTTGGAGGCTGGGTGACCCCCCCCTCGCCGCCCCCGACTATCCCAACACAGCGTTTCCACTTGGTTTAGAACGCTCAAAAGCAGTTATGTTCCCCATAGTTTGTCTCACAGTCTTGACAGTGTGGTCCAGTAGTAGTTCATTTCCTGCCAAGAGGCAAGAAATCGATGGGGCCTGGTATTGGGTTGGGAAATACTGGGGTTTCTTCAACTCATCAGTTAAAAGGGTTCCTCTTTTGGTAAACTTTCTAATTTCAGTGCCATGAGGAGAAAGGAGTTTCCTGCACAGATTCAGCAAACTTTTTAGCCTCTCCTGAGCCCTTTGAACGATAGAACCCTACCCCACATCCCAAGTACAAGCCACATGTTGCTTGTCTACATTTAAGTTGTAAGCAACAATTTGATTATAATAGAAGAGAGGTTGAGACTGTGACATGCAACTCAAACCATTTCCTGTGGCATCTGGCCATTTGGTCTGGACTTGCACTTCTCTTTTGGCTTTCCTATTACAGACTGTCCATATGGAAGAAGAGGGCTCAAATATTAGGACATATGAAATCTTCCATTGTGTGCGAAAAGACTTGGGCTATTACAACTTTAAAATCTCATCCATACCATACACACCTGACACAAATCTATAAATCACTTGCCTAATGAGTCTATTACCCCAAGCATTTACAAATAAAGAAGCCGAGTCACAGGTTTTTTGACTTGTTTGCAGTGTTTATCACAGTTATGAGTGCCTGCACTTTCAAGGAGTCAGGAAAACAGTTCTGAATTTATTGCTAGAGTTGAATATATTTCAAGGTTTTTTTTTTTGTTGTTTGTTTTTTTAGATAGGGTATCTCTATGAAGTCTTGGCTGTTCTGGAAAAGGCTATGTAGAACAGGCTAAATAACCTTGGACTCACAAAGATCACCCTACCTGGGCCTCCTGAGTGCAGGAGTCACTATGCCCCAGCCAAGCAGTCAAAGTTTTGATGATGTGACTTTGCCATGTACTGGTTTGTGGTTAAAGAGTGAGCCTACCTCTGTTTTCCCTTCCCACACTCCTGCTTTGGCCCAGTATAAACTGTAGTAAAAAGTTTAAAAATAAGAGCTAAGGGATAGTTTCCATAAATAGTTTTATACTCTAGCAAGAATCTCCCAGTGTTCAGTATACTAAAGGAAAAACATTTATCTCCATTAGTAACATCTACTCTTTGGCTGTTTGCCCTGTTTCTTTTATGTTTTACTTGATTTGACAAGGTAACTAGGTGATTATGCGATAGTATCACTTTCAGTTCAGCTAACTAACTTCACTGTTCCGTTGTGAACATAGCTTGATACAACAAATCAAGTATTGGAACCCAGAGCATAATACCATCATGAAATTTCTTTTTCTTTTTCTGCTCAAGTATAACTTTTGAGCTTTATATTATTTCTAGAAGTGAAGTATTAGGAATAATGAAAAACAGCAATTGAATATGGCTCATTTTAAGCCAATGAATTTGATCAAACAATGAGATTTGGTAAGCTTTTTTCTAAAGAGATTACCTGGGATTCTTAAAGTTTGGAAAGTATGGTAAGACCTTTTAGAAGATTTATTTATTTATTTTAGTATCTGAGGACACTGTCACTGTCTTCAGACACACCAGAAGAGGACATTAGATCACATTACAGATGGTTGTGAGCCACCATGTGGTTGCTGGGATTTGAACTCAGGACCTCTGGAAGAGCACTCAGTGCTCTTAACTTCTGAGCCATCTCTCCAGCTCCCTTAGATTAAAATTAAAAAAAAAAATTAATGCTATGTATTATGCTTTAGTATGATAATTCCAAATTTTGAATGCATATAATAGAGTTGTTTGTGAATATAAAACAGCTGTATGACAATGCAAATTATTTGTCTGGGTTATTTAATTGTTAGGAAGTAAAAACTCTTCAAATTAAATAAACAAAAGTGGGTATATGTTTGTTTTTCTTGGTTTCATGTCTTTTGTTAGTTCCCTACAAGTGTCCATTAGTTGTAGAAAGAAAAAGAATCATTGCAGTTGAAAAGACAGCAAAGGAAAAGACAGTGGGGAATTGAGGGACACCTTAAAAACAGCTAGTTCAATCACTGTTGTCTCAGGCTTTCTTAAACTCTAAGACCGTGGTACAACTGTATTCATTTAGTTGTTTGTGTGTTTGGAAAAATGGGGATTGTGGTTATATTTTTGTAGGCAAAGTTTTTGTAGGCTAGTTGTATCCCCACCTTATTGATGGCTAACAGTGAGAACTATTTTAGATTGATCTGCCTCCTGAGTGCTGGAATTTAAGGTGTGTGCTACCATTGACCAGTTAAATTAGATTTTTTAATAAAAATGTGTCTTTATGTATTTATTTTGTTTCGTGTGTATGGTATTTTACTTATAGGTATGTTTGTATATGCCTGGTGCCTATGGAGGTCAAAGGAGAGCTTACAATCCCTTGAAACTGGAGTTATAGACATTTGTGAGCTACTGTATGGATGTGCTGAGAGTCAAACCTGCGTCCTTTGAAAGAGCAACCAATGCTCTTACCTTCTGTCCAGTACCACAGTGGATTCTTGGATGAAGTAAAGAAAGGCTTATAGTAGAAGATCTGTGCATCACAGCTTGAATAGAGTTTTGTTTGAAGAAAAGGAGGGAAAGGCATTCTAGATAAAAATGGTAACATATACACATGTAGGTAGGGGTAGAAATATGATGGTAGTGAATGTTCAACTAGATACTAATGAGTGAAACAAAAAGCAGTAGGAACAAAAATGTTACATTTGTTTTGGTGGATCTGGCCATAAAGGGATGGGCTGTGGGTCAGAGTAGATCTTTGTGTGCCATATTGGAATTATAACTTTTTCTCTGAAAATCAGCATAAGCTGTTGAAGAGATTAAAAAATAGAGAGCTACCTGATTGAATACATTTTTCAGAAAAATATAAGAACAATGGAGAATTTCCTGTAAAGGGATGCTGTCCTGGATTCCAGTTGCTGCTACTATAGTCCAGACATCTGAATTTCTTTATCTCCTTAATTCTAATTTTCTCTTACCAAACCAGAAGCACCTTTCTTGTTTGCCTTTAGTGAGTCCCATAGCTTTCATAGCCCAGCCCCTACCTCAGTGCTCTCTTCCTTCCATTAGGGCAGTGCTTCTCAACTTCCGTAATACTCCAGTCCTTTAATAGAGGTCCCCACACTGTGGTGAACCCCAGCCTTCAAATTATTCTCCTTGCTACTTCGTAACTGCAATTTTGCTACTTTTATGAATCATTATATAAATGCATGATATGTAAGATAATCTGATTTTTGACCCCTGTCAAGGGTTAATTGACCCCAAAGGGGTTGTGTGACCCACTGCTACTTTAAACCTTAATTGGTTGTTTCTGCTTACTGAGGGCTCTTCTGTCTTCTGAACATTTATCTCTCACGAATTTCAATGTTATGAACCAATTTGCTATACAAATGTTTTTAAGTGCTTCTGGACATGGGTCCTCTTTTAGGCTTATTCTTATAAATTAGCCAATGATAAATAGCAAGGGATTTTGTCTCTAAAGGTCAGGAATCTTGGGAGTTGCTTTGTTGAAGAGACCTAAAACAAACAAACATGTAGTTCTTTTTGTTGAGATGTGGTTTCATTTATTCCAAGCTGGCCTTGAACTCCATATTTAGTTCAGGGTACTCCTGCACTTCTTATTCTTTTACCTCTACTTCAAATGTTGAGATTGCATGCTTGTGTGCTGTATCTGGTTTATGTGGTGCTGAGGACTGAACCTAAGACGTCATATGTTCAAGGCAAGCACTCTACCAACTGAGCAACACCCCCAAACCCAAAGTGTTATTGCTTACATGCTATATATTTTGTTAACATGTATATATGCTTATTATCAGATGAACTTTCCTGTCCATTCTTCTATGTGTTTTTGGGTTTGTTTGAGTCCCTTGTTAGATCTTAAATTTACTATGTACTTCCTGAGGTTGGTTCTGTCTCTCTCCGTATCCCATATACATGGATTATGGCCTGAACCTACATGCCTGGATCCTCTGTTCTCTGAGTTAGAAGTTCAAACAACCTCTTCAAGGGTCATGAGAAACTCTTCTCCGCCTCTTGTTTGTTTAGATTCTTCTGATGTTAGAGCCAGAACTCCCCAGGCAATGAGATGGTAGTGACATGAGTGAGCCAAGTAACAGATAACTGTCATTATTAGGAGGCTTCAGATGAATCTCAAGACAATATGGATTGTAGAGTCAAAAGCTCTGGGTTTCAGTATCCTTTCTGTCTTTTATTTGCTTGTGATATCTGATGAGCATTAATACCAGAAAATTGAGCACATTGATTAGTTTCTGCCAGTCAGAAATATGGCTTCCTTCCCAAAATGCTTGTTGGACTTTTGAGACATGGTTTTACAACTCTGTTACCCAGGTGATCACTTCTGGATAACAGGTTTTAACTCCTGACCTCAGGTGACCCTCCTGTCACAGGTTCTTCAGTAGCTGGAACTACAAAACAGACTGCCAGAAAAGATGGCTTCAATAAAATACAGTAAGCATTAAGAACACATTTAGGAAATTGTATGAAGTTGTAGAAAAATAAATTACTGTTAGTCCATAATATCACCTGTATCAGAAGTCATTATGGAATTGGGGCATAGTTCCATGGTAGAGTGCTTGCCTGGAATTGATAATGACCTGAGGTCAATCCCTGTTTTTAGAAAAAAAAAAATGTATTTTGGTTGTTGAATTTCGTGTCTGTTCTGCAATTTGAAATCCCTGAAATTGTTATTGTGTGTTGATTGATTCCTTGTTTCTTGTCCCCATTCCTCTTTGTTTGTGAAGCATTACACATTCTGTCAGTCCTTTAACTAATGAGCTTTTTCAGCTTAGTAATTGTAGTGTGAGCCTAACTTTTTTTCACTTTAGTTTGTACTGCTATTGAATTTTAGATTCATTTATTTTATGTGTATGAATGTTTTTTGCTTGCATGTATATGTGTGCATCATGTGTGTGCCTGATATGTGTACAGGTCAGAAGAGAGTATCAAATCCTCCCTAACTGGACTTTCTTATGGTTTTTGAAATCACCATGTGGGTTCTGGAAAACAAACTGAGGACCTTGCAAGAGAAATAAGTGCTTTTAACCACTGAGCCATCTCTCCAGCCCACAGTCTAAATTTTTAAAGAATATGTCTACCATTTTCTTGGAATTGATCAATTTCAGGCCTTTAAAATTTTTGTTAAAAAATTTAGTAGGTATGTATGACGTTCTGTCTTGTCAGGGAGCTCAGTAATATTGTACAAATAAGGAAACTTAATCATTCAGGTGTTCTGTGGACTGACTTAAAAATAAGTTTAAAAGCTATCACCTCTATTGTAGAAGTTATCTATAGCACTGAGTCATTATGCTTCAGGGACTCTTAAAAGTAAAAAAGTTATTCAATCTCTCATTTCTTTTGTTCCTTTTGAACAATTTATAATTATAATCCTCTTAGATTTCACTGTAAGTACTAAGAACTTTGCCAGTAGAAACATGTCAAAGAAGTGAAATCTTACTCATTTCTGACTTGATCTCCAACAAACTGTAAAAAGCAAGATGCTCTGAAAATAGTATATAATAATACATGCTAAATTTATGTGAATCAGCATATCTGATTAATATAGTACTAGGTAGCCTTAGCACCAAAATGGTTATTATTGAAGGACCAGACTCCACGTTCCTTCTGCCATATTTCTGGTATGTATTACCTTATTTTTCTAAAGACAGAAAAGACTAAGATGATACTTAAGTGACACAAAAGCATTGGTGTAATCTTGTAATCTAACTTGGCCTCATATGGGAGATACTAATTTTGGAAGACAGCTCACAATTGGTCCATGTAAATGTTGATATATGTTTTCACATGTTTGCTTATTGTGAACCTCACGAATACAAAGAAATGTATTCTCTGTGATTTGAAACTGAACATGCTGAATCTGATTTACTATCAAATACTTTGACCATATTTTTATTAACTAGAACTTTAAGTGAATCTGGATACTTTTATGTGAGGTGCCTTCCTTGTGAAAGAATGTTGAAAACACATTTTTAAACTCATTGCCATTTGCACCATCTTTTGTTTAGTGAAGATTTTATTCAACTGTTTTGGGAGGAGGGCACTACATTGCTACCAAAATTAGAGGAACAAATTAGACACACATTTCTATAGTTTGTACTTCATAAGTGAGACACTTCTAATTGACATGGACTCCACGCAGTATTAAGAAGAAATTAGCTTTATTCAGAAATGGCCATTGACTCAGCCGCTAGTAATTCTGATGCTTACCTGAGAAATTCAGAGCATTGGTTACAGTCCTTTATGATGAAAGAGTATTATATAGCTCAAGCTGGCCACAAACTTTCTATGTATTTGGGGGTAACTCTGAACTTCTCATCCTTCTGCCTCTGCCTCCTGAATAGGATTACTGGCATGTACTGCCATGCTCAATTTAGGAAGCATTGGGGATTAAGCCTCTGGCTTCATGCATGGTAGGTAAACAGTGTATCACTTGCCCTACCTCCTCAGGTCACAACTCTCTTTTTAAAGCTATTTGTTGTGATCATTGTCTTATAGATATGTCTTGATAACCAGCTGTTCAAAATTTTGAGGACATTTTAATGTACCCATAATTTGTTGGTCTCTTTATCAAAAGAAAGGTAAAATTAAGTTGAAGTGTTTAAAACATTTCAAAAATACTAAAATGAGACTATGGTATGCCGGGCTACCATTGATCTATTACCCAGATAGAGAACTTCTCTAGAAGTTCTAAATTTACCTTCTCTGTGCTTGGTTTTTCCCTTGCTAGAGAACGTTAGCTGACACTCCACATAGTATGTCAGCTTACTTCTATGGACTTCAGTGTGCATGTATAAAACTTACTGACTTGTTAAAAACAGTTGTATGCTACTGCCACATCTTTAAAAACTAATACATTTCTTGGTATCATCTAATGTTCAACCCAGTATCAAGTATCCTCTAAATAATTAGAGTTTTAATCCAATGTGTGTGTAATGGATGCATATGACAGCGAAATCCTTAGAGAAATATAGCTTTAAATAATGTTAAAACCATGTTTAAAGTTACTTCACATAGATTTTGATCTAAGTTAAGTTCACAGTTGTCTGTTATTCTGTATTCTGTTATGTCTGTATTCTGTGAGAGTTATCTGTACAAGTGTGGGTAGACTGTTTAGAATAGCTACTTTGTACCATAGAAAACAGACCAAATTTAGACTTCTGACTTCACTTTCTTCATTTTGTAATTTGTGAAGTGAAGTGGAGTTTATATGGAAGAATTTTCCTGCCAGAAAAATGCTATAGATAGTTCAGCAAATAGGAGAATATTCTTCTTGAATTCCATGGATATAAAATATGCATAGAACTCTTATATGCACACACACACACACACACACACACACACACACACACACACACACACACACAAAACCACGACCACCACCACCAACAGTAATCTGTTTAAGTTATCTGTACTTTTATGTCCAAATACATGCCAATTTGGCACTTCAGATAGCTTTCTTTGTTATTTAGCCACACAAATACACTCTAGACGAGCATCTAGTTGATTGGTTCAGTGAACCTTTGCCAGATACTCTGAATTACCATCTTTTTATTTAGATATTAGCAGTTATACTTGAAAACCTGTTTATATTAAGGATATGATGGAGTTTCAGATGGGTAGAATCAATACATATGAGAAATCAACTTGCTTAGTCTCCTCACAAATTGTTTTAAGACATTTTGCAGCCAGTACTCTTTAGATACCTGTTAAATGCTGTTACAGTGCTGAAAAGCAATGGGTTTATGAGTTTTCTAACTTTGTAGACTTAAATAAGTTTAGTCTGGTAACCTGTTTCCTCTCAATGTTCTTGAATGAGTAGTTGCTGACCCAGTCAAGTAGGTGATTTTCCTCTAAACACACAAATGAGTTATAATTGTTGGAGCTCCACAGACAGCTAGCATTTCCTCCTTTTGTTTTGCTTAAGGGAAGGAAAGATATGGATGCGTTGTTTTATGTGCTTTAAAATTAATCACTGGTAAAATCTGAAATGTTTAATAGTACATTAATCTAGCTTGGGCTATTGAAGAAGGTTCTATATGCAGATAGCAAGATATTTTGCATTTATATCTTGACCTTTAATAACATGTATTGTATAATAGAACGGTGTCATTATGTGGGTTGGGTCCATACAAGGGTATCAGACTCTGGAGATCACACCATTTGCCAACATATGCAGATAACAAAACTCTTTCTTTCTGGAGTATTTTGTGCTTCACACAAATGTCTTATATAGGTTAGGTGATACGTTCCATTTTTATATCTGGCAATAGTTTCAGAAAGCAGAGGGCATGGTTGAATGTCTCATTTAGAATATATTTTTTTTAAATTATACATTGTAAGCTGCCAGGTGTGGTGCTAAGATCCAAATTTTGGTTTTCTGGAATACCAGTAAGTTGTCTTAACTGCTGAGCCACCTCTATAGCCTTCTAGAACAGCTATATTTCATTTGTCATTCATTTTGAACAGCATTACATGTGTATGTATGCAATGTATTGCCCTGTACCTAACTACGTTTGGTTTTGAATTCTAAAATCCCAAATATGAATGGCCATGTCATTGAGGACCTAGGCTCAAGGTTCACCTAAGGCTCTGCTCTTTCTGTAGTCCTCCCAGTGATTTTCTTGACATTCTTATTTTCAAGGAGCTTTACATCGGCATGGATCGTATGGATAAAACTGTACTTCTTTGAGATTTGTACTATAACTGGAATGTATTTTCATTTACATCACCCATGATACAAGGCGAGAACAAACAGAATGTTAAGATGGGTTTGGCAGAGACATGGCTTCTCATAATATGCTCTGCAGTCTGGTACCTTCCATTATGAAATCAATGTTTTCCAGAAGAGTCAGTGTGTATATAACACATTTGTGAGTGAATATAACCTTTCTTAGGTTGCCCTCACAGATTGTCATTGGCACTATAGTAACTTAGATTTCTCCCTCCTTTGATGAATAGCTAATGGTCTTTAAATAGGAGAACAAATTTACTATGCCAAAAAGAGGGGGGTGGGTGTATTTTCTCCATGTTGTGCTTGTGTGGCTCAGATTTTTTCATGTATTTGTTTTACTAAAGCAGGGTGTACCTATGTTCTGTGATCTCCAAAGTCTTATACTTTTGCACTACAGCCTCTCTTTGCTCTATCAAAATGTTTTCAGATACTCTTGTGAATTTTTGTGAGATCTAAGCCTTCCATTTTTATATAAGGTGAGTTGTCCTGAGACTAGATTCCAAATTTTAAGTAGCTATGTCTCTATATCAAATGATATGAGGTTTCAGATATAACTGATTGTAGGGATTTTACATGACTATAAGTCCAGTTTTCCACACTTGTCCTTCCAGTTTGGTTTCAGCTAATTATGGATGAAGGTATGCTATTGAATTACATTGCAGATCCTGGTTTTTAACTCCTTCCTATCCTTAAAAGAATCAGTTGTCACTTAAATGTTTCTAATGCTAAAGGTCATATTCCTGGTCATGTTTATAAGGTTTTGAAGACCATCAATATAGAAAAAAATGTCATTAAATGTTAAATCAGTTGTTGAATGTGTCTTATATTTTTGTAACGGCATTTCTTATTTATACTTGACACCATGTTTTCAGGAACTAGTAGAAACTGCATTTTTTTTTTTAATTTTAACACACTGGTATGATTTCTCAAGAATCTATGAGTTAACTAGGATATGTATGCTATTCTATTATTTAAAAGAGTTTTTTGTGAGGGTATATGAGGGGATTTTCTAGAAATGAATTAGCATGAACATGAAAATGTATTTATGGGCACATCATTTATTTTTCTTCTAGCTGTTAGTTTATTCTGTACAACAAAGGGGTAGAAATAGATGATCTGCATGGGTGTCATTCAGCTTTCACTTATTACGTGTCAGTGGTTATTTAGAACTGTAACGACTCTGCCTTAACACAAATATATGGCATCTATATTACAGTTAGATTAAAAGTAGAAACTATGGAAAATCATTTTTCGCTGAATCTTAAAAACTGAATATCCTAGCTTTACAGTGTTATTTTGTTTCTGGAATCTGAGTCCAGTGAACACTATAGCAATGCTGTTTTATTCATATATGTCCCTCTAGAGCGTGTTTGCTTCATTCTAGGTCATTCTAGGCATTGAGTCGTTTCTGTGTTTCTATAACCAAATACTTGAGCTACCTAGTGCTAATTCAGTGATACTTAGTGTCATTAGTCTGGTTGCTTTCCTTGGCTTATTGCATATATTTGTGAAGAAACATACAAAAAGGCTGGGACAATGTGTAAGTTAGAAACACTGAACCTTGTCATGGACTGTCCTGACATCCTCTTATGGCCTCTTTGACCACTTGCACTCATGTGCACATACCATCCCATGCATATAATTAAAAATACATATTTAAGAGTCATATAAGTTGGGGGGGGGCTTATACTGTCTACCCACTGTTCCCATTTCACAGATGATTGCAGGTTACCTAAGACTTTTAAGTAAGAGACAATGAATACTGTCACTGGTAGAATAGCAATATGTCAGCACAATATTCAGGTTCACCATAATCTTAACTTCTAAAGGGTAGACTTGGGTGATGGGTGGAGGTAGTTAGTTTTGCTACAGCAGAGGAACACTGAGCTTGAGGGATTTGTCACATTAATAGTGACAAGCACAGAGCCTGGTCTTCGCTAAGATTCCGAGCTGTTACCTCAGTCTGAAAATCACTTGTTACAAACAAAGCCCTAGGAAATAGCCTGTAAAAATCCAGCAGCCCCTTTCAGTCTTGACATTCCCAGCAGTAATGTACAAGGATACTCTAGGATTGATAGTGGATTGTCTCCCTCTCAATATTAACACATTTTATCCCGACAGACATTAGTTTGTTGATAACAAGAAAGGCTCAGAGCAGCTAAGTAACTTGCCTGAGAATCTGCAACAGTGAACTTGGCATTTAGGACCAATGTGATTATAAAAATCTATGTTTTAAAGGACCATTTTGTATACTGCCTAAGAGCCTAAACCTCAGGGTTGCTCTAAATTAACCAGAAGACCTAGTAGTCCTGTGGACTGGTGAGGTTTTAGATTGAGCCTACATTTGCACTGTGCTTATGTATAATTTAGAAGACAGTGTTCAGGAGCTGTTTGTTTCAATGTAACTGAAATATCCCAAGTTAAAATTCTTTGAATTGGTTCCATGAAATAGTGGAAAAGATATGTGACCATTTACAAAGTGCCATGGGCACAGAAGGGATGTGGCTGTGGATTTTAAGTTTACATGAACACAGTTCTTAAAAATAGCAGTCTGGGTAGTTTGACCTTTATTACATAATTTCTGGCTCACCTCAAGGCTTGCTGTGCTTTACTATTCTCACTGATGGTGATATATCCCCTTTCTTTCTCCCCATTTGTACACTTCTGCTTTCTAACAGAATACATGGCACGTGCTATTGCATTCTGTGCTCTCCTCTCTCCTCCCCCCTTCCCCATTCTCTGTTTGTATGTGAACTTTTGTGTGAGGCAAAACTGTTTTGGAAAACTAATGCCGTCTCCTGTTACACAAGTACATGATATGCATTGTTTCTTGATTCGGGAAGTGCCAAGAACCACCTACCTTGTTCTGCTGTTTCCTGTGTCTGCTTCGCCCAAAGATTGGCTGCTATAAAAGTGTAGCATAGTCAGCCAAGTGCAATCTTTTTAAAATTAGTCTGCAGAAAGTGTTGTGACAAATTATTTTTGCATTTGTGTGTGCCTACTACTAGAGACCTTAACTGTGGGCTGAAATGGCAAATTATATGAGAGTGCATCTTGTAGTTGGGGTTCTATTTGCCTCAGCTTTAAGCATCATCCCTCCCAAGAGAAAAAGGGTGCCTTTAATTTTAAAAACTATAATAGGTAAATTATATCATGAGTAGTTCACTGTATGCCTGGAGCCCGCTGTCAAGCTATTTCACACTTATGATCACTATTAAAAAATTAATGAGACATAATATTTATGCATTTTTATGGGAGCCCTATGGTAATTTGACACTTACCCACTAATGTTAATGAGCTAAATTTTCGTGTTGGTTCTTTACATAGAACTATTTTTACTATACTTGAAAGAGAAGGATAGACATGATGAGAGGACTAGTAATTAAGCAGATACACTTTTTATTCAATTTCTATTTTTCCATCCTTCAAAAGCCATGTATATTAGTTACTTTTCTTTTGCACTGACAAAGGTACCTTACAGAATAAAGAGTTTATTTGGGCCTTCGGTTCTAGGAGTGTACAGTCCATCATGGCAGCCAGGCGTGACTACGGGTGTGTGGTCTGAAGCATGAGTCTGGGAGCTCACACCTTCCAAAGAAGGCGGAAAGAAGAGAGAGCAAACTGGAAGTTGCTTGGAGTTTTCACTTTCTAAGATCATCCCCAGTGACTTCCTCCATCAAGGAAACCTCTGGAAGCTCCCTAAACAATGCCCCATGCTGGAGATAGAGATGGGGAGGGGTCACAGTTCGACCCACCAAACCCTGTTAGCTGCTGTTATTCTTTTATTTTTAGGTTCATTAAACCCAAACAACTGTGTTAAGGATAAATATATTAAAAAATGGCAGGATTCCTCTGTCTCTTAAAAGTTTATTCCTCCTGCCCCACCCTTTTAGACCAGTGGTTCTCAGTGTGAGATAGTTTTCTTTCATTCCTGGAAACATTTTTAGAGTTTAGAGTTAGGAGACCGTGCTACTAGTATACTGTATAGATCATGATTTGTATCCTGCAATTTGAAGGACTTACCCTCTACACAAAGAACTCAACCCAAAATGTCAAGGTCGAGATAGATTGGCTGGGCTAGAAGACCTTGCTTTAGATCTTCTGACTTTCTCTCTATTTAGTGAGGAAAACTCCTGTTGGTACTCAGATAGTCTCTTTTCCACTGTATCTTCTGCCCTTTATTGACACAGGAGTTCATCCCTGTTTTCATGGAAGCATCATTTATGTCATTGACTGTAACAACTTGTATTTTTATCTTCTTCCTTTCTGCTAATAAAAACCAGCAGGACTGGACGGTTATCATATATAATTGTACTTCTTATCACTTAACACATTTCTGACAACTAAGGAAAATATGTGTTTTCTTCCCAATGAGTTTAAAAGGTAGTTTTCAATTTGCGTGTTCCTTGAGGCATTGCTACCTCTTGATGCTGCTTGCTCATATTTAACTAATCATCTATGTGGCACTGACTTATTAACTTGAGATGTGGACTTTCCATGTAGCTTAGGCTTGCCTTGAACTTATAATCTTCCTGCTTCAGCTTCTTGAATGCTGGTATTACTTGTGTCTGCCACCACACCTGGTGATCCGTGTGGACGGTATGTTGTACTTTGTGCCATAGACTTCTGCTATCTTCTGCCTCTCAACTTGTTAACTTCTCCAGTCCAAGTTTTCCCTCTGGTTTCACAGATTTCTCACTGTTTATTGTCTCTGCATACCAACTCAGGCAACAGTATTTCTCCTTAAATACCACACCATGGAGCTGATGCCAAAAGTCTCTACTGACATTGACATGGGGACTACCTTGGTAAGCTGAAGGGTGTCTCCAGGCTGTGATTTGGTTTGACTAAACACAATTTCAAAAGCAAAATACTTTATGAGAATATTCATTTTAATATTCTTCTTTGAAAGGAAAAAGAAAGTCAACTGTCCCCTCGCATGGTAATTATCAGGCTGAGGTTTCTACCTGCCTCACTTATCATTAGACTGTATTTCTTTATTATTAGCTACTGACTGACCTTTATGATTTCTGTTCAAATTGAGTCAAGGTTAACTTTCCTATTTGGCGAATGAAAGTCATCCACTACTTTGTATTCAACTCATCAAAACCAAGGGTACTTTGTATTTGAGGATAATATTAAGCACCTAATTCCTTTTCTGTTTTTGCCTTTGTTTAATTGAAGCCATTTGCTGCAGAGTCCCACCCATTTACTTTAACCTCTCCTGTTACATTTTTATTCTTTCCTTGTGAATTCTAAATAGTTTCCCTCCATTTCTTTATGGAACCATTAAACTGTTTTTACCTGCTTTAAGATGACATGATCAAGCTTCCTTCCTATAATTTCATCTTTGCGGCATGCATAGTCACACTAGTTTGTGTTTTTTGTTAATGTGCATTGTAATGTATAATCATCTGTTTACGCCCTCTCTTCGCTATGTACAAGGCATCATGCTGAGGGCATAAGTTCAGTTACAAGCAGGTTTTACTTTCGAGAAACTCATGGGCTATTGAGAAAAGAGGGATAGGTGACTATAGAGTCATGAGTGCAATAATATGTATGAGCTGAGTCCTGGTTCGAGTGCCACATACTGTGCTTGATAGACACAGAAAAGAGAGAAGCCTCTTCAGATGATAGGTTTGATCTGGTTTCTGGAGGATGAAGAATAGTGGGGTCAGATTTGCTGGGCATTGTCCCTATATAGATATGCATGGTGAGCCACTCATTTGGAAGATTTATATCTCTGAAATTCTTCTTGTTCAATAATTAATCGAATGTAATAAATGTTTTAGAGAATCCCACCTCAGCAGTAAGATAAGCAAGCATTATTAGACCCAAGATAAGCAACTCCTGCCTGCTAGGTACACAGGGTTGGAGAATATGACTTTATAAGCATTTGGTGCAGGATAGAGGATGGTAATTACAGATTTTAGGGGTAAAAATGTTTGGGAGCACAGATCAATTTCACTTCAAGTGGAATAGGGAAGATAGGGATAAAAAGCTTCTTGAAAAGGACAGAGATTTTTTTTTTTTAAACAAATGATGATAGAGTGAGGAAAACATTTCCTTTAATGAGAATAGTATGTGTATCATAGTCAGAATTGGCTTATATATAGAAAGACATTGAAGACAGGATGGCTTACACAAAAAGCATTTATATAGCACTGAAGGCTTGAAATCAAGGATCAAGATGCCATCATAGCTGTGTTCTGGTGAGGGTCCTTTTGTGGTTACACACTGCTGTTTTCTTGTGGTAGCCTCACACGGCCAAGAGCTCAGTAATCTCTCATCCAATCCGTAATATCTTTGAAAGGCTCTAGATACTTCCTTCCTAATACCATTACATCAGAGGAACATATTTTAATCTGTGAATCTTTCGGAAACACTTTCAATATACAGTAAGGCAAAATTACAAGGGTGCTAAGAATTAGGGCCTGTTTGAGAAGTCCCAGGTATGTGTATGAGTGTAACTGATACCAAGATTTGGAGACTGTGGCTCACCCACAGTGACCATCAGATGCTTACTCAAACAGTTTCAGTTCCTTCCTGTAAACTGGGAAGAGTGAGCAAGGGAGTAGTTGGGGGTGTAGAGCTTACAATAAGATTGGAGCTGATTGGCACTTATAATCAGGCCTTACTCTAGAGTTTGGTAATTGGAAGTATCATGAAGTCTGAACACTTGTTAAAACTACGTGGTAATTGCCTTGTTTGCAGTGTAAATATAGAGCATCCATTAATTTTGATACCCTTTGGAATGCTTTAATTTGACAGATTTGAACCTGTGAAATTAAATATGTACTGTAAATAGCATGCATGCACTTTGATGACTTAGTTTTGTAGCAAGTTAATTGGCCCTTTCTCCCATCCTACTCTTCTGTAGCTCTCTGTTCCTCTCAAGTTTGTGTTGTTCTGAGTCAAGCTCTTGTTATTTCTCTCCTACAAACGGATAGTGGCTTAAAGGTCATGTAACTTACATTACAGGACTCTTGCTGTCAAATCAAATATGCAATGTCTTGACTGGATTGCAGCCTTAGAATCTTTGAAATACTCCAAGGGAAGCTGTAAGATTTGTGATGTGTAACTGGGAAAAGACAGCCTCACTAAAGTACTTCCATTTTCATATGTGCACCAAAGTAAGTTAACTTAGAAACAGTCATGGCAAACTAATCTCAGCACCGTCTTGAGCCAAAATCTCCCATTTAAGGTACTTTACTTCAACAGGCTAGCTTTGTTTTTATATAAAGACACATTGTCAACTTAGCTTTATTACTACAGCTTTTAAGACAGGGTAGTTCGAAATTCTATTCTCATAAGACATTGAGACGAATGCCACATGAATAAAATTGGTCCAGGATTGCATATAGCGGGTTATCAGACAATGTGTTAATATGTGTTATGAAAAGCTCTTATACAAACCTGCTTGTAACATGAGTTACACTAATTATAGTTGCAGTGGTTATTAGTTATATTGTTTTGAACATAAAACCTAATCATGTATCTTTATATATGTATAGAGTTTTGTGATGTATTCATTGTTTCCTTAAAAGTAACCTTTTTTTAAAAAAATTGATGAGTGGTTGTTTAGTGTATTAGTTTGGTTGAAAGCAAAGTGCTGAATGTTCGTGGTCCTATGTATTTGAGTTTATATATTATCCACAGTGTGTTTTACTGAAAGTGAGGGATGATTTTTATTTGAAGTACTTTGTAGCTTTCAGGACAGGCTATCATATATGTTATGAAATATTTCAAGTTTTCTGCCTTACAATATTATTTTAAAAGGCACAGGTCTTTGATACTGGATTCATCTTGTGCTTGACAACTTTTTTATGTGAGATTTGTGATTCTTGCTACATTTACTCTGAGTTTTTTCTAGGCACGAAGAGTATTACTACAAATGAAAAGGACAGAAACTTCCTGAATTATGAATACATAACACACAAAGCCATATGAAGACCCTTGCAGAGGGTCTTCCCTGCTGTGTTGAGCCAAAAATACTGCCTGGCCTGTTCTTCCCCTCTTCTTACTTACTGATGTTGCCTTAGGGATTGGAAGCACAATCATGACTCACTGTAGTTTCTGTTTGGTTTCTTTTTCAGTGACACCCATATGCGGTGCCATGAATAATATGCTTCTCAAAAATGTCTCTAACAAGCTGGACTGTATGACTTTATTACCACAGAATTAGGACTGTCAGGAAGGGGCTTTTTCTTTGCTGATAGCTTCTCCTCCTGTTTGACTTACTAGCTGGTCAGTTTCAAAATACTTGTTAGTGTAAGTATTTGTTATGAAGAAATTGACAATATTGTAGAGAGAATAAAAATGTGAGTCAGTATTTAGTAAGGGCCTTATGAATGGCTGGGATTTAGACACAGGAAAGATTAATAATTTGGGACAAAAGATGCTAGGAACTGAGTCACTAAAAACTTCTTCCTGTGTGTGTGTGTGTGTGTGTGTGTGTGTGTGTGTGTGTGTGTGTGTGTGACATACATTTAGCACTTGCCAAGGGAAAAATACTCATTTAGAATTTAAAAGAAAACATTCAGGCCTTCAGGAAACAATGGATTTTTAATATGTGCAGTTTCAGAAATTTCACATATATTGAATTAAATAAAAATTTTAGGGAACAGGTCTGTTTCATTTTAAGAAAATATTTACTAGCAGGATAAAATAAGTTAGTAAACAAAATACTGTTAATTTTTAGAACACTACCTTAAATGTCATTGCTAATTATTGTTACACTGTTGTTCTTAAATATTCAGTGCATTGAACACAGGCATTTTAAATAATCCTACGTGGGTTCATATATTTCTTGTTGATGTGTTTATGAATGAAAAGTCCTGTTCAGAGCTGAAGCAAGTTTAATGCTAAATTGTACTTCCTTCAGCTCACAATGAAGGAGAACAATGAAAGGATGTTAAATGCATTAGAAATACAGTGTTTATTTCTCCTACAGCCCTCACTTTTTAAATCAAATTCTCCTTTATTCAGAATTGCTAGCATTGGTATTTGAACCATCTTGCTTTAATGTCACCCGGAAACCTAGCTAAAAGAGATGTAAATCTAGACAAGCAAGGAACCTAAGGAATCGGAATTTTGTAGTATGTGTCTCCATGAACCTTCATTAATTAATTCTATGTGATGCAGTAGGTCATCCTTAAGTGTCACAGACTATTTGCAAAATGGCATTTCTACAAGTCATGTCTAGCCCACTGATTTATTTTGTTTGACTTTCAATGCTGATATTTAAGTTTTACAACCCTTAAGAATTGGGAGTTCACATACAAACCAAAATTCTTGTTTCTCTTGAGTCATCAAAGTATGTTTATAGCAATGAATCCATGGTTCCTCATGAACTGCCATAATCCACCGTATCTAAGCGAGATCTGAGAACTAGGGTATATCCCATTCCCACCCCGCCAACACAACCCACAAGTCAGCTCAGGGGAGTTAACTGATATTTATTTTTTTACCACTGACACACATTGCACATACTCAGAATCTTTATGCTTTCAAATATTTAGCTTCAGGATCCAGATATTTTGAAAAGTGAGGAGCAATGACTGGCAGGAGATGAGGTAGGTGTTTGGAAGATAGGAGATGTTAGAGTAGAAAAGAACTGAGCCTCTGATCCTGTGTGCTGAACTTGTGATGGTGAAAAGAAAGAGGGGGATTTAGAAACTAAGAGTCTTAGTGATTGACTAGTGGTGGGACCTGGATTAGAGACCTAAGAACAGGTGCCATATTCAGCACAGCTGTTCTAATAGCTACTTGCTTACAGAGACTACTCCTAGGGACAAACCTGTCTAAGGCATCAATGCAGACAAGTACACAGAAATATAGGAAAGTCTGGGCCAGGTGCTTTGGGCTCTTTGATGGAGAGATCACAACACTCTAGAAGCTCAGCATGTTTATTAGGTATTGTAAAAGACAGACAAGGGGTTTATTGCATACAGCAGAACAAAAAGGTGGGGCTATTACATAATAGTTAAGCAGGGAGGCGGGGTTTATGGTATGCAACTAAATCAAGGAGGCAAGTAGGAGCAGTCTCTGTAGATGAGTAGTTTTTAGATGGTAAGTACCTGCAGGGAGAAAGCTAGGGTGGACACGTTCTGTTCACACTGTCATTATCTACATATGGACTAGAGAAAGACTTTGTCACACCTCTGGGCATCACCGCAGAGGTGAGAGGCTTTGCCATTCCCACGGGTCTGAAGCAATGGGCTCCTGACATGGGCATGCCTGTGCCAACACCACACACCCACTCAGCATTTCACTTACTTGCTCACTCGGTCATGCAGGGTTACCTCTGTTTCCTACAAACAGGCATGTTTGAATGCAGGGAGCTTGGAAGACACAGGACTGTTAGGTGAATCTAATGCATCACTGGTAGGTCCAAAGATACTGAGCCATTCTTGAGAAGTTGATTCCTGGATTAAATATGCGAGAGTCTCCTGGGGATATGTATAAATTGAAAAAGCAGGCTCAAAAACCTACACCATCCTTTCTTAATGCAAGTAGGTGAAAAAATTATCTCCTCAACTGTAGCTGGCAAGAATAGACAGAAAACAGTGTGTCCTCAACCTTAATCTAACAAGGGCAGAGATACATACAGAATTTCTGTGTAGAGGTGTTTTTGAATCCCTAAAGGATGTAAGATTTGTCTCTAAAGGGGTTACAGATTAGCAAAGATTGACACATTGCAGTGGGACATCATAATGACATAGTGATTTAATAACAACAGCTTCTTTCTTGCAAATCTGAACTTTATCTTCTCTTTCCCTTTATCTTTTCTGCATTTCAAATTCAGCTCTGTGTGTATTCTTTAATCTGCAGACTCTGGGAGCATGCTGTATTGTAAGAAGTATTTGCCAGACCCCCCTTTTTTGTTTCCATTTTTATCTGCAAGAAATTGTTTCTTTGGGAACATGTTCTGAATGGAGGTTACTTTCCCAGGGTAGCGCCCCCTTTTCGAATCTCATTTAATCTACATTGCAGATGAGCTGCTTTATTAATAGAATCAACTTGAGCTACAGGAGCAGACATGAGCCATATGGTATAGGAACAAAGAAGAAAGTCCCATCCTTTCTGGTAGGTTCTGGGCTGACCCTAAGCGCTATTTTGAAATTACTACATTTATCTTTGCACCTCTCTCTTCAGAGCCCCTTTCCGTCTTCAGAACCTGCCCCTTGTATTGTGACTCCCACCCCAATTTCTTGCTACTTTTTCACTTTCCCCAATTACCTACCATTTATTCTTTCCAAATTTTCCATTCTTGCTTAGTAGCGGAACTCTTAATTATGAGGAAGGACTTGGTTATTTTAAAATCACCTTTGCAGGCACAGATTGGCTGTTTGGGAAACTAGACAGCAGAGAACACAAAGAAGGAAACAGAGGCAGGTGGTGCAACAGAATGTTTTGGGTAAGAGATGATTCTTACCCTAAACTATTCGGATTTAAGGCTTTCCTCTGGACATTTTTTTTTTCTAAATTCTTACTTTTTCTTTTTATTTCCAGACTCCCCCTTCCTTCCTTTTTGCCCCCTTCACCTCCCTTCCTTCCTTTATTTCAAGACAGGATCTCAAGTAACCTAGGCAGGACTTGCACTACTTATATAGAAAAATGACCTAGAGCTCTTGATCCTTCTCTCCCTACTTCGAAAGTGCTGCAATTCCAGGTGTAAAGCACTGTACCTAGTATTAGGTGGTGTGTGTATTACACTTTAGGGCATCAGGTAAGCTCACCAAGAACTCCATAAACTACATCCTAAGGCCAGTTAGATTTCATTTTTAACTCCCGTCATTGCTGGGGGTGGAACTGTGCCTCAGATACTAAACAGGTGCTCTATTACTAAGCTGCCCCCTGCCCCAGCACTTGTTTCTATTTTTCAGTTCTTGCTCTTGATTCATGAATCAGCCCTTCTCATTCAGAGTTTCTTTGTTTTCCCAACTGTTCTCTTAAAGGTAAGCACAAAACCTGGCTTTGAGAGGACACATTTATAGTACTTACATGTGTCTGGTATTACCTATATGGCCTTTGGAATACAAGAAATATTGGTTAGTGGTTTAATGTAAGCATCAGTTAAAAAACAGTTATTTCATAGTTTTTAGCGACAATATTTACATGTGACATATAAGCTTAGACAGTGGTCATTGTGGCAATTGGTTGCTATCTTTAAAAACACTGATTTACACATCTTTACAAATTACTCTGTTCTTGTGTTGAGTTGTATGTTTGTCAAAGTGTAGGATGCACATTGTACTTACTTCAATATGTGTGTGTGTGTATGTGCCAAGTGCAATTGCTATTGTAGTTACATCACTTAATTAAAGATGTAAATTGATGAGATGTGCTGGGGAGAAAAAGATATTAAAATTCAGAAGGCTTTTGCATGAGTTGATATGGCAGCTACAAAGATTGCTACTGAAATAAGCATGAGGGAGGTAACTGAAAGCCTAGGAGAAAAGCCAGTGTACTTTAAAAGGAGTCATAGGGCTTTACCAGGTCTGTAGGCTACCTAATAATGGAGTATTAAACAGCAGATGGTAGGATGTGTTTTTGTGACCAAGGCTGCTTTGAACTCTAGCTGATGAGCCAAAAAAGGTCTTAGGTCTGTATTAAAAAAAACTGATAAATGAATGTATATTTCAGTGTAGTCAATTATAATAACATGTTAAAGACAGTTTTTTTACTTCTAGTAATTTTCTATTTTAATCAACTTTTAAAAATTAATGGCCTATGGTACCTTATTTTTGTCTATATAATCTGCATTAAAACATCATTTTTAATGCAGAAAATTGAGATTTTAGTGAGCACTTTTTTTAGTCGTCATTTCTACACATAGTAAGGGCTCACCTCCCTTTGAATAAAACTTTGTTGAATGACCATAGTAGTCAGATTTTTAAGTCTTTATAAATTACTAATCATAAATTATTACTTTATTACATCCATTTCTTGTGATTAAGTATTTTTAAAGAATGATTCGAGGCTTCTGTTTGAAACATCTGTGACTCCTCTGTAAGTGAGAAGGACTCACTGTCTATCCTTTGATATTTCTCCTTTGTCTTCCTTCTTCATCTTGTAGTAGGGGTTTGGTTGGGGAAATTACTAAGTTCATTTAAAAATAAAGTCTGGTGGGCATTCTAGAACTATTTCTATATAATAACTGCCTTTAGAAACAGAGAGAACACTAACAGGTTATGTAGCTTAGGTTAGCCTAGAACTATGTTTGCCTACTTCAGCCTCTGGAGTGTTGGATTTCAGATCTATGGTAGCCAACATTCCCCACACATGTTCTGTGCAGAAATCTTATTTTTTTTTTTTTTTTACCCACTGGACCTTTGTGTCTTTTGAATGATAAATGATTGTGTGTCATCAAATGGTTAGAATTTGGGTGTATAAGGGTCAACCATTTCTCTCTTGGTTTCCAGATTCTAGATTACCTTTGAAGGTCAGTAAAGAAATTTCCATTTTTAATTTCTTAATTTGAATGGATTAGCTTAAAGGCTGTGGCCTAATTCTAGGGAATCTTTGGATCTCATATGTACCATCATCCCACCCTAAATCTACTATTGCCATAGAATGAGCTGAGAACCAGCCAATGGTAGGATCTTACTTTGAGAATTTGTGCGTTTGGTAGTTACATTGATAATGCAAAGAGCTTACATGCCTGTGTATTATTATGTTAACTGTACACTAAACCACATCAATGACATGTCAGAGAGAAAGCATGAGGTTGAGAACGAATCTCATTCTCTTCTTTCTTGCTTAAATAAATGTTTTTGAAGCTAGCCATAATGACACAGAATTTCAGGGTTTGGGAAGCTGAATCAGTAGTTCAAGACTGGTTTAGTCTACAAGATAGGTGATGTGTTAAAGTAACAAAACAAAACCCCCGAACAACTCTCCACTTACTTTTTAAAACTATGCCAGAGGTCTGAAGAGTTCTTCTAGAGGACTCAGTTTCAATTCTAAGCACCTACACCATAGCTCATAACCTTAACTCCAGCTCCAGGGTATGCAACACTCTCTTGTGCTTCATAGACATACCTGTAGGAAAGATATCCAGATGCATAAAACACAAAATAAAAATTAGAATATTTATATGTATATACATAGTTTTTAAGTAAAATAATCTACTCAAATGCCACACCATTTGCTAGCATTTTCTGTTCATGCATCTATTAGAGGTTGATTGCTTTTATACAGAAAACAAACCTGTGATAAAGATAAGACAAATGGAACACCTAGCACTCAGAACAAATAGCTTGTAATATATATATATGACAATATAAAGCAATTGTCTAGTTAGTTCATGAATTATAAGGATATTGAACTCTGTTAAATATCCTGGTGATTTACAAAGAGACTGATTTGGGTTCTAATTGCTGTGTCTTTAGCATCTTACTTTACTCCTTTGTGTCCCATGACTGTCATCTTCTGTATAATCAGTACTTGTACCAAAAAGTGATGCAGTAACTCATGCCTCACCCCTTCCAGTATGTAAATGTTAGCTGGTGGTGACCTTTCCAGAATCTTCTGACACTTTTCCCTAGTAGTTTCCTTTGTATCTACAAATATTATGCCTACATGCCATTATGTCTTCCTTTATTTATTTGACATATTATCTGTTGACTTCCTTCTCTGATAGAAGAGGATTAATCTCCCACAACACACTTCCTGTCCTTATCATTTCAATACACTTATCACTATTATTAGTTACTTGTCAGTGATCTTTGATCTTTGTTTGTGTAATGTGAAATTTGTTTGAGACTATTAGGATAAATGTAAGTCTACTTCCTTTTCAAAATAATTTCTCCTTCATCTTCTATATTTATAGAAAAGAAAAAAGGGAGGTGCCCTGAGTTTTCAGTGGCTCCCTATCTCCTCATGTGTTAGATTTAGCCTTCAAATGAGGATCATATGAGAATGATGTTGGGTTTGTCTGTGTGTGTGTGTCATGTGAATTTCTGTGTGTACATATATACAGTGTTACATAGACAATTATGCATGCACTGCAAAGATTACTATATGATTCTGACTTTTGCATGTGAAAGGAAATGACAATGGAGAACTGGAGTAATTTAAAGGATAACCTAGTCCATACTCTGTGTACATTTTCTCCAGTTTAAAGAATGTTTCTTGTCTTGATAGAGATTCATTCCCAGCATTTACAATCACTGGTTTTTTGTAGCAGTGTCTGACTAAACTTTTACTTCAAGGATTCTGTTTATTTTTTTATAAGACAGTATTGTTTTAGTAGGCAGTAATTTTAGGTTCATGACAAAACTCAAGCATTAAGTCAAGAAGTGTACATATATAGTATAGGCCTGCACCTTTATGCTTGGATTTGCATAGTTGCTAGGGATCCAAACAGTTCTTCCTCTTTGCACAGCACACATGTTACTCACTGAACTATTCATTCTGACACTCCTCCTTTAATTGTCATGAATGGTTATATAGTAAATTGACAAGTTCTTTTTGTTACGTCACTACACTAAAAATGTGCTTTCCTACAGTGCATAGGAAAATATATAATTAAATATATAATTTAAATATTTTTGAGGATCAGGATGTGCTTTTGGATAATTATTTGATCTTTCTGCCTGTCTGTTGGTCTATATATGTACTT
The DNA here is from genome assembly GCF_963924665.1 of Micromys minutus. Lineage (NCBI taxonomy): Eukaryota > Metazoa > Chordata > Mammalia > Rodentia > Muridae > Micromys > Micromys minutus. Next base: position 68,996,496 of record NC_137970.1, read on the forward strand.
GGAGACATGGTCTCACTATGTAAAAGTAGTTGATCTGAGACTCCTTAGACCAGAGTATCCTCAGCACACAGAGGTCTACTTGCCTCAGCCAAGTATTGCAAATAAAGATGTAATTGTAATGTGTCTCAGCGTGCCTGGATGATTAATTTTAACATGTGGAAAATATAGAGCACATAGTATTATTCAGACCATTCATTTTCATGTAACACAGTAACCTTGCAGTCCACAGTGAACCTTAGAACAAAGACTTTCAGTTTAAGGTAAATATTAACTTATGATGCAAGCTATGTAGTTGAAAGTGATAGTGTAATAGTCTAGGGACAGCCACTGTTAAACTTGACTGTTTTTATTTGTTTGATTGTTTGTTGGGAAGTGTGGGGTTAGGTTTCAACTACGTGATAAAGCACCATGGCCAATGCAACTTATAAAAATAGTTTGTGATAATATGAAAATAAGACATCTTGTCTTTGCTTGCCCCACTTTGGTCTTGTTTTTCTCATATTGTTCCAAAACAAAAGACTCAGGACAAAGGGTTTATATACTTGGAGCTCTCTCATTGACAGTTGGCCACCTATACAATTCTATAATTTATATTTCCTTAAACAACAATAACAATAATTCATTATACATAAATTGAGTCTATAAAATAACAAACCTCCATATTGCTGTATGTCCAATAAGTATCCCTTTAATAAATATTTTTTAATAATTTGTTTTCACTTTCATCCCATTCTGCCCATTTGGAGAGTTTTATAATTTCGAAAGAAAACAAGTGATTTTTTTAACCTTTTTTTAATTGGATATTCTCTGTATTTACATTTCAAATGTTATCTCCTTTTCTCCCACTCCCCTCCTCTTCCCCTTCTCCTTGCCTATATGAAGGTGCTCCCTCTTCCAACCACCCTCTCCCACTCAGCACCTTGGCATTTCCGTACACTGGGGAAACACACCTTCACTGGACCAAAGGCCTCTCCTCCCATTGATTCCAGACAATGCTATCCTCTGCTGCATATGCACCTGGAGCCATGGGGCTCTCCATGTGAAATCATTGGTTGGGGTTTTAGTCCTTGGGAGCTGTGGTGGGTGTGGTTAGTTGATAATTTTGTTCTTCCCATGGGGTTGCAGACCCTTTCAGTTCCTTCAGTCCTTTCTGTAGCTCCTTCATTGGGGTCTCCATTTTTAGTCTGATGGTTAGCTGCAAGCATCCTCCTCTGTATCACTATGGTTTTGGCAGAGCCTCTGAGGACACATCCATATCAGATTCCTGCCAGTAAGCACTACTTGGCATCAGCAAAAGTATGAGGGTTTGGTGGCTGCATGTGGGGTGGATCCCCAGGTGAGACAGTCTCTGGATGATCTTTTCTTCAATCCCTGCTTCTCTATTTGTCCCTGTATTTCCTCCCGTGAGAGTTTTGGAACAAGAAAAAGTTAATCCTTATAAATGGAGATTGTTGTTTTTATTTATTAGATTACAGGCAGAAAGGACATACAAGAAACCAAACAAATTTAATATGAACGTACTGCTGATCTGCATATGCCCCTTTGCCAAAGATGCTATGCCCTTGATAAATCTGCCAGTCTCTACCTTTTCATTCATATACTAAGAATTAGTTTTCACTTTGCAGGTTTCTTGGTATTTTGGAAGTTTCTGCGGATGTGATTTTAATAAAATACAGTAATAAAATCATAGATACAATATTTTTCATTATAATCTCAATCATTTTATTTATAAGGATAAATAAAATGCTTTATATTTTTCCTTACAGTCTTATTTGTTCATTTTTTCCTGTTTACATTAAGGGCTTTTTTGTGGTTTTTTTATTCAGCTTTTTTTTTTAACCTAAGGTGTAACCTAAATGTTTTTAAAATCCTATGTTATGATGAAGGGATAGATCCATTGCTCTAAATCAGTCCTAGTATTTTTGTATCATCTCATTCTGATATGCTATGATTTTATTATCCCTTAATCACAAATAGTTTCAAGTTTCTCAATTGCATTTATCTTTGATTCATCAGTTAGAAGTGTTTTATTTCATAAATATATAGGGATTTTCCAGAAATATATTTTTTATATTTATATTAAAAATACATACATATGAAGGCTTTGTCTGCATGTATGTGTATTGTGTGCATACTTGGTGCCCATGCAGGCCAGAAGAGGGCATCAGGCCCCCTAGAACTTGATCTCTTGATAGTTTTGAGTTACCACGTGGATACTGGGAACTGAGTCTCAGTCCTCCTTAAGAACAACACATGCTTTTCATTGCTGAGGCTTTTCTCCAGACACAGAAATCTTTTGATTTTCATTTCTAAAACATTTATTTTGTAGCCAACGAGTATACTTTATTTGCTTCAATATGTTGGCATTTATTGTGGTTGTATTTTTGAGTAAATCCATCATACACACTTAAAAGTACATATTGCTCTTTACTGAATATTCACATTCTCTGTCTTCCTGTTTTCTGACTCCTTATTCCTATTAGCTTTCTTCTTCTGTGTACTGTCAGTTGTTATGAGGGTGGCATTGAGATTTCTGAGTGCAATTATGACTTTGTCTGTTTGATTTATATGAATAAGTGTTCAAGATTATTAAATCTGATGTCTCTGTATCACTATGGAATGATGTTTTTCTTTTATTCCTGGTAGTGTTTGTTATTATCAAATCTACATTGTCTGATAGTAATACAACTTCTGTGATGTTTTATTAGTATTATAGTATGCTTTATATTTTTTCAACATTTATGTGCTTGTCACTTTAATGCTGTCTTCTTGTCACTGTTTTGTACCAATTTGATTACGATGAGCCCTTGGTTTAACATTCTCTTCTGTGTTGGCCTTTTTGAATCAGTGGGTTACAAGGTTTTTGTATAAACATTATTGATTTTGTATAATTTGTATACAATTTGCCTGCTCTACCTTTAAGTATTTGCTATCTACTGGTCAGGGACTAGACACGGCTGCCCACTCTCCCCCTACCTATTCAAAATAGCGCTGGAAGTCCTGGCAGGAACAATTAGACAGCAAAAAGAAATCAAAGAGATACAAATTGGCAAGGAAGAAGTAAAAACATCACTGTTTGCAGATGACATGATAGTGTATGTAAGGGACCCCAAAAATTCTACCAGAGAACTCCTACAGCTTAGAAACAAGTTCAGCAAAGTGGCTGGATATAAACTTAACTCAGACAAGTCAGTAGCCTTCCTCTACTCAAAGGACAAACATGTGGAGAAAGAAATTAGGGAAAAGATACCCTTTACAATAGTCACAAACAATATGAAATACCTTGGTGTGACTCTAAGCAAATGAAGGACCTGTATGACAAGAACTTCAGATCTCTAAAGAAGGAAATTGAGGAAGATCTCAGAAAATGGAAAGTTCTCCCCATGCTCATGGATTGAAAGGGTCAACATTGTAAAGATGGCCATCTTATCAAAAGCAGTCTACAGATTCAATGCAATCCCCATCAAAATTCCAACCCAGTTCTTCATGGAATTGGAAAGATCAATGTGCAATTTCATATGAAATAACAAAAGACCTATAATAGCGAAATCCATCCTCAACAACAAAAAAAATCTGCGGGAATCACTATTCCTGACTTCAAGCTATATTACAAGGCAATTGTGTTGAAAACTGCATGGTACTGGTACAGAAATAAGCACGTGGATCAATGGAATAGAATAGAAGATCCAGAAATGAGCCCTTATGTATATGGTCACCTGATTTTTGACAAAGGAGCAGTAAACATTCAATGGAAAAAGGACAGCCTATTCAACAAATGGTGCTGGTCCAACTGGCACTCAGCATGCAAAAGAATGAAAATAGACCCTTTCTTTTTCTCCTTGTACAAAGCTCAAGTGTAAGTGGATCAAAGATCTCCACATTAAACCAGATACACTGAAACTATTAGATGAGAAAGTAGGGAAAACCTTAGAACACATAGGCACAGGAGAAAATTTCCTGAACAAAACACCAATGGCTCAAGCTCTAAGGTCAAATATTGACAAATGGGACTTAATGAGATTGCAAAGTTTCTGTAAGGCTAAGGACACTGTCAAGAAAACAAAATGGCAGCCAACAGAGTGGGAAAAGATCTTTACCAACCATACATCTGATAGAGGCCTACTATCCAAGGTATACAAAGAACTCAAAAGTTAGACACCAGATAATCATATAACCCCATTAAAAATGGGGTACAGAGCTAAACAAAAAGTTCTCAATTGAGGAATATCGAATGGCTGAGAAACATTTAAGGACGTGTTAGACATCCTTAGTCATCAGGGAAATGCAAGTCAAAACAACCCTGAGATTCCACCTCACACAAATCAAAATGGCTAAGATCAAATAGTCAGATGACATCAGATGCTGGTGAGGATGCGGAGAAAGATGAACACTTCTCCACTGTTGGTGGGATTGTAAACTGGTACAGCAACTCTGGAAATCAGTCTGGTGATTCCTCAGAACATTGGACATAGTACTACCTGAAGACCCAGTTATTCCACTTCTGGGCATACACCCCAGAAAAGGTCCAACATACAACAAAGACACATGCACCTCAATGTTCATAGCAGCCCTCTTTAAAATAGCCAGAAGCTGGAAAAACCCAGATGTCCTTCAGTAGATGAATGGATCCAAAAATTGTGGTATATTTACACAGTGGAGTACTACTCAGCTATCTGAAACAATGACTTTATGAAATTCTTAAGAAAATGGATACATCTAGAGAATATCATCATGAGTGAAATAACCCAATCACAAAAGAACAGACATAATATGCAGTCACTGATAATGGGATACTAACCTCAGAAAGCTTTGAACACCCTAGAAACAACTCTCAGGCCATATGAAGCTCAAGAATTACAAAAGCCAAAAAGTCAAAGCCTCAGTCCTTCTTATGAGAAAAAAAAGTAAGGGTATAGCACCCTCTTAGATTGTGGTACACCTAGACTTTAAATCATTAGTAATCCAAGAGCTAGGAATATAGCCTTGTGGCAATTTTTGTTATTCAAAAATCATTACGTTTAATCTTTACACATTAAGAAAACTCTGACTATCTCCTTGTTTTGTTTTGTTCGACATGTACTTTATGCTTATGGTAACTTGTAAGATTTCAATGCATAGTATTAAACTTCTCAAAGAATTAATTACTGACAAAAATATATTCATATAATGTCATGCAAAAATGCCTTTAAAATTTTTTTCCTGTATCTCTTTTTTTTAAAATAAAGTTTTAAGGAAAAAATAAGGCACCAGATCCAGAAAAACAAAACAAAATGAAACAAAAAATGTGAGTTTATTTATATAAACACCATGTGTATGTATCTTTTTCCACTTTTCAAAATATTTTTACTTCCAAGTTCTTCTCCCTTGAGTCATATGATTTTATCCCTTTTTATTTGTTGCTTGCAACAGATTTTTTTTGTGTTAGCATATTGATTTTAGGCACATAGAACACATTTTAAGGCTACCAGTAAACTCCTAAAGCCACAGACAGTGGTAAAACACACACCCCCCCCCCCAACACACACACAAGGGGCGGGGAGGGGAATAAAGACTGACAGATACATAGACATACACATACACTCATACAATATTTTTCACCTACTTACATGACTGTGAGAAAGCTTGGCTTGCTAACTTGCATATTTAGATATTTACTTCATTAGGGACTGGAAAGATTGCCTAGTACTTAAGGATACTTTGATTTCCAGCACCAATATGGTTGTTCAATCATACAGAACTCTAGTTCCAGTCTTCCAACACCCTGTTGTGTATAAAAGCACCAGGCATACACATGGTGCACAGACATCCATGCAGGGAAAACACTCATACATTTTAGAAAAGCCACTGTAAATTAAATACAATATGATAATGTGTTGATAAAGTAAAATAATCATAACAGCATAGTGCTATATAAGTTTTGTGAGTGGTTTTTTTGAATGAGTCAAGACAGATGTTGACATTTTGGAATTGTAGTTAACCAGAAACTCTGGAAGCGAATTTGCAGATATGGATGGGATTACTACATAGCACATAAACAAGATGTTAGTGCCAACAGGAACTTTCTACTTTATCCTTTTTAATAAACATGATTGGCTATGTCCCATAATGCTTGAGATGTTTTCATAATTGAACATTGTAAAAACTCATATAAAACTGTAAGACTTGCAGACATATGCCAGTTTGCTTAGATTATGTTGACATTCTCATTGGCCATGGTACCAAAAGAAAGTCCAAAACATTGTTTAGTAAGAGGAAATGTTATGTTTATGCTGGATGGGTCACATCAACATGGATTTTGGCATAAAACTTCCTGTTAGTTTGAGAGGTTTTACTCTTGACTGTTGTATTTCCTGAGAACTTGCAATGAACAGGAACTCTTTTCTTTGCAAGCCTGAGAATTTGAAGTTACAAATAGCTATTTATGAAGCAATCCTTTCTGATTTGCTTTGTTTCAGTACTTTCTCTATTGAATCTGTGATAATGAAATTGTGAACACTAGAAGACTTTTGAATATCTTAATTTATAAAAATGGCTTCATTTTGGTATGGGCTTCATTTCATTTGGTATGGAAGAGCTAGGATTATTTTATTAGCATCTGAAAGAAAATTATCAGGACAGTATGTGAGCATCTGCACAGGACGGGGGGAGGGTAGTTTAGACGAAGAGTATGAACCACCAAAGTGTGAGGAGAAGCAGGTTGTATGATTTGGACAAGTACCCAAAGAAAAGCTAGAAAGGGGTGGAAGGAAAATTAGACATTGGATTTATAACTCAGGGTAAAATTGGCATGCTAGGCAGTGAGGATGCATAAGCAAATACATAGTCAGTGGGAATAGAGAGAGAGGATAGAGACAGAGAGAGAAACAGAAAATGGCAGATAGATATTTAGAAAGGGAGTAACAGATAAAACAGCATCAGAGTAAGTAGCTTTAGGATTTGAGCTTGTATTCAAAGAGATACATAGACAAGAAAAATGACACTCTTCATATTAGAAAAGCAAGCAGGTTTAACAGTGAAGGTCTGCAAGTGTTACTATGCATGCAGAGATGCTGAAGGTGTGTATATAAGTGCATATCCCATTAACCTCATAGTTATTTCTTTCATCTTTTCTACATGTCTTCAGGGGAATGATCTTCTGACCAGATGCTAGGCCCAGTTGGATTAACTGTTATTGGAAGTAACTATAGTACCTTTGTAACCTTATGTTTTAGCTAGTGTAAAATATCTCAAAGAAATCAAAAAGTCAGAATAACCCCAAAAAATAGAAACAAAAGAACACCACATGCAAAACAACCCCTCCCCTAAAGAATGCCATTCATATCTCTACCCAAAATTGATTTTGAGGCAGTGGTCTGTTTATAGTGGCCTCCAAGCCTGCTACTTCCTGTCTAGTTATCCAAGAACATTTTGTGGTTTCACCCCAGATTCCACTTAACAAGACTATTACATTTATGGTTATATGTCCTTGATGGAGTTCTGATGGCTGTTTCTGTTTAATAAAGTTAGGCTTCCTTTTTAAATATCTCTAGAGCTTATGTTGAAATTGTCAAGTCCTTGAGAGATGAAGTTAATATAGTTTACTTTGTATGTCGCTGGAACTAAATTTAGGCAGAAAACAGCAGAAACTGGGAAGATTTTTAATTTTTGTTTTAAGATTTATTTTGTCTAATGTAATTTTCTTGTCATGAAATTTAAATAAATGCAATAAATATTTTTAATGCAAGTCCAAACTAAAAATTCATCTTCATTATAGATATCATTAGCGTTTATATCATAACATATCCCTTCTATATTTTTAATGAAAATAAGGAAAAGATTTTTGGAAATGCTAGTAGGGGTGTAGTCACTGCTTAGTACTTTGTGGTTTATAGTAGCCTTCTCTTGTGCTGACTAATGAATACCTGGAAAGGTCTGTGTCAGATAATAAAACCACAGCCTTTTCACACAAGCTTCATTCATAGGAAGCAGTCTGCATGGCATGTGACCTTTGTGCTCTATAGTGTGTGCTTGACTTCTGAAAGTAGCTATGTAGATGTCAGGATGGGACCTTGCATTGTTTTCTGAGCAAGTTAACTAGTAACTATAGTCCTGTGCTGAGGTGTTTCCATGTGTGCAGTCATGACTTACAACATATCCCTGCAGTGTGGTGTTTGCTATTTATCTTATGATGGTATAGTTTTGGCTGGCATGATGATATTGCATAAAGGCCAGGAATTTTATACGGAGTAGTTTGGTTGAACCTCTGTGTGCCTATGTTTACTAGTACACAATTAGAGGAAGTGTCTATATTACAGGTTTATTGGGGGAAATAAATTAAAACCCTCAGAACAGTACCTGGTATTCAACATTTAGTGACTCTTAATTAGTAATACAGTTCTGAATATCTCTTTAGGTTCTGCTTTTCTCCACCCCCCATTTCTGTGAACAAATTAAAAATAAAAAACATTCCCTGCTAGTTTTTGCCTGTCACAATTTGATAAGCACAGAGATTCTCATTCATTCATTCAGCCTGTCTCTTTCTTCCTCCTCTTTTTATACTTTCTTTAAAATCCATCTCCCTTCATATCCTTATCTCTTCCCTTGCTTTCCCCCTTTTCTTCCATTCTCCCCTGTATTTATTTGACTTGTTACATATAAACTGGAGCAATAGATAAACTAGGCAAGGTATAAATGGCTACATATTGTTTTGCAGGTACATTTAAAATAATCAATAAAGAACCTTAAATATGCATTTTGTACTTTTAAGGAATGTGTCATATAGGCCTCATAGTGTTAATTACACAGGGCCATTTTGACCAATTTATGGTGTGTATTCTAAAGTATAAAACTAAGTTCCTATCTTGCAACATCTACTTTGTAGTTAGAAATAATAGTATTAATGGTGGTGGTGTGGTGGTGTGGTGGTGTGGTGATAGTGGTAGTATTAGCAGTATACTTTGATAAATATTGTAATCAAAGTATGTACCAAGGTGTTAGGAGTAATAAAATGTATGGTTTGTGGTAGTTGCTGCTTCTTTAAAACATTCTGTAGTTCACAAAAGCCCTAGTCCGTGTCAGCTACTGATGATTGCTATCATACTTCTTAAATGTTTAATTTGTAAAACTTCTACTTCTTCAAAACTTGAGTTACATGTCCCAAATGGGTCTTACTTTTAGATTTGGGTCTACACATACATATTCAGTTTTACATTTCATATAAAAAGAAGTGCCTACTTTAGTACATCCTATTATGGTATTAAAAAGGCAAGAGCAAGTTCTAATGTTTTGTTAAGATAAATAAATGCTCACTATTTAAAGCTCAAGTAGGCATGTGCTTGTATATAGTGTATGGAATTTGAGATCTTACAAGTTCAATGGATATCTGAAAAAAAATCTATTCAGAGGCCTTTCAGCTCAGTAGATCAAATTTATACTTAAGCTCTTGAAGTAGTTCACTCTAAGTACTCTTGAGACAGTTCTCATAAAGGCATTTAGATGCCAGGATATTTTCTTTAAAAGAAGGGGTGCATTGCCCCCTGTTTCTTATTTCAGATACTCAAGTACCTAGAGTGAGAATGTGTCTTCTCCCATTCACTGTCTGATCATTTGCACTGAAATAAGTGGCCAGTTGTTTTCTCTTCCATCTCCTTGTGGATGACTGCTAGTGCAGCCTGCCCTGGCAGTTCATACTTGCCTCTAGGGAAGAAAAACATTTTTGCAACCTGAGTGTGATTGTTTTCCTCAGAAAATGTTTTATAGGAGATCAGAGTTGCCCTCTTACATTCATACTTGCAAAGAATATGAATTTGTGGTTACATTATAGGGTGTGTGTATGTGCACACTAAATTTAGTTATGAATTTAACCATCATCTCAGAATGTTTTTTTATGTAGGAAAATACAGGGACAGAACTAGCTGTACACTCTACATCTCAGGCTTATAAAGAGTCCATGCATATTAAAGATTATGCCTATTAAATTAGTCATTTCATATAGAAAAGTATAATATTATAAGAAAATAAAATTGTAATAGTGAGAAGTCAATTTAGTTATTTTGTAAATTTCTTTGCTATCCCTGTCCTCCTGGCATATTAATGTGGGGCTAAAACTCAAGATAACATAGCAAGAGTAATTCTGTAAATGTTGAAGCACATTTGTATTTTCATTTCAGTACATTGACTGTAATTTATTCTGTCTGTTGTATGACACTTAAGTTCTATCTTCTAGTGTCTAATTGAACAAATTGTTAGCAATCTGAATTATTTAATATTGAAGAAAATAGGACTGTATATAGAAGTTATTAAAATAAGTTTAGAACTTCTCAAATTTATCCCAGAGAAGTTAGACTTTCTCTTAGATCAAAAAGGTTACAGACAGACAGACAGACAGACAGACACACGCACACACACACACACACACACACACACTGAGTACTATTAGCATGTTTAATGTGGCTGAAGTGCTAGGTGCAAATGTATGATATGCACCCTGTGAAAGGACTTGTTTTTACTGGTTGGAATCTTTTCTTGGTGTCAGTAAAGTCAAATAATTTTAAACAGGTTAATAGTTCTTTCATACTTTCTGGCTTTATACAAACTATGATCAATATATTGATGAATTAACACCAGTGTTGTTCTAAAATCTAGGGGAAATGAAAGAAAAACAGTATGTTTTCAGTCTGAAAAGATTTACACTAAGCATTTAAGTGGTTTAAAATATTAAAAATATTTTTTGTCATTTGCTTTGTCTTGTACATATAAAAATGTTACCACATTCTTTTCAGATTTTTCAGAGAAAGAGACATGTAGACCATTGCCTTTTATTTTGTAATGACAAAGTGTCTAGACTACATATGTTGCTTTGAAATCCAAGTATATTTTTTATTAGCTGTTGTTATCTTTCCATATGCAAAATTATTAAGGTGTATGAAGAGTTCATTTTGACCAGCAGGAGTTTAGAAGAAATTATTATTATTAATTTGTAGTGTAAGTGACATTTTTATTCTTCTCTGTTTATTATTTTGACACTTTCTCTTGATAGCTCAGATGTTAGTACTTTAAGCATATTAAAACTAACTTAAAAATGAAAACAAATACAGAGCTAAACACAAATGTTAGAGGAAGGGTTTTAACAGGTTTATTACTAAGGAAAGAATATGAATCCTGTCCTAAGACAAATCAAGCTTAAACATTTTTATATATGTTATTAATACCAAATTCTTTCACAAGTTTTCTCATAATTAAATTATTTTTGCCTAACATATTATATTTGTCTCAAGGATTTTAATTTAAAATATCTGTCAATGTTTTGTTTTAAGATTGGTTTTATAAGATTAAAAAAAAATCTTGTGTGAGTCTGAGAAAGCTGCCTGCCTTTCTCTGAACTGGGGATATCGACTTTTAGTTGGAAAACCATGGCTTTGAGTTACACCTTTGAATCCCTGTTTTCCAAGAGACAAAAATCTTAACTAAACAAAGAATCTTTTAGATTTGACTCATTGCACATTGTTAGGAAATTCAGGAAGATCAGTGAAAAGAATGGTAATGACATTAACTTAAATTGTTGGTTGAATTTTATGTATTTTTGTTATAAAATTAAGTTTAATAATAGCATATTCAAAATTCAGGTATAATTTTCAGTTTTAGGCAATTTATACTCTTGAAGCTTTAAAGGAGTGAATCTTTTTGTTTTGTCAGATTAATTTTGTAGCTATATCAGAAAACTAAATGATGTGGTTATATATAAAAGCTGCTTGAAGTAGCTGTATGGCAAGTCATTGTAAGGTGAAGTATCTAGTAGTAGTAATCACAGCCATTTACAGGTTATTTGTGTGTTGTAAAGATAGTAATCACAACAGCATATATTTAAATTACTCTACTTAATGCAAACAACAATCATATGTCTGGGTACATTGCTTCAATAACAAGGGTAATTTTAAACCAAATTACATATACTAACAGCTTTCTCTGTTCCAATTGCTACCACCTAATCTGAGCTCTTATCATAACAATTGGATCTCTCTTTCTTTCTGTCACTCCTCTTTTTCCCAGCCCTAGTTCCATCAATCCTTATAAACCTGAATGCTTATTCTATGTTATATCCTGGGTAAAAATCCCCAAGGAAGTGGTGGGAACAAACAGTGATGAGACCTAGCCTGAATGTGGACTGTATATGCCTGAAATCCAGAATTATTGAAATTGAAGAGTTAGATGGGGTCGGGGTAGCGTGTTGAAATTTTTGAGGCTGTATGAACTGTACAGGAAGACTGTCTGAAAACCATGGCAGTAACACAGAAAGGAGAGGTGAAAGAAACAGATAGGGGTAGGGATTGATATATAGACAGAAAGGTGGAGGAGAGATAGTTGGTCCTGACTACACTGAGTTTCCAAAATAGCAAGGAAGGCAAATATCAAATCATTGCAATCTGATAATTACAAAGGGGGGTGGTCAGAAATAAGGGGCCACTTACTACAAGAGAAGGGTCACCTTAGCTAAGAGCAGAAAGGATGAATGGCCATGAGGAAGGAGATGTGTGATGGAATAAGCATAAGTCGTAAGAACTCATAAGTCCAGCGAACAGCGCAAGGAAAGACCAAGTCTGATAACCTCTAACCAGGAATGCCATACTGATATATATTGTTTACCAAAGACTTTTGAATAAAATAGAAGTTTGAGAATGGTATCTTAATTTTATGGACTAAATGCTAATTAAAAATGCCAAGGCCGAATGGAATAATAATTCTCCTCCATAGAGTTATTGTGGGGATTTAAATGAGGCAATATAGGTAAGTCTCTGAGTACAGTGATAATAAACACTCAGTAGAGGGTTGCTGGTACATAACAAAAAAGACCACTGCTTATTGATGCATACTTTTCCTGAGCTTTTGGTTCCTATTTCAGTCAGTAAAAAAAAACATTATGTACCCACGACCCTTTCCTGATATTCTAAAACTATGACCTCTGAAAAATGGCCTTTCTTAGTTAGGGTTTTGATTGCTGTAAGAAAACACCATGGCCAAAAGCAAGTTGGGAAGGAAAGGGTTTATTTGAATTACACTTCCATATTTCTGATCATTACCACAGGAAGTCAGGAATTGAAACAGGACAAACTTGGAGGCAGGAACTGATGCAGAGGCCATGGGTGTGTGTGTGTGTGTGTGTGTGTGTGTGTGTGTGTGTAGCTGCTTACTGACTTGATCAGGCTGTTTTTTTCTTTCTTTTTTTATTTTCATGAGGCATTTGAACTTTATTCATCCCATTGCCTTGCCCCATGAATCCCCTTCTGCTCCTAGCTAGCCCCACCTCTCCCCATACCCCCCTCAGTGACCCCAGTGACCCAGTGACTTTCCTTAGGGTTGTTTATAGCAGCTCGGACATGGACATGGTGAGGGTTTGTTTGTAGAGACTTGGGCACTTTCCTAGTGATACCACTGAACTCAATGTCTTTTCCTCCCTTAGAAATTATTCACTGTCTATAAATCCCCAGGGTCAGTGGGGTCTCATGAGCCTCCTCCTCCATGCCAGGGTGTCGAAGGGACGTCTTGTGGAGGTGACCACAGCTGCTGTAGGTTCAGGAGTGCTGAAATTGAGTCACACTCAGGTTAGCACTTTACCCTCCATTTTCTTCGGCTCTTACATTCTTTCCTTCTCTTCTCCCTGAGATTCGGAGAGGAAACAGGACGGGACATGATACTAATGCCCCCTTTGTGGCTGGGCATTGCACATTCGTTATCCTGTGACCAGTTACGCCGCTGTACCACTGAGCACCACAAACAAAAGCTTCTGACAATGGCGTTACTCTCACAGTGCAGCCTGAAGCTTAGGAAGCTGTCTCCCCTGAGGTAGGACCAAAGGGACCTAAAAACATGGAAGAAGGTAATTTTTTACAACGTGAGCAAGCGGAGGGAGGTACCTGTAACACCTTCCTGTGTTTTCATCCAAGGGTCAAGGAGGAGTGTGGGAAGCTGGTTGGAAGGAAAAAAGGATGGAGCAGCTTCATGTTTGCATGCTGTGTGGACCTGCTCGGCGTGTGTACATCCTGGTCATAGCTATTAGTGGGAATATAGGGAGCAGTGGGTAGAGTCTGCGCAGGAAGCCATCCGAACTATTGGGGTCTTCAGTTTCTTCACCTACAGAAGACCCAGTTCCCCCAAGTTTTGTAAGCTCTGGTGTCTGCTGTCATCACGGCCAAGACTTGATGTGTGATTTCATATTTACCAATATTTATTTACACCTAGCCTTTTCCAGAAAACCCAGCTTCCATATTTTCTATCTGGTGGTATACTGACTGTGTTTTCATACATGTCTCTCCAGTAATTTCCATCTCTGCTATGTTTTCTACAGAGCAGCTGAGTGAGCTAAGGCAGGCCGAGCAGTTTGCTTTAAGGCTTCCCCATGGGGATTTTGCTGATCCATTCTGCATATGGTGTCTATGTTTTCTAGCTGAAAACTCACAGGCCAACTAATTCTAGAAGGTAGAAGAAATGATCCATTAAATATAATTAAATGTCAAAGAGTTCGTTGGACCTCTTGAAATTCATAAATTATGTATTTTCTTCTTATCCGTGACAAAAAAAAAATGGTTTGCTTTCGAATTTTAAGTATCTTCAGGACACAACTTCTGTCTAAAAAAGCATAATTATCAATAAGTTGTCAGTGTCTAGTAAGCGCTGGAGAGGGATCTTGACCTAGCTGAGCTGTTTAAATGATACAGTGAGGTCTGTGTTCAATCCAACAAAAACCAGGCATAGCTGGAAGATTCTAAGTAGACAGGATAGGGGAGCAGCCATCTACCTCTTGTTCTTGGCCAGAATTCTTAATTCCTGGATTATAATATCAATGACATTACTTGGTTACTCAAGAAAAATATATTATTCCATTAGTTTTTAAATAATTATTTAAACATTGGATCTCTTCAATTTGCTTATCCCTCCATTTGATCATCCAATTGGAACACATCAACTGGTCAACCCACAAAATGTACATTTATTTATAGGTTTATTTTTTTTAAAGATTTAGTATTTTCTTTGTGTGTGTGTGTGTGTGTGTGTGTGTGTTTGTGTGTGTGTGTGCGTGCATGCATGTGCTGACTGTGCTTGTGTCCTCAGACTAGAAGCTGGAGTTGCAGGTGGTTTTGAGCTCAGTGTTGGTTCTGGGTACCAGATTTTGGTCCTTTGCAAGAGCAGCAGACTCTTCAGCACCGAGTGGCCATTTCATTTGTTTTGTAGGCAGTCTTTTCAGCGGTGCTGAGTGGAGGACTTTCAGTCTTGCACTGTGCAGCAGTTACGGAAGAACAGAAGCAATGGGTATAGCAAGTGTGGCCTCACCGCCCGTAACTCCAGACTTCCTTATTAGGTCTCTCCAGTTAAGATCTAAACCATCTCTTCATTTTCTGCTGTCCCATGACACAAGCGGGGCCTGGGGAGGGAGCTCACATTGAAAGCTTAGTTGTCACTTCATTTACAGAAACTAAATCCTCTAAAATCTTTTTTTTTTTTTTTGTATTTCGTAGCTATTAGGTTGAATTTTATTTTTTTTAAAAGACTTTATTTTACAAAACAAAGATAAATGTACAGATTTTAAACATTTTTTGCTTAAAATTATACTTTTTTGTCAGTACTGTTTTTTCAGACATTAAAATAATTTTTCACATAAAACCATGTGAATATATTTTTTTTTAGTCAGTACTTGATTTTTTTCAAGGGCCCGACAGTACGCATTGAAAACCCAATAGTTACAATAAGCGTAAAGTACATGCAAAACAAAACGCAACATGGAAATAGTCAAAGTCTTCTTGTTTTGTGAATATATGTATAGTTTTTGTTTTCTTTATTTCTTGGACTTCATATAGTCTGTGAGTTGTTTCTGGGGGAGTGCAAGCCTCTGGGGTTAGCATCCCACTATCAGTGACTGCATATTATGTCTGTTCTTTTGTGACTGGGTTATCTCACTCAGGATGATATTCTCTAGATGCAGCCATTTTCTTAAGAATTTGGTTAAGTCATTGTTTCTGGTGGCTGAGTAGTATTCCATTGTGTATATGTACCACAATTTTTCTATCCATTCATCTTCTGAAGGACATCTGGGTTCCTTCCAGCTTCTGGCTATTATAAATAGAGCCGCTATGAACATTGTGGTGCATATATCTTTGTTGTGTATTAAAGTGTCTCTGGGGTATATGCCCAGAAGTGGAATAGCTGGGTCTTCAGGTAGTACTATATCCAATTTTCTGAGGTATCGCCAGACAGATTTCCAGAGTGGTTGTATTAGCTTGCAACCCCACCAACAGTGGAGAAGTGTTCCTCTTTCTCCCCAGCCTCGCCAGCATCTGCTGTCATCTGAGTTTTGGATCTTGGCCAATCTGACTGGTGTGAGGTGGAATCTCAGGGTTGTTTTGATTTGCATTTCCCTGATGGCTAAGGATGTCAAGCACTTCCTCAGATGTTTCTTGGCCATTCGGTGTTCCTCAACTGAAAACGTTTTGTTTAGCTCTGTACCCCATTTTTAAATAGGGTTATTTGATTCTCTGGTGTCTAGCTTTTTGAGTTCCTTGTACACCTTGGATATTAGGCCTCTATCTGATGTGGTGTTGGTAAAGATCTTTTCCCATTCTGTTGGTTGCCGTTTTGTTTTCTTGACTATGTCTTTAGCCTTACAGAAACTTTGCAATCTCATTAATTCCCATTTGTTAATCTTTGACCTTAGAGCTTGAGCCATTGGTGTTTTGTTCAGGAAATTTTCTCCTGTGCCTATGTGTTCTAAGGTTTTCCCTACTTTCTCATCTAATAGTTTCAGTGTATCTGGTTTAATGTGGAGATCTTTGATCCACTTACACTTGAGCTTTGTACAAGGAGATAAGAAAGGGTCTATTTTCATTCTTTTGCATGTTGAGTGCCAGTTGGACCAGCACCATTTGTTGAATAGGCTGTCCTTTTTCCATTGAATGTTTACAGATCCTTTGTCAAAAATCAGGGGACCATATACATGAGGGCTCATTTCTGGATCTTCTGTTCTATTCCATTGATCCACATGCCTATTTATGTACCAGTACCATGCAGTTTTCAGCACAATTGCCTTGTAATATAGCTTGAGGTCAGAGATAGTGATTCCCACAGATGTTTTTTTGTTGTTGAGGATGGATTTCGCTATTCTAGGTCTTTTGTTATTCCATATGAAATTGCACATTGATCTTTCAAATTCCATGAAGAACTGGGTTGGAATTTTGATGGGGATTGCATTGAATCTGTAGATTGCTTTTGGTAGGATGGCCATTTTTAAGATGTTGATTTTTCCAATCCATGAGCATGGGAGATCTTTCCATTTTCTGAGATCCTCCTCAATATCTTTCTTTAGAGGTTTGAAGTTCTTTTCAAACAGGTCCTTCACTTGCTTAGTTAGAGTCACACAAAGGTATTTCATAGTTTTTGTGACGATTGTGAAGGGTACCTTTTCCCTAATTTCTTTCTCTACATGTTTGTCCTTTGAGTATAGGAAGGCTACTGATGTGTTTGAGTTAATTTTGTATCCAGCCACTTTGCTGAAATTGTTTATCAGCTGTAGGAGTTCTCTGGTGGAATTTTTGGGGTCACTCAAGTACACTATCATGTCATCGGCAAAGAGTGATGTTTTTATCTCTTCCTTTCCGATTTGTATCCCCTTGATCTCCTTTTGCTGTCTAATTGCTCCAGCCAGGACTTCCAGTACTATGTTGAATAGGTAGGGGGAGAGTGGGCAGCCTTGTCGAGTCCCTGATTTTAGTGGGATTGCTTCAAGTTTCTCGCCATTAAGTTTGATGTTGGCTGTTGGTTTGCTGTATATTGCTTTTATTATGTTTAAGTATGGGCCTTGGATTCCTGTTCTTTCCAGGACTTTTAACATGAAGGGGTGTTGGATTTTGTCGAATGCTTTCTCAGCGTCTAGTGAGATGACCATGTGATTTTGATCTTTGAGTTTGTTTATATGGTGGATTACATTGATGGATTTCCTTATGTTAAACCATCCCTGCATCCCAGGGATGAAGCCTACTTGGTCATGATGAATGATCGTTTTGATGTGTTCTTGGATTCGGTTTGCAAGGATTTTTTTGAGTATTTTTGCATCAATGTTCATAAATGAGATTGGTCTGATGTTCTCTTTCCTTGTAGGGTCTTTGTGTGGTTTAGGTACGAGGGTTATTGTAGCCTCAAAAAATGAGTTGGGTAATATTCCATCTGATTCTATCTTTTGGAATAGTTTGGCGAGTATTGGTGTTATATCCTCAATAAAAGTCTGATAAAATTCTGCACTGAACCCGTCTGGACCTGGGCTTTTTTTGGTTTTGAGGCTTTTGATGACTTCTTCTATTTCTTTAGGTGTTATAGGGTTATTTAGATGGTTTACTTGGTCCTGGTTTAACTTTGGGACCTTGTATCTGTCTAGGAATTCATCCATTTCCTCCAGATTTTCCAATTTTGTGGAGTATAAGTTTTTGTAGTAGGATCTGATGATTTCTTGAATTTCCTCAGTTTCAGTTGTTATGTCCCCACTTTCCTTTCTGATTTTGTTAATTTGGATACTCTCTCTTTGCCCTCTAGTTAGTCTGGCTAGGGGTTTATCAATCTTGTTGATTTTCTCAAAGAACCAACTCTTGGTTTTGTTGATTTTTTTCAATGGTTCTTTTTGTTTCTATTTGGTTTATTTCTGCCCTAATTTTGATTATTTCTTGCCGTCTACTCTTTTTGGGTATATCTGCTTACTTTTGTTCTAGGGCTTTTAGCTGTGCTGTCAGGTTGCTGATGTGAGCTCTCTCCAGTTTCTTTTTTGAAGCAGTTAGGGCTATGAGTTTTCCTCTCAATACTGTTTTCATTGCATCCCATAGGTTTGGGTATGTTGTGTTTTCGTTTTCGTTGAATTCTAGAAAATCCTGCAGCCTAAGTCTCCCACTCACCAGTTGCTCAGCCTCTATGAGCCGCAGTTCCGGGTGGAAGATGGGCCAGGCTCTGCTCTGCATCCTGAAGTCGCCTCTGGGTGGAAACAGAAGTTCTAATTTTCTGTTCCCAGTTGCTGGATTGGGCAAGGCAGGGCAGGGCAAGGCAGGGTGTGCACTTTCCGTGTGCACTCCGCAGAGATCTCTCTGCTCCCCTGCAGCCTAGGTCTCCCACTCACCAGTTGCTCAGCCTCTACCTTGACTTGCTTTTATGTGGTTAGATTACACATGCCATAAAGGAAAATCATGTTTTCTAACTTTCAGTTACCATAAACTGCTGGCTGTTTAATAATGGGTACTCACTTAATGCTTGCTTAATTCATGCACTCATCCTTTGTTTAACATAGATGACAGAATTTTATTTATTAAACATTGATCTCCATTTGGTTAACTCATCGACCCAAATGGATCTAATCCACTAACTACTTCACTGAAATATTGAAATATCTGTATTTATGTAAGGCTAGCTTTTCTATTTCTATTGTTTATTTTAATTCATAGGCCAAGAAGGAAAACAAATTATGCACTGTTCATTTTTATATCCCAGTTGGAAATGTGCTGTCTATACCTGTAGAAGCTCTTACTACAAAAACTTGATTATTCCTGTGATTGCTTTGCTTAATTCAGATATAATCTGGCTTTTACTAATTTATTCTTAGGAACTTTTGTTGAATTCCAAAGTGGTGAACGAACATTTTCCAAACAATTCCTGAGGTGTGTCATGCCTATTAAACAGAAGAGACTGTTGGATTTTCATACCTTAGTTGCCTTTTCTGACATTCATATTTATGGTAGTACAGTTCTTTTTGTATTGAGCTCATAGTTGTTAGGATAGAGTTAGAAAACTAATTTAATATAGTAACTGTCTTTTGCTTCAGAAAGAAAACAGAAGTCCTGGACTTTGATGTTATATTTGATCTCTTATATATGAATATTTTATTCTTTTTATGTCGAAAGAACAGCTTGAGAAGATCCCAGAAAGAATGTTTTATTTATTTATTTTTTTGTCAGAACAATGGCAGAAAGAATTTAGACTTGTAATAGCAAAAACTCTAGTGGCTTAAAGTTTGATGCTTCAACTTGACAATATTTCTGAGATGGTGTGGTTACTGTCAACAAAATTATAAACTTATTTTCTTACTTAAGTGAAGAAATGGACAGTTACAGGTGTTAACCAGAAAAGTAAGGCAGATAATTGGAGCTTAATGTCAGTATCATCATCTTATCTTTTAGGGTATTGGCCTTTGAAAGCAGGACCATTTCAAAGTTGCAGTATTTAGCATGTTGCAAGTTCACCTAGCATCTATTCATAAATACTAATTGTGATGGAGGACAATCTTGCCTAAAATGATGTTTTCCTGTTGGAAAATGACTCATGTTAGAAAAGAGATGAAAGAATGACCAAGGATAATTTTAAATACAGGTAGTAAACATTTCCATGATGTTGAAAGCTAAAATTTTTCTGTCATCCTAAAAGCAAATCTCTACATTGAATTAGCTTCTAAAAATCAGATTATAGATAATTTTCTTGGTGAAATAAATAGTACAGAGAGCTACTAAACTCATAATACCTCTATGAAGGATTTCAAGGACTGCTTAGAACGTTGATTTTTTTTTTATTACTAGGTATTCAAATAACCCGGAATTGTTTTGATTGGTTTCACTAGCTTTGGAAGTTCATTTAAGTATTAGTTCTTAAATGTTGAAAAGCAGAACCACTTCCTTGTAAGACTGCCCCCAATCTGACTAGGTATTAAGCAGATGTGCCATGTAGAGGAATTCAGCCTGGCCTGATGGCTGTGGACTCCCTTGTTCTCTTTCCTCAAGGTATTTTTAACTTGAAAGGTAGAGGTGGGGAGGAGGTTTTATTAGGGTACTGTTTCTTCAGAACTCAGGAAATATCCTCTCTTCCTCATTTTTTTTTTTTTTTTTTTTTTGGTGGTTGGTTGGTCAATCTAATTAACTAGTATTTATATAGTAGGTGTAAATATTTATTATATTGAAATGAATGTATCTTTCTGTGTCTCATTGCCCTGGTACTTTGGAGAGCAAGATACTTAAAGCTGGAGGAATATTTGATCATGCATTTTTTTTAGTAATGGCCAACTTACTGATCTTCTTTAAAAGAGAAGAGCATTGCTAAATACAGTGAATGAGTTTTTTTGAGTTGACAACGAGACTTCTGAATTATATCTAATTTAGTTGTCCAATTTCTGTGGTACTAAACTAATTGCACAATGCTTATAAAGCACTGTATTTTCATGTAACATTAGCCATGAGAGAGTTGACTCTTTACATCTTGTTGCTTTTGTTAATTTCTGCCTGATTGAGAAAATTAAAACTTAATTTTCTTGCCATAATGACCTTTTGCATTGTAATCAGAACTTCAGCATTAGAGTTTATAGTAACTCAGCCATTTCTCTTATTCTTAAGGGGTTGAGACTCTAGAGCAATACTTTTATAATTATATTATGCTATAAAATACTACACTGCTATATTTAATATAGATGTTCATAAATGAAGTTTAATAAACACTGATTGCTTGAGTAATGCATAGTTTGATTGCTTCTTCAGAGTTGTGCTTAATGAAAATATATGGTCACTATACTTATTGATGTAATATGCCCCTATTGTAATGACCATTATCATTAGATTTGCATAATAAAAACTTACCAAAATGACTTTAATTAGTGCTTTTAATTCAAGGCTGTGATTCCAATTTTGGGGGTTATTTTTGTCTTATCCCTTTTAATGTTTTTTCCAAGTCCATGTATAGCTCTATAGTTTGTATGGAGGAGTAAGATCCATGTTTGCTTCTTTGTGGTTTGAGGAAATATATCTACATCTATATAAATAAAATTTATAAATGATTTGAGTACTTTTTTGTGAAGAACATATGGAAAGGAAATGATATCTTATCTATTGATTTAAAAATAATGTTTTTCTGTGCTGAGGGTCTAATTCATGGCCTTGTGTCCATGTTTAGTGAATGTTCTACCATTGTGCTATAATGCAGTCCTGAAAGTCATCTTTAACACAGCCATTTTCAAATGTGTTTTAAAAATCAGGTCATATGAACACGTCTGACTTGCTCTTGCCCTAAAGCAGTTCTTTATATTTTTTGGAACTTCTTCCCATTTGGTTTCTTTTTGTTACTATGTATATTCAGTTTTGACTGAGGTTCAGTCCCATGGCAGAAAGCATTTGTTTTCTATTGATGATCACTTAGTTGGAACTTATACTACAATATTAATACATTTGTAGTATACTGTGGATAAAAAAATCACACTTTCTGAAACTCAGTAACTTTGTACGTACAAAAGTTTTAACTTTTCAATGTAACATAGTTATCTTGTTTTTCTCTCAGAACAATTTTAAAGAAAGGTTTTAGATGTAGTTGACATGTTTATGAAATGTGGTATTTTTGAAATTAGAATTTTAAATATATTTAAAAAATTTGTTTACATGTGTATGTATGTGTCTACATGAGTATCTGAAACATTTTGTACAGGCCTCTTCAGGGCTAGAAAGCGTATTGGATTTTCTACAGTTCCAGGTGGTTAGAGCCACCTGACTGATGTGGGTGCTGGGTGCTACACTTGGGTCTTCTACAAGAACAGTATGTGCTCTTACCCACTGAGCAATCTCTCTTGCTCCTGAAAGCAAATATGTTTGTGAGAGAAATGTATTTGAAAAATAGCTGTATTATAGTAAATGTTCACATTTATATAGAATGTATGTTCTATGGTAGAATGCCATTTATAAATCAAAAAAATCAAGAGTGGAATTTTTTATGGCTCTCTATCATAAGTAATTGGGATAATTTTTTATGTGAATATAATTTGCTTTGTGCCCTGGGGGTGCTCTATCATTCTAGAAAATAACTGTTAGAGAAAAAAATTGAGAGTAAAGTAGAGCACAATCATTATCCAGTTTTATTTTCAAACTGAGCTCCACATTTGATTTGCCAATAGTCAAATTTTAAATTTAAGAGATGTTCTAGAAATAGAAATAAATCTACTAAAATGAACATCCCAGGTCAGGGGATCTTCAAAAGTACTAACAGGACATCATATGACATACACTAAGTAATGTTTTGCTTCATGTAGTACAAAGATTAGGAAGAAAGCAGTGGAAGGTAGCCTGAGGCCAAGTCATATAGAGCCTGAATACCTTTGGGTTATTAGTCCTTTCAGGATCAAGACACATTAAATATTTATGAAAGGGAGTATGAGAGTCATTCATATATATTATTAAACTTTAGTGTACCAAGCATTGTTTTAGACTTCAGAAGCCTACAATCATTCAGAAAAGAGTATCTATCCCTATACAGTTCATATTATATATACTAGGTTGAAAAAGATAGTAAATGGTTGGGCCTGTAGCTGAATGCAAGAGTGGTTGCTTAACATGTGCTGAGCCTTCGGTTACATCCACAGCACTATAAAAAAAAAAAGGTAACAGACAATGAATAACATTAGCTAGTGTATAGATTGTTGTTATATTAAATATTATCTGAAGAAAGAAGAACAAGGGAATGTGTGGATTAGGCTTATGTTATTACTAGAATAGTGTTACCAGAGCAAGATTCACTGACAATAAAATATTGCTAGGAGGATGAAGGGGCAAGTTGTACCAACACTAGAAATGAACAATGCAGGTAGGGGGAAGAGAGAATTCATGTGCGTGATTGCTTTTCTTGGGAGCACTGAGGTGGTTAGAATGAATAGAGCGAGTTGAATGAAGGGGAAGCAGTAAAAGATGAGGTCAGGGATCTTCTAGTCATTGTAATGACTTTGGGTTGCATTGGAAGGGAAAATAGAGTCATTGCAGGTTTGAGCTGGGTAGTGACATGACTTTGGTTTTCACAGTATAAAGTTGTCTGCCCTTTTCAAAATTCACTGTAAGAGAACAAAAGGAGAATAAGAGATACAAGGTAGGAGGTTACAAATGAAATCTAGGTAAGAAAGGATGGTGGCTTAAATAAGAGGTTTGCTGTGTGTGATCTTGCCTGTGTGCAGGTGTGTGTGTGTGTGTGTGTGTGTGTGTGTGTGTGTGTGTGTTGTTACTGACCAGTCAGTTGCTAGGCTATTGGAAATGAAGAGTGACTTAATGTATAATTCTTCAGCATAGACAATGGATTGCAGAGGTACCATTAGCATAAATAGTATACTCTTATTTGTAAAATGAGCTGTTTTGCTTAGATTTCACACAACTCTAGTTGTCCATATTATGTGGCCTATTGTTAATTCAAAATAGAGATATGTAAGAAGATTCCAGACTCTTCCTGTAAAATCAAGGGAAAAGATAGCTAGCTTTTCTATTTTCATGTACTTGCTTTCACTGATTGTCCATATGTGTTCAATTGAGATACAGTGTTGAAACATTTCTGGCATATCTGTACTATAACATAGGAATTTAACTAAAGCAAATATTTTTTTCTTCTAATTTATATTCTTGATTTGAAAATATAGATGTTTCTAATCAGAACTGTATGAACCCAAAGGAATAGAAGCAAAGGAAAGTAGAAGTTGCTTAAAGAGTTATGTAATCTATCTAAAAACACAGATAGATAGGCTTGTGTTGGATATTAGCAGGGTCATTTCAGGTATGTAATTGTACTTTACAAGAAACCACATCTATCATTGTGTATGCTATAATTCACCAGAAAACACAATAGAAAAGAGTTGGAGGAGAAAGTTCTGTGGTGAATTGATTTTTTATGTTTTTGTTATTGGATATTCTCTGTATTTACATTCAAAGATTGCTTTAGCTTTGGTTTAAATAACCCTCTTTTAAACTTTTGTGCTTTTGTGTGATATATATATTTGTGTGTGTGTGTGTGTGTGTGTGTGTGTGTGTGTGTGTGTCTGTGTGTGTCTGTGTGTGTGTGTGTGTGAGTGTGTGTGTTTGTGTTTTTCTGTGTGTGTGGTGTATTTACTTGCATGCCAGAGCATGTTTGTGGGTGAGTGGAGGTCAGAGGACAACTTTGGGTGTTTCTTGGTACTTACCTCCTTATTTTGTTTGAGCCAGGGCCTCTTTGTTGTTCCTTTTTGCATAGACAGTTAACCCACTAGCTCTCTTAGGTTCTCTTGTCACAGCCTCTCATAATGTTGGAGTAATGGGATTATAGATGCACAGTATCGCACCTGGATTAAGGTGGGTTGTAGAATTTCAAACTCAGGTTTTCATGTTTATTCAGTGAGCACTTTCCCTACTAAGCCACCTTCTAAGCTCCTCTTTTTCCCCCCCAAGGCAATAAAGATTTATTGGGTTTTATGATGACTTACTACCAGAGAAGTTTAGATTCCTGAGGGAATTGAAGCATTCAACATACAAAAAGATCTATATATGCACTAGTGCATTTGCCGAAGTTCTTCTAGGTTTGGATGGTTTTTAATAGCACAGAGTAGATAGTAGTAATTGAAGGCAATTTCCTGAGATTGTGAGACCAAGCAGTTTTGACTTACTGAAAACTTACAATGTAATCCTGTGTGGTGAAAAAGAAGTGTATTTTACTTAGTAACAATTTGTGCCAATACCTATAACTATGTGAGATACACTTTATTTGGTTTCTAAAAAAAAAAAAACAAGAATGTGAAACAAGTCAGAAGGGTTATTCAATTTGTAACAATTGTGGAGTGGTTCTTTTAAAAAGATATGTCTTAAAGGACATTTTTAGCATCCTGTCATGTAGGAGGATTCTGAGCCAAAATGGGCCAGAGATGGGACTGCATATGTGATGGTATCTTTGCAAGAGGATATTTTCTGTGTGTCATCCTAGTTTGCTTGAATGTACTCTGTGATGTTTACACAATGATGCCATTTCTTATGCAGTTCTAGAAACATAACACCATCATGAAGAAATGTGAGCCTGTACTTATACAGTGAAATTTTGAGTTTATATTGATTGCATGCTCTTGTAAGATTTTGAATTATCTTCTGATCCTGAAGTTCATTTATTGAAGTTTAGTTTTGTTACATTTTAATATTTTACACATTTAGTAATGTATGCTATACGTTGAAGTAGCTACTGTGTTTTTGTTAATTTCATGATCTTTAAGACATTATTTATTATAAAAGCTTTTCAAAGACTGTGAGGGAACAGCACTTTACTTACTACTTAGTAGTATTTAAACACTGTTGTGGTACTATCTGGCATAGTTGTCAAAGTTGGAACTTAGTGTTCATATTTAAAATCAAATAGGTAACCCCCCAACCAAACCTTCATTTGTAATTTCTACCATATTTTAAAATTTTAATGGATGTATTATTTGTATGTTGAATTTTATTTTTTGACGATTTACATTTGATCAAAGATGAAAATCATTGAATTCCTTTAATTATTGTGGCCTTGTTTGATTTATGCATTTCTCTTATCTGACTAGTGTTTTCTTTTGTTTGTTTCCTTTTGGTTTTAATAGAACATTCAAATAAAAACTTTGGCAGATGATGTGGTAAGGTGGTGTGAGCAGCATGTTATTGCATTGCTTATGCATGATGCCTTTTTATTTAAAAAGTGGACATTAAAGCATTGATATATGCAACACATAAAGTAACCACATGTTTAGAAAATAATACAGAATAGGATCATTGCCAATAGAGCAATTTTCCCTTTGATATGTTAACAAAGGCAATTGTGGCCAGCAGAGTGGTGCATACCTGTAACTGTAACCCTCCAGAGACTGGAGAAGGAGGATTGCATGGAGTTGGAGGTCAGCATAGTGTATTTAGGGAGTTCTAGTTTATCCAGCTATGCAGTGCACTACCCACCTCAATAAAAGGAAACAACTGCCCCAAACTTACCCAAATAGTTGGGTCAGCTATGTTTTTATTGATCATTGTAATATATAACAAAATTACTTTAAAATTTGGTGCATACACTGGAAAACCATGGCTGTTTTATCTATTGATAGCTAAATATATTGAAAGCATATTAAATTCTGATATTATAAGATTTTGTTTACAAATGAATTATGTACTGTTGAATCTTAAAAGCTTATATATTTTTGAACTCAGACTACCATAGTAATTCTTATTAAAATTTACAAGCTATGATTTAAATACTTAAACTTTCCTGAAT
Organism: Micromys minutus; assembly: GCF_963924665.1. NCBI lineage: Eukaryota > Metazoa > Chordata > Mammalia > Rodentia > Muridae > Micromys > Micromys minutus. The sequence goes on from NC_137970.1 coordinate 69,023,520, forward strand.
GATATTTTGAAAGTTTCAGTTTTTTTTTATATAAACTTGCCTATCTACAAAAAATGTAAATTCATATTAATGTTCTAAGGAAATGAAGGTATGTAATTTAACTTCATTTTCTTACCAGAATATAGCTGAAATGAAAAGCCATTTTTTGCATTAAAATGCAGGGTGTAAAAAGCTCAAGATTGTATGTTACTAATGCTGATAGTATGAATGCTTTTACTATATAAATACTTTTAAGTGTGAAGTAAATGGAGCAGAGATATGTTAATTTAATAGGCGAATGCATATTTAAATGCTTTCATGTCCACCATATCTTTAAGTAATATTTCACTCAGTTTATTTGGGATTACTAAAATTGTTTTTTCTGGAGTTGTGTGAAGGGATCACTTATCTAAACCAACTTAACTTTGCTCAAAGAGTTAACACAGCATTTAATAATACAGTTCAAACAATTTTAAAGAGATAATTGTAATGTGACCGCCAAGATCAGAACCAGGGACTCGTGTATTTAAGTGAGTCACCTGTTCTTTGAATTGAGGGAGTTGGTTTGCATGGCATTTTATTTTTCTTCCCAGCTCTAAAATATTGTGGTTTCTATAATCTCTCTGTTAGCAACCATGTACTCAAATAATTTTTGTAATCCTAAGTAAGCTGCTTAAAACTGCATATTTTAAAAAGCATCTATTATTTCAACCAATAAAATAAAGACTATGTTATCTTAGGGGGGTCAACAAAATTTTACATCAACTGTAATAATGTCTGGAATGCTTACATATTAAGGTTATTTGAAAGGATAGTGGTAACATGTCGGTGTACATTCCCTGTCTTCATAGCTAACATATCTCTTTGCTTATTGTGACCTCATGATATTGCACGTGCTTCCTAACAGACACTTGAATAAAACTGAGTTGTCCTCAGTTTTATAAATATTACTAATGTTTGATATCAAATACTTGGTGGTTTTTAATTCAGATGACCTGTTAACAAGCAGCTAACATCCTTGACTCACTTGATATGAAAGAGCAAGCTAATTGTTAGAGATTGTACATGTTATCAATAGTTTAAAGAAAATGCCCATAAAGTAGTGAGTTCGTTGAATAATACCTTAAGCAGAAAGATAATATGTGTTTATATCTTCAACAAATTGAATGAGTGCTTTAGCTTTGTTTTACTTCCTACTGGTGCCAATTACTGAGGAAAGAAAAAGACAAGGAATATGATAATTATGGTAATTAATAGAATCAACACCCACCAGTGTATTTGTCACAGTGACGTACAGTTTAAGAAGAGGAAACAGTGAGAGAGGACGTAACTTCCTTCCCTGACTGATTCTATTTTTTTTTATTGGATATTCTCTGTATTTATAATTCAGGTGTTATCCCCTTTCCACCAGTCCCATCCCCCCTCCCTGACTGATTGTAAGTTAGTGGTTTTTCAGTTTGGATTTAAGCTCACTTTGTCTGTCTTCAGACTGCATGGTATTTAGTTTAGTCAACTGCTAAAATGAGATTTATTCATATATATTTGTGACAGTTTGTGAAGTGGGCAGAAGAAAAAACATCACCCTAAGTTTCCCTTTGAGTTTTCTATCATTAGAGCCACTTCCATTCATCCTTTCATAGCACTGAAGTTGGCACCAAAGCCTCATTCTTCCCAAAACATCCACCACAAGATTTTGATCCAAAGTGTCTCTTCACTTACTTCCTTTGCAAAAGAAGAAATGACAAGTGACTAAGTTTTCTTACCCTCAAAGACTTCTGAAGCCCAAGAGCTACTTCAAGGTTGCAAAATAGTTCAATCTCTAACTGGTGCTTGCTGCTTACAATAACATTTTGTCAAGAGATAATAATAATATACATTATACTAAATGCCATTTTGATGTTTTCATTCTTCTTGTTCATGGCTCCTGATCCTTTTCTTAGGGCTTTCTTTTTTTTTTCTTTCTCTGTTTTTAGCGTGACCGAATTACAAGTTTCAGAAAATCTGCCATCAAAAGAGAGAAACCTCTTATTCAACATCCTACTGATTCTCAAGTTGCAATGGGTGAAGTTCCATCAGCTCAGATATTACATGATGACCGATCTGTGATTTTGTCTGAAAAGGAAGTTCTGGACCTATTTGAGAAAATGATGGTGAGTTCGACCTTTAACTTCTTTGTCATTTTAAACAACAGGTGTCCAGAATAATGCTGCATTTTAAATAGGAATGTTTGTAGGGTGTGTTTATATCATGTAAACAACAGACTTAAATCTCATTTAGAGAATAATAGTATTTCCAAGAATATTTGGGTTTTTTGTTTGTTTGCTTGTTAGAATGCCTGTCCTAATCATAGAGCCTAAAATTAGGGACAGATTTATTTCTCTTTGTTCTCTAGTATTTTGTAGTTTGTAGCATAACATATCAATTTTTCAATTAACTAATTTTCATTGTTGCTGGTCCCAAGCAAAGTAAGTCTAAGTCTACAAGTCTGTTGAGTATATGAAATACAGTTGGGAAGGTACAGTTTAAAACAAACAACAAAATGGCAATTGGAACCAAGGAATTAAACCCTAACCTTAGTCCTTAGCAACAGTCATACAGTTTACATTTTGTAGTGTGTTTATGTTTCTTTTTGTGCACTCTAAATTATTTCTAAAATAATAAGTATAATATTTGGATTATTCAAAGTTTATTTTTTTTAATCTGGAAAAGGGATAAAGGAAACTTTTGGTAATATCACATTGGTTGGCTTGACTAGATGTCTGTTAAAGATCTCAAAGTTTGATTTGTTAATTTAACAATCTAATCTTATGTATCAACATACATTTTATATAAAGAATTAAAAAACGTTTGTAGCACCCCTTCCTTTGTCAAACATGCCCGATTCCATCTTGCATTATTAATATTCTCAATCAGTTTCCTCCCCCACTGTCCTGTCTTAATTGCCAATAATGATGACAATAAGAACAAAACCTGAAATGGTTCTTGAGATTATTCTGTTAATAACATTTCTGACCTTCTCAATTTTCTTCTCACTCACCAGTTATGTTTATATCTTTAAGTTGCTGATCAGCTTGGCTAGTACTTCTTGCAGCATTGACAGAGTCTTTTAGGTTCAGTGCCCTTGCCATACCCATAATCTTTTAAATTCATCACTATGGTGCCATGTTGTACTCCATATGTTTTCTCATGTAAATCTTAGTTGTAGTCTGATCATATTGTTTCAGTTTCTGTATCTTTGTCCTTACTCATCTACTAGCTGCTTTTATTCCCTGCTTAAACAATCCTTCCAGTAGTTATTTCTCATGGCTGTAAGATTGCTTTCTAACTACTAACTACTCTACTACCCATTTTATAGCCTTTGCCAGCTGGCTATGGTGTGTGTATGTGTGTGTGTGTGTGTGTGTGTGTGTGTGTGTGCACACGTGCGCACGCATGTGCGCGTGCATGCATATCTATATCTATCCATCTATTTTTATTCTCTTCTCAAATAATACATACAAAATGCAGCTTTCTCTCTCTCCATTCCTACCAGTCCCTTCCCCACCACTCCTTTCCCTCAGATCCATTGCTCCTCCATTTCCCTTCAGATAAGAGCCTGTTCATATCCAGTATATTCCTAATAATTCTGAGACAGATTTCTTTTCCAAAGTAACACGCAGGTCTTGATGTCTTTAGACTGGTAGTTCTTAACCTCTCTAATGCTGCAACCTTCTAATGCAGTTCCTCACGTTGTGGTGACCCCCAACAATAAAATTATTTCATTGCTACTTCATAACTAATTTTATATTGTTATAAATCATAATGTAAATATCTCATATGCAAGATATCTGATATGCAACCCCCCAAAGAGTTATAACTCACAGGTTAAGACAGAGATGGGGAGGGGGCAATAACCAGAATGTAATGTGAATAAATATATGATTGGAAAAACATGAACCTCTGCTTTACTTAATTTAAGTGTCTCTACTGTTCTTACACCTAAGCGTTTTGGTGACTATTTCATCTCTTTGCTGCAGAGATGTTAGAACTCTTCCCTAGAACTCTTTCCCAATGAATTTGTTGCTTAATACTGAGTAAAATGAAAGGATCAGAAGGGAACATTTATGGGTCTCCACCACCACATGTGTCTTGCTTTTAGATTCTTCACTAATTGGATGTTTTTGCTTCTTGCTAACATGGATGGTATTTTGTTTTTCATGTTTAGATTCTTTTATTCGTATACACAAGTAGTTTTCACTCCTTTTTACGTCCTCAGACTCTGCCCCCCATTTTTTCACTATAAAGCAATTGTGCTGCCCGATGTCAAGATGATTTTTTCAGATATGGTTACAAGCAAGTCCTATAGAGTCAATACATCAACAGAGGTTCTTTCCAGGAGACTCTACATCGTAACAAATTGATAATTAAAAATTAGCTATAACAGGGGCTGGTGTAGTTGGAAGAATAGGGAAATAACCAGATTATTATAATATTTGCTTAGTTATGGAGCATAAGTTGTAGAGATCTATTGTATAAAGTAGTAACTATAATTAATGATGTATTGACAATATGAAGGTTTAATAAAAAAGTACTTTCTGTACAACATTATCTTAAACAGTACATACTAATGACCTAGACCTAGTCACTAAACAGTGTATTCATTTTTAAGAGCATTATGTTGTATTTGCTAAGTACATATCTTTATAGTATGTCTTATTTTTCTTTATCAGATAAATCCTGACAATTGTTCAGTTGCCAACATTTCTTATCGGTTTATTGCCTTGTTATACTGTCTTAATGACTGTTAACAGCAAAACTATAACATATGCATGATTATCACTTATAAGTGAACATATATTAATTTGAAATAGTAGTACAACCACGACAAGAATAGCCTTTATGATAATCATTAGGAATTAGGTAAGGAGTCTGAGATAGAGCATTTCTTATCTTATCTGTAGTTACTCTTATAGAACCTCACCAAAGGCCAACAGTCTTATAACTGAAAGCTGGTAGTAACATCATTATTGTTGATTGGGAAAAGGGACTGAATTTTCAGATATGAAATTTCTTTGTATTGTCACTATTGTGAGTATCCTCATTACAAATATTGTAAAAAATCATTGTGCTATTTGATGGCTGCTAAGATGATCTTTTTAGAGTCTCTTGATGTTAACTCTATTCTGCTGTTTCTGTTAACCAGTATTTGCAGTGTTCAGAACTATCATATAACTGTGTAATCTGTGTAGACTAATGGTATGTTTGGATTTTAGGGTGATATACCCCAAGTGTAAAATGTTTTTATACCATTGTATCAAATAGCATCATTCACACACTTTCATTGCCTTAGATGCTTAACAGCAAATACATTACTTCATAATTTCTAATACAATGGATTATTTAACATTTTTGAGAAATATGTTTTCATGAAACTTACAGTGAAAAACAACAATGGATAGGTCTGTTCAAATTTATTCTATCTCATTCTGATAGTTGATGCTCTTCCTGCTCGAGGATTAAAAGTACCAACAGTATTTCTTACTATAATAGCCAGTAGAATATTAAGTTTAAAATTACAACAGAAAAAAGACTTTTTAAAAACATTAGCTATTACAAAAGAAAAAAAAACTTTTTATAAGCATTAGCTATTTTATTATAATCATTCACTAATTAACCCCATGATATAACACTTGATTTATTTTTAAATGAATGGAAGCTCTTACGTGGGAAGGAAGTTAATAAAAAGAAGTAGGTGGTACGATAGTACATGCGTTTAGTAGGAGGAGGCCAAGGTAGGTAGATCTTTGTGAGTATGAGAGCAGCCTGGGCTATATAGGAAGTTAAAGGCCAGCCAGCAGGGCTACATCCTGTATAAAAACAGTGGCTCACCTTTACTTTAGATTATGAGTGTTTTCTTGACTCTTACATCTACTCTGTGCATCAATAAATCCCTTTTCATATTATAAACATTCGGATATTTGACATACCAAACATAGACTTTCTAAATATTAGTACCAGTGTTATTGCTGACAGATTTAAAGGTCTCACATATGAAATTCTTAGGTGATTCTTTCACAGAACACATATTCTTACAAAACATTATATTTAAATTATGTAGATATGCTTTGCATCTTTGGCATAATTTAATGATGCCATATTTATATGTAATAAGTGTTTAATTATTGATTTTGTATTCCACCTGTTAGAATTCTCACAGGCCATCCTAAAGCTCTTAATCTTGTTCTATACCATTTTTCTTCATTAATTTACAAAGAAGAGTGGCCTCTGGCCACAAGGTGCTCTACTGTCACCTAAGCATATTGTATTCCCTTGACTGCTATTAAGGGATTTTTTTCTCACTCAGCACCAGGTTTTTAGAAGTTGGTTAGCTTGGCTGAGAATCTTTGAGTGCTTTCAGCATAAGTAAGTTTAATTAAGTTAAGTTACCATGAAATATTTTATTCGTAAACTAGGCTTTCACATCTATAAAAAGCCAAGGAGTGTTGTCAGAAATAATTAGCTTCTAAGAAATTGTTTAGGCAGTCAAATTCTTACTAGTTACATTTAAATTTTCTACATCCTCAATCCATATTTTAGACCCTGCTCAATGCCAGGATCTTTTGTAGCTAATACATTGTTATTTTTCCACTAAGAAACATCTGGGAAACGTGAAAAAAGCAGCAACATATACTCAGTAAATACATAAAAAATAATCTGGATTTGGATCCATTAACATTTTCCCATTATTTTTATCATAAAAGTTTTACACAGCAACAGGAAGGAAGACAGACCTTGAAGGAGGAAAAAAAAAATTAAAGAACTAGGTTTGCAAATTCACTTCCCTGGGATACACGTTCGTTCACAACCTGCTGTTTCTATTCTAAGTCTGCATGTAGAGATGCCTTGAAAATACCACTTTTGTTTTAAGGGGTTTTGTTCATTTTTATTGTGAGTACATTTTAGCCATTATTAATTGGTCTGTGTTATGTGCTAGATAGTATGCTATGGGCTGCAGGCTTAGCAATAAATGCAGCGCCTCCCCTTAAAGAGAACAGTGTTTAGTCAGGGAGACAGGTAAAGGTAAAAGAGCTTCTGTAGTTCTAATATTGCTGTGGATCAGTGGCTTTAGAGGGGATATAAATCCCGGAGCCGGAGTCACTCATGGTAGCTCAGGAAACATGCAGATGAAGATGTAAATAAAATGTGAAAAGCCAGTGTTCACTTCTGAATTATTGGTCTTCCTTTTTTTGTTGTTGTTGCTGTTTGTTGTTTGTTGTTTTGTTTTTCTGGCAGTCCATTTTCATAATTTGTAATTCAGCAAAGTCCAAGGGCACCTATATCCTAGGCACTATTTTAAATTAGGGAGAGAGGGGGGAGGGGGATGGAGGAAAAGAAAGGAGAAAGGGAGGAAGGGAGGGGCAAATACATAAAAGAAAAGCCCAAACATCAAGAAGTTATGTTGTGATAGGGTGACATAAGGTGGTATTGTGAAAAGAACAAATAACAGAAAGAAGTTTTCAGTCATGCTTTGACAGCTCTCTCCAGAATGCTAGATACTTTGTTGTTGCATAAGACATAGACATATCAAGGGTACTAGTCCCCACAGAAGGACTGCAGTTTTTATGGCCTGCAAGCTAACAATACTTGCTTTATGTTTTATATTTTATTTATTGTTATTATTGATGTGTAGCTGTGTGTTTGTGTTTGTATGCATGCAGATAGAATGCATGCATGCAGCAGTGCATATGTGGAGGTCAGGTGACAACTTACAAGAGTTGTTTTTCTCTGTGTACCCACTATGAGTTTTGGGGTCCATTCCAGTCACCAGGCTTTTGTGACAAGTGCAGTCCCCAGGAAAGCCACTTCACTGATCCCATGCTTTATTATTTAAATGGTTAAAGAGAAGATCAATTTTAAGGCACATGGCCATTGTACAAATTTAATTGTCTACAAATGAGATTTTGTTGGATAGACCAATGTCTATTTTTAAATTCATGTCCTGTGTCTTCTTTGTACTGCAGCAAAAAACAAACAACAACAACAAAAACCCCAAAAACAAAAGTTGATGTAGGCTAATCTGGCCTATAGAGAAAAGTCAAGTCTACCTCAGGATGCACAGGTCCTGCTTTTAAAACTTATTCCAAACCAAGCCAAATTAAACCAAACTGAAACAAAGCAATCCAGAAAATAATAAAAAGAAAGATACAGACCAGTAAGCAAAGCCTGAAATACTTATTGCTCTTACATATTAGAAATAAAGCATTGTCATCTCAGGATTGTGTCTAAGCTTTTTCATTTTTTCCTCATATGGGAAATAGCATGTATGGAAATACATGTACGTGTATGAATTCATTTGTATGTGTAGTCTATATGAATAAACATTTCTGTAAGTAACTTCAATATAAACTGTGAGTTTATATCAATATATTAATGTGTATATCATAAGATGAAGACAGTTAATATTGAGAATAACTTGAATGAATGAGATTTTCCAAGGAATTTATTTTTTCATACAAAAAATACTTGCTTTCATGATTACTTTGCTTGGGTGCTGACTTGTGCCCTTATTTTTTATGGTCCTCTTTAAAATAGGCAAAAATTAGGCAGATTACCTGCAAGGTCACATTATATTTGATATTTGTCTTGATATATCATAGCCAAAATAAAGAGCTGACAAAGGAACTGAAATCCAGAGCTGAAAAGATGGCTCAGTGGTTAAGAGCACAGGGTGCTCTTCCTGAGGACCTGGTTTCAGTTCCTAGCACCTATATGATGGTCTATAGCAATCTATAACACTTTACTCAAGGGAACTAAAATCCTTTTCTGATGTCTGAAGGCACCAGGCACACATGTGATACACAGAAGTATATTCTGGCAAAAACACTCACATGCATAGAATACAGTACAAAAACCCCACATAAAAACAAGGTTCACCAGTAAATTCCCTTCCTCTTTGATAATAGCCAGTTGTCCAAATAATATGATGTATTATATTTTGATGGTTTTACATTAATGTTTTAAAAATGCACTTTAATGAAGGAGTCTTTAGTTAATGCTATTAGAGACATGGACTCTTCAGTTTCTCTTCTATATCATAGATAAATAGATCCTCATCCTCATAGATGTTTACTTCAGACAATATCTAGCACCCAGAAGAAAGAATTAGCAGTAATTCAAGCAGAACAGTGATATTGAAGTTCAGCAGATATGTGTCATTCCTCATGGAATTCTTTAAAATGAAGTTGCATTCTAACGAAACACCTTTTAAAAGAACAAAATGACAACCAACAAATTGGGAAAAGATCTTTACCAATCCTATATCTGATAGAGGGCTAATATCCAAATATATGTATATGTATGTATATATAGAGAATCAAATAATCCTATTAAAAATGGGGTACAGAGCTAAATAAAGAATTCTCAAATGAGGATTATCAAATAGCTGAGAAGCACCTAAAGCTCAACATCACTAGTCCGAAGAAAAATGCAAATCAAAACAACCCTGAGATTCTACCTCACAACAGTCAGATTGGCCAAGATCAAAAAAGCTCAGGTGACAGCAGATGATGGTGAAGATATAGTGAAAGAGGAATATCCCTCCAATGTTGGTGAGATTGTAAGCTGGTACAACCACTCTGCAAATTAGTCTGTTAGTTCCTCAGAAAATTTGACATAGTACTACCTAAGGACCCAGCTATACTACTCTGGACACATACCCCAAATACACCAAAATCTAATAAGGACACATGTTCCAAAATGTCCATAGCAATCTTATTTATAATAGCTAGAAGCTGGAAAGAACCCAGATGTCCTTCAACAGAGGAATGGATACAGAAAATGTGGTACATTTACACAATGGAGTACTACTCACCTATTTTAAAAAGTGCGTTCATGAAATTCCTAGGCAAATGGATGGAACTTGAAGCTACCATCCTGAGTGAGGTAACCCAGTTATAAAAGAACACTCATAGTATGTACTCCCTGATAAGCACATCCTAGCCCAAAAGGCTCGGTATACCCAAGAAACAATTCACAGAAAATATGAAGCTCAAAGATAAGGAGTGTCAGAATGTAGATGACTTAGTCCTTCTTAGAAGGGAGAACAAGACACTCATGGGAAGAAATAATGGGAGAAATAGAGAAGCAGGGATTGGAGAAAAGGCCACCCAGAGACTGCCTCACCTAGGGATCCATCCCATATGCAGCCACCGAATCCAAGCACTATTGCTGATGCCACACACACACAGCAGAAACCTGATATGGATGCCTCCTTAGAGGCTCTGCCAGAGCCATACTGATACAGAGGAGGATGCTTACAGCTAACCATCAGACTGAACACAGGGACCCCAATGCAGGAGTTAGAGAAAGGACTGAAGGAGCTGAAAGGGTCTGCAACCCCAAGGGAAGAACAAAATTATCAACTATCCAAACCCACTATAGTTCCCACGAACCAGTGAGTTCGCATGGAAAGACCCATGGCTCCAGTTGCATATATAGCAGAGGACAGCATTCTCTGACATCAATGGGAGGAGAGAGAGGTCTTTGGTCCAGTGAAGGCTCATTTTCCCAGTGTAGGCGAATGCCAAGGTGCTGAGGTGGAAGAGGGTGGTTGGGAGAGGGAGCACTTTCATGGAGGCACTGGGAGGGGGAGTGAGGATGGTATTGTGGGAAAGGGGATAACATCTGAAATGCAAATGCAGAGAATATTCAATAAAAATGAAGGTAAAAATGTCTAAACCATATTGAATTTTTAGCTGTTTTAAAATCCTTTTTCTTGCAATAACCAGACATGTGTTTGTAGGGAGAAAATTATATTCTTTCTTTCTAAAATGTATTTTTCAAGTTTTCATAGAATTTTTGCCTGCTCTAATTTTTCCTACATTTATCAGTCCTTTTATTATTGAAGACAGTTGCATATATAGTTTCACATAACAAATAAACATCATTATGCACATATATTATTTAATATATATTATAAATATATAATATATATTAAAAATTCTCAGAACCAAAAGGGGAAACATGCATTCCTTAGTATGATTAGGAAGAAAATATTTTCATATTTGGTCTCTACCCCGTTTCAAAATTGTGTAAATTCTTTCATGTTTTTGCTTTTCATATATTTTTGAGATTGTCTCACTTTATTGCCCAGACTAATTGGGAACTCATCATGTACCTGAGGGTGGCCTTGAACTTGTGATCCTTCTTCTGCAGCTTCTACAGTTTAGAGGTGTGAGATATCACCTAAGGTGTGAACTTTGGTTTAAAATACTTCCAGCAATGAATGCTGTTTGAGTTTCTCACATGTAAATTTGTTCAGGAATCTTTCCTATTTGTGGTATTTCCGGAAAGCATCTTTCTAAGTACAGACTTTATTGTGGCAATATGTTTTCCCTGTTAAATTGTACTATTACTGACTCAAAGAAAAATGACTTACATATATTAAATTTTTATTAAAACATTCTAGTTAATAATATTATAAGCTATTTCATAAGACAGGTATTTCATCTGGCTATGTAGTGATCCTCACATAGTTCAGTCATTTTCCTAATACTTTCTTAAGCACAATTACTACAAAGATTTCTGTGTGTCTTCTAACAGTGTTTTCTGACAAGGAAGCATTTTATTTATTTATATGTTTGCATGTATTGCTTCAGCTGCATTTACAAAGTGTTTCCTAGCTGCAGTGGGGCCTTTTAAAAATTAGTATTAGTGAAAATCTAAAAGAGGCTCATAAACATGTACCCTTAAATTTATAAACTATAGCTAAGGTACAGGATTGAGATCCTGTGATTGTGATTATTGAGAACACTAAAGGACACTACAATGTCTTCCAGCTCTGGCTCCTAGGATTTATATGGCCTGCTAATTTGAGGTGGATGTTTACTACCATTGTCTAATTTTGTATAAGATAATATGCACATAAAGTGAGGGTCATCATCATGATTGTTTTATAACTATATTTCTCATTCTTACATAGTTCCTTCTTAATAACTTTAGTTTTATGTTTAAGTCAGTGTTATAGCATGTGCTGAATGTGTCTGAGTATCTGCATTTAAGCCTCAGCAATTAAATGAAACGAATGCACACACACACACACACACACACACACACAAAACAACATTCCATGAAATAAAGAACTGTTTCTAGAAAGACATAACTATATGAGATGTGAAAATGAGAAAGAGATGATGTTTATAATTATGGTTTAATTGAAAACTATTGGAAGTTTATTTAGTTATTTAGGCTTCAGCATCATTTTTATACACTACATTCGTCATATAACGTGGACACATTAAGGAAATATGAAATATGCTTAAAACTCGTTTTGTGTCTTTACCATAGAAAAAACTGTTTAGAAGTAGTTTCATATTCAATTATGTTGCTTAGTTTTTAATATTGAGTTACGAGTGTTGCTCTATTTAGTTTTATTATTGTATTATGAATCTGAAGTTAATGATTTGGAAGTATCAGCTGCATAATTAGGAGTATGTTTTTATTTCTATAGGAATAAAATGAATCATTATAGACTCTTCTGTTCATATGAATGTTACCCATTTCTAAGTAATGTAAGTGGCCATTTTGTAAGTGAAAAAATGCTAAGGATTCTGAGGCAATTTACAATATTTAAAGGAAGGTTCCCAAAGTTTGTTTCTTTAATACCAAGAAAGAAGGCTCAAAAATATTTAGTTACTGCATATTATGTCTGTTCTTTTGTGACTGGGTTACCTCATTCAGGATGATATTCTCTAGATGCATCCATTTTCTTAAAACAGTTTTAATGATAAATAAAATCCTTCTTTCCTTTATTTTTAAAAATTAAACAACTTTATTAAAAAACAGATACATGTACACATTTTAAAAGCCTTTTTGCATACCATCAAACCTTTAAAAAATCAAGTACTGACTAAAGTATATTCATAATACTATACATTTTTCACTATAGAATAGTATGGTTTTGTACCTTTGTATACTGATGATTACTTAGAATGTAACTTGCAAAAAATATGTTCAGAAAGAATAAATTCACACTATTGTTGATAAAAAATATTTAGTGGGTGTTTACTGTATTCCAGGAACTAGGATCTTTGTTTTTTTTTTTTTTTGGATTGCAGAGTCAATTTCTGCTTTTGGTTGTCTTAGAGAAGCATTTCTGAACTTCTGAGTTGTGACCCTTTTGGGGGTTATATATCAGATATCCTGCCTATGAGATATTTACATTATGATTTATAACAACAGCAAAATTGTAGTTATGAAGTAGCAATGAAATCATTTTATAGTTGGGGGTCACCACAATGTTAGGAAGTGTATTAAACTTTTGTGGTGTTAGAAAGGTTGAGAACCACTTCCTTAGAGTTTTAGAGAGATATTTTTTTTTTCCCCCCACAGGAGGCAATATTATTTTTATTAATTAACTTTTTTTTTTACAAAATAAAACTGTGGGGTTTTATTTTTTTTCTTAAAATTCATTTTATTTTATTTTTTAACAGCTTTATTTTAAGAAACAAAGATAAATGTACAGATTTTAAGCATTTTTTTGCATAAAAGTGCTCATTGTAAAAAAAAAAATCTTTACACACCAAGAAAACTTTGACTATTTCCAGGTTGCATCTTGTTTTACATGTACTTTATGCTAATTGTAACTAGTGGGATCTTGATCACACTATCAAACCTTAAAAAAAAAAAAAAACAAGTACTGACAAAAATGTATAGAGAAATAGATCTATGACAAAGTATTGATAGAAGTAATATGGAAGAACAGGATGAAGGTTTGCATTTAACAGTGGGGCATTGTTGGAAATCTTATAGCAGGCTTACTAGGTGAGCACTGTTTTAAAGTGTGTATGTAATAAGCCAAAGTCGATTTAGTGGAAGGCAGCACATCATTGACTGAGAAGTGGAAGAGAAAACAGCATCATGTAAAACACTGTGGGTAGCATGAAATGACATATCACATGTAAGCACATCATAAAATCCAAGGTCAAAGTGAATAGATGTATGCTATTTCGAGATGAAGGTGAAGCCTCAGAATATTTGAGAGTGGGAGAAATAGATTCTAAGTGATGTTACCTGACCATAAATTGAATCTGGGGTACATTTTGGCCTGAGAGAATTCAGATTTCAAGAAAAAGTATTTGCTTTCAAAAAATATGTTCTTAAGGTAATTTTCCTCAATCCAGCTACCATCCTCTTTAACTTGACAGTTGAAATGCTTCAGTATTTTACCGTTTTGAGCATAAGAATATCTGTTCTGGACTTTTAAACATAGATTAAGTATTAAGAGAGATTAGTTTGCTCTTCAATCAAGAAGGTTGCAGCAACAGGCTCCAGATGGCTTTATAGGAATTGCTTGCAGAGCCGCATTGTGAAATATAGTTCGATTAAGGAGCTGTTGCCACTCCAGAACCAATTGGTCTGTCTAAGTAAAAAAAAAAAAAAAAAAAAAAAAAAAAAAAAAATGTGGCTGCTGCCATTGGTTCCTTATCTTATCTACATCATCTCTGTTGCCCTCCCCTCCCCATACCAACAGGATGGATGGCCTGTTCAAGACATATTTCTTCGCATAGTTTATTTCTGAGTCTATACCTTTTATAAATGCCTTTCATTGGTGAAGCCTAAGCCACAGGTCTGTACTGAAGTTATATATAATTGATGTAGACAAACACAGTTTTTATAAACTCATTTTTATGTGAAACTGATAATGTGTGGATGCATTAAACTGTAGAAGGCATGCCTAAGTGACATTTGGCAGCCAAAAATGACAGTGGACCACGAAAATCTTTTAACTGTTCTTTGGCTGTTAGATTTTTCTGATTTTCATAACTCTCATTCTTCCCTCCACCATCTCTCTGTCTCTGCCTCTCTCTCACTGTGTACACACACACACACACACACACAGACACACACACAGACACACACACACACACACACACACACACACACACACAGAGACACATACATATTCAGCCATATTACCTTTTTTTCTTAGTAATATATAGCAACTTTCTGTGACCTTTTTTGGGTAAAATTATATATATTTACAAATATATATATATATAGATGTTATATATATTCTATTAAAAGTCATTTGTTTTCATGGATAACAGTAGTACTTGGAAGCATGGGCTAAATAGTAATTTGTGTGTGTGTGTGTGTTTGCTGAGAAAAATGAATAGCTTTGCAAGAACTGTATAATACCTATGTGTTATAAACTACCAAAGTGTTCTGTAGCCTAGCTTAAAATTATTTTTTTTCTTTTCAGTATTTAGCTAAATAGAAATAATGTCACAAATATGTGTGAAATACATACAATTTAATGGTATTGCAAGTGTGAAATAATGAACTATCTAAAATGTTGTCGTTAAATATTAATTGCATTAATCACTTATGAAGTAATTAAACAGTAATCCATCCATCCTCACAGTACATGTCTTTTGAACAGGAGGATATGAACCTTAATGAAGAAAAGAAGGCTCCTTTGCGAGATAAGGATTTTACCACCAAGCGTGAGATGGTTGTCCAGTATATTTCTGCAACTTCCAAATCTGTAAGTAGAGACATTTCCCAGACACCAACACAATGAACTTAATTGTTTGCATGAAAGTTTACAAAACCTCAGCTTTTTACATTCTTGCCTCCGTGCAATCATATTACCAATTTAGGTACACACCCCCCCACACACATATTTTGCACGTGTATCTCAGTACTGAACTATTCATTAGACATGAGAGATCCATTATGGTAAACAAGAAACCAATATGGAAGTCTCTTGACAGAATTAAATGAATTTGAAGGCAGAGGTTTTCTACCCCTACTAAATTGACAGTGGTTTGCTGTCATTCTGATTACACATTGCTACATGAAAATTTCAGCGTTGAAGGGAGAAAACTCAAACAGTATAGCTACCTTTATGTTTACATTGAACCATGTAATTTTTGGAATTTTTTTCTTATTTGGCTTTGTTGTTAGTTAGCTGACTTATATTTGATGTGATAAAGCTCACCTTAATATAAAGGAAAATATACACCAGGATCTTTAGTCAAATCTGTATAATTTTCAAAGGCTAAACACACTATTTTTTGAGATACTTTATGGTTTACAAGAAAACTTACTCCTTTAATGGATTTAATTGATTCATTTTTGTTATTTTTTAATTTAATTTTGCTATTTTTCTTTTTTTGTACAGAATACAGTTTATTCAGGGCATGGGGGAGTTAAGAGGGTAGGGGCAGAGAGAGAGAGGAGTAGAGAAGTAGAGGCCGGCCATGAGCATGTGGAGTGAGGTGGGGGTGGTGGCAGGGAATGGGGAGAGGAGGGATGTGGGGGCAGAGAGCAAGGGCAAGAGACCAAGAGAGTAGGAGGGCAAGAGGCCAAGAGTTTTGTTTTGTTTTAAAGATTTATTTATCTGTTTTATATGAGTACACTGTAGCTGTCTTCAGACACACCAGAAGAGGGCATCAGATCCCATTAAAGATGGTTGTGAGCCACCATGTGGTTGCTGGGATTTGAACTCATGACCTCTGGAAGAGCACTCAGTGCTCTTAACTGCTGAGCCAGCTCTGTAGACCTGTTATTTTACTATATTTGCAAAGTACTCTTCAGGTTTGATTGTTTTTTTTTTTTTTGTAGAAATAATATACTTTTGATATGGCAAAAGATATATTTTGTATTTCTGAAATGACCTTTCAATGGCAAATTTCATGAAATCACTATCTCTCTCTCTCTCTCTCTCTCTCTCTCTCTCTCTCTCTCTATCTCTATCTCTCTCTCTCTCTCTCTCTCTGTATATATATCTATATCTATCTATCTATATATATACACATACATACACACATTTATGTATATGTTTTATACATATTCATGTACTATTTATAGGTAGGTATATGAATTTATTGTTATTTGTACACATGCATTTAAAACAAAGTATTTTCAGTTTCAACCATTGACCACTGAAGAAAATGTTCTTTACTGTAAAAGTGTATTCTAACATTATTTGACTATTTCATTCATACTTTTTAGTACTGCAATTCGAATAGCAACTACTGTGCATTGATTCTATATTGTACTTTAGGCAAGCTAAATCTGAATGCTGAACTATTTACATATAATGCATCGCAGCTCTGCCAGAGCCGAGTTAACAGCATGTTTTTTAATTTGGTTCTGGTATCCAAAGGCAGAAATCTGTTTCAAGTGATAAGTGAAATTTGCCATGAGCATCGTTTTCAATAGAATTAGGTGATGCATAGGGTTTTTAGTTTGAAATTCTGATGAATCTCTTCTCATTTTTGCACCCAAGTTATTGTTCCCAGTAAAAAGCTTTAGGAAATGTAGGGCATATATATTCAGTGTTGTTTTTTAAATGCCTAATGGCAAGTATACTGGAAAATCTATATAACTAGATCTGAGTACAAAGTGGAGATAATATATGACTAATCATGTGGTGCTTTAATGATGGGATTTGTTAGCATCTCTGGCTTATTTGTTGATATTGTTTGGATAAGTGGGACTGACTATAATGAAGATTATATGATGTTCTCATTCCTTGACCTTCAGATAATTACTTATTATCTATGCACAGCATATTTTAATTTATGTTCATGCTGTGTTCTCTTCAACCGATGAAAGAAATGTACAGTTTTAAATCTTATGCTCATTTTCATATTGAAGTGAAAGAAAATTTGGCTGAGGCAGTAGCTCAGCATTAAGTGTACCTACCTAAACTATTAAGGCTTTGCATTTTGTCCCTAGCACTGGAAACAGATTAGAAAGGAAGAAGAAGGGAAAAGGACAATTAAGAGCTTATTTTAACTCCTTCATTCAAATGATGGAGATGGACTATTATTCAACATAAAGTTCTCCATTTTAAGTAGCAAAAATATTAGTTCCACTATTTTGATGTTCCTTATTTGTTTCATTTAGCATATGCATTAGATTTTGTCCTTCACAAAAGTCTCAAGACTATAGACTTTTTTATACTATTTTTTATGAGCCAAATATTTTGGTGGAAGAGAATTGGCTGACAAGTATGTTTTAAAGCTTTCTCACCTTGTAGAAACATTAATTAGTACTGTTTTTATCATTAAAACTATGAAAATTGTTTATTTAATTTCCTTTTAAAGATAAGAGGGCTGCCATTCTCCGAGTAACAATATTCAATAAGAAACAATGCTTTTACCTGTTCATCATCATGACAGCCAATTTTGCACCAATTATCACGGAATGTGTGGCTGTCGTCCTGTGTGGAGCTTAGGTTCCTGCCATGTTGTCTGACATTCATTAGGTGTTAAATATGCTTTGCCTGCCTTGTACATTTTTACTTTTTCATTATATATTGATATACCCATTAAAGATGCTTCCTCATTCAATGCAGATATGATGGTACCTATCATGGTATAAAAACGCTTTGTGAATAATCAGTGTTCTCATCTGAAAATAAAACCACTGTTAAAGTGGCAAATTTTCTATAGCCTTATGTCAGATATGGAAGGGCTATAGTTAAATTTTAGTGTAAAATTGTGTTTTCCCCCTTTAACTAACTGCTTTTGTTCCTTTATATTGAATTTAAATAATGAAAAAGTGAGCTCCAAGAAAGCCATCATGTTTTTAGGAAAGGTCAGTAAGAGACGATGATACAACACACAGCCATGTGTCAGAACCTGGTTCTAAAACAAACACGTCTGATTTTGTTATAATTAGTGTTGGTCAAGAGGATATTAATGAAACTACAAGTTGATATTGTAAAACTATTGTTTGATTCTCCACACATACTTAATATAAAGTCCAATAGTAGTCCAATAATACGAGTATTAAAGGAAGGGTAGATTGAGCAATGTGTGTTGAGTGAACTTTTAATATGTATGTGGAGAGCCTTGCCTGCTCCGAGAGCCAAATACTTGTTATTGTAGGAGGGGGTGAGTGTCCACATGACGTATAGCATGACATATAGGGGTTGGCATGCATTGATTATTTAGTTACAAATAACAAAGAAGATTGTATGAGTGAAAACATGCTGTGTGGGTATTGTTAAAGCTGCTTTACTAGGTCATTATCCAGCACACTATGCTGGTGATTTAGAGAGGTTTTTTGCATATACCTAATAGCATATGCAGGTACTCCTAAAGAAAAGTTACTCACCTCACATTAATCAGCCACATGCCCTTCTCCTTATGACAATATGAAAAAGTGGTTTACTTCTAATTGTAATGAGTACTTTTGAAATTGAGATTTTTGGACATTGTCTGATTACAATTTTGACATGTGAGGCATTGTACGGAGTGGTTCTAAAAAAATCTCAGTAGTATATGATACAAAATGGCTACATCAATTATATCTATAGATTTGTAGACTTAACAAATATAGGAATTAGTTAAAAGTTGTAGTACATGTGTCAATATATATGCAGTTATTGTGACTATATTTTTATTATTGTTAGAAACTTTTTCCAGTGTCCTCTTCATTTAGGGGGAGATGTAGTAAAAGATATGACCACGTTTCTTTCTCCGTGCTTTTTTTGACTAGTCAATCTAATGTACTTCAGTTTGTGCTTTAAATGAACTCATTTTTAATCCAAATGATTCATTAAAAGATCTTCAATGGGCCACATTTAGTTGTTTCATGTATTCTGAACCTGTCTTAATTGTTAACATAGATTCCCATTTTGTCTTTTTGGTCTCATGTCTGTGATAAAGAAACAAGGAACAAATATAACCTCTGTCTTCTTTGGTGGAAGGAAATGACTTATGTTAATAGCATATCTTTCATCTTAGAGGACTGTTGTGCTACCAAAGAAGATTTTATTCATCTAAATTATTGCTGCTTATGAACAGGGTTTTGTATGTTCTTTTTTTTAAAAAAAGAATTTGTTTCTCCCTTTGGAGAGTCTCAAATCATTTGGATTGCTGAATCATTTCTCTTTCTGGATTCTTTTGAAATTATGTACACGGAAGCTGCCATTATCTTTTTGTATCTTGTGATATCTTACTAAGCCAGGATACTTACTGGGCTTCCAGAAAAATTTGATGTTTGTTTTAAAACACTAGCTGAAAAACATAACACATATTGATAATAACTGTTCACAGATGAATAGTATTCAGTGATGAATTAGCTATTTTTGGCACACTGCTTGATATTCAAGTATGGGAATCAGATAACAGTGTTTTCACTTATATTTGAATTTTGACATAGATTATGTTTATGTTGAGAGTTTCATGTTGCTTTCTTAAACAAAATCCTGCCTCAGAAATTGTCTTATGTTTTGAAATTCTGAACCATTTTCTCTGTATTAATATGTGTATTTTTATGGATAAAGTATATTGTTTGTCCCCATATCATATAGAAAAGTAATTTCATACTTGGAATAGCAGTGTGATTGTAATGCATGAAAAACTAGATCATAGTAGGTGTTTCTTCCTAGTATGTATGGATTTTGAAATGTGGCACACATTAATATTTGTATTTTGTTTTAGTCTCAAGATCTCAAGCATTAAATGTGTTAGTAGAGTAGGCTAGTCACTAATTTACTAAACACTTAACTTTTGTGAACGCATCTTTTTATTAATATTATTATATATTATTAATATTATTAATATTGATTAATATTGTTGCTTTTTTTTACACCATAACCATTCTCCGTTGACCACTGTATGCAGATAGTTGGAAGTAAAGTTATGGTAAGTACAATAAATGTGCTTTACCCTTAGCTCTAAACTTTTGTTTTGGGGATTTATGACTTTTGCATGCATTATTTAATGTTTGGTATTTCATTTGCTATATATTCTTGCAAAGTTTAAGGTAAATATTAAGGTCAACCAATTAAAATTTAGCTATGTTAAGTGGTTTATGGTAGTTTTCGATTATGTTTAAAATGTTTTTCTTTTTTCTTTTTTCCTGCCTTGGGAATTATGTTAGATAACTTGGGTAGAATTGTGTGTTACATGTCAATTTCTCAGGGTGGGAGCTGGGTCCTAAAACATTGGTTTTCTCTTTATAGACTTTTTCATTATGATGTCTGATTTTGACTTTGGTGTAATGTATATATTAATTAAAGAAACCCAGGCAATGCATTTAGGTGACCTGAAGATCTTGTTCTGTTGTATGGTAGGTAATGCTACTGAATGTTGGGGAGTAATTTTTTCTTGGACTTCACATATCTAGATAAGTTGAAATAATCAGCCTAACTTATATTTTAAGGTTCTTTTTGATGCTATTCCTCAAAGATTTTATACTTAAGGTATTACATTTTTAATATACCCCTGTAGCAAGTCAGACATTACCTGCATTGTAATTCAAAGCTGTTTGTAATTAGTTTTTCTCCTTGAGTATATATTATTTATGTGGAGAATAGAATTTGGAACATCTTTAAAGTCACAGAGAAATGAAGTATTTAGCATAGAGAATTTGTTTAATATTTACTTGGCTTTTGAAAATTCTGTTCACTGGGATCAGACTGGTCCAGCCTCCATTTCTGCCCAGAGCCACAGGCAGAGCAGGCATCCTGTAATCAGGACTCGAAGCCTGCCTACAGAGAACTGAACGCCCAGGGGAGACTCCTGAGCACTCTCCCTACTGAGTCCATGGGTGAGCCCACTCTCTTTTTCCATTGATTATTTGGGGAGAGGCCTCCAGGAACTCTCAGGGTGCAGGGATCGAAGTACAGTCTGGGATCAGACTGGTCTGGCCTCAATCTCTGCCTGGAGCAGCAGGCAAATCAGACACACTGCCATCAGGCTCTCAGCCTGTCTGCAGAGAACTGAGTGCCCAGGGCAGACTCAGGAGTGCTCTCCCTACTGAGCTCACTGGTGAGCCCATGCTCTCTCTCCACTAATTGTCTGGGGAGAGACCTCTGGGAACTCTCAGGGTGCAAGTATAACACTACTCCTTAGGTCTGTGCTTTTCAGGCCTCCATGTGTAAACAGATCTAGAGCTGGCTCATTGCTACCTGAACTCATAGCCTGTCCATAGAGAGCTGAACACCCAGGACCAATCTCCCTCTGGAGCCCACAGCCCACAGGCACACAGGAGAGACCAGCTCCATTCAGAGACAACAAGATCAACTGAAATCAAAGATAAGAAGATGGCAAGAGGAAAGCTCAAGAATCTAAGCAACAGAAACCAAGACAACCTGGCAACATCAGAACCCAGCTCTCCTACAGCAAGTAGTGTATATCCCAACACACCAGAAAAACAAGATTTTAACTTAAAATTGTGCCTCATACTGTTGATAGGGGGCCTCAAGAAGGAAATGAATAACTCCCTTAAAGAAATTCTGGAGAATACAAATAAACAAGAGAAACACAGGAAAACACAAGCAAACAGATGAAGGAATTGAACAAAACCATCCAGGATCTAAAAACGGAAATGGAAACAATAAAGAGACACAAAGAGAGACAACCCTGAAGAAATAAAACCTAGAAAAGTGGTTAGGAGTCATAGATGCAAGCATCACCAAAAGAATACAAGAGATGTAAGAGAATCTCAGGGGCAGACCCAGAATTGAAGATCCAGAAATGAACCCACACACCTATGGTCACTTGATCTTTGACAAAAGAGCTAAAACATTCAATGGAAAAAAAAAAGAAAAAAAAAAAAAAAAAAAAAGAAAAGCCTCTTCAACAAATCATTCTGTTTCAACAGGCAGTTAGCATTCAGAAGAATGCAAATCAATCCTTTTTTATCTCCTTGTACAAAGATCAAGTCCAAGTTGATTAGAGACCTCTACATAAAATCAGGTACACTGAAACTAATAGAACAAAAAGTGGGGAAGAGCTTAGAACACAAAACACCAGTGGCTTATGCTCTAAGATCATGAATGGACAAATGAGACCTCATGAAATTGCAAAGCTTCTCCAAGACAAAGGACACTATCAAAAGGACAAAAAGGCAACCAACAACAGATTGGGAAAAGATCTTTACCAATCTTATATCTGATAGAGGGATTGTATCCAATATATATATATGTACAAAGAACTCAAGAAGTTAGATTCTAGAGAATAAAATATTCCTATTAAAAATGGGGTATTGAGCTAAAGAAAGAATTTTCAAATGAGGAATATAGAATTACCAAGAAGTACCCGAAGAAATGCTCAACATACCTAGTCATCAGTTATATGCAAATCAAAACATCACCGAAATTTCAGGCTACACTAGTCAGAACGGCTAAGATCAAAAACACAGGTGACAGGATATGCTGGCCAGTATGTGGAGAAATAGGAAAACTCCTCCACTGCTAGAGGGGTTGTAACCTGCTAAAACCAGTCTGGAATTCAGCCTGGTTGTTCCTCAGAAAATTGGACATAGTACTACCTGAGGACACAGCTATATCACTCCTGAGAATATACCCAGAAGAAGCTCCAACATCTAACAAGGACACATGTTCCACTATGTTCATAGCAGCATTATTTATAATAGCCAGAAGCTGGAAAGAACCTAGATGTCCTTCAACCTAGGAATGGATACAGATAGTGCAGTACATTTACACAATGGAGTACTACCCAGTTATTTAAAACAATGACTTCATGAAATTCCTAGGCAAATGGATGGAATGTGAAGCTATCATCCTTAGTGAGGTAACTGAGTCATAAAAGAACACTCATGGAATATACTCACTGATAAGAGTATACTAACCTAAAAAGCTCGGAATACTCAAGAAACAACTCACAGAAATTCTGAAGCTCAAAGAGAAGGGAGGTCAGAAGGTGGATGCCTCAGTCCTTCCTGGAAGGGAGAACAAAACGCTCATTGGAGGTAGAGAAAGGACTGGAGGATCTGAAAGAATATGCCACCCTATGGGAAGAACAAAATTATGAACTTACCAAACTTACCACAGATCCCAGGGACTTAAACACCAACCAGTGAGTTCCCAAGGAGATACCAATGGCTCCAGGAGCATATGCAGCAGGGGATAACGTTCTCTGGCATCAATGAGAGGAGAGGACTTAGGTCCAGTGAAGGCTCTTTTTCTCAACATAGGGGGATGCTAAGGCACTGAGTTGCAGAGGGTTATTGGGAGAGGGAGCCCCTTCATGGAAGTAAGTGTAGGGGGAGTGGGAATGGGATTTTGGGAAAAGGGATAACATCTGAAATGTAAATACAGAGAATATCCAATAAAAAAAGAGAAAATTCTCTTCTTTTTCCCTCCTTTCAAACATCTCCATGGGAGATGTCGCATGTGTTTGCCAGTTGGCCTCCAGTGACTCCCAATTTCCCTTTAGAATATCACCTGAGCTTCCCTAAAATAATGTGTGTGTGTGTGTGTGTGTGTGTGTGTGAGAGAGAGAGAGAGAGAGAGAGAGAGAGAGAGAGAGAGAGAGAGAGAGAGAGAGAGAGAGAGAGAGAGAGAGAGAGAGATATTGTGCATGTGTAGAGGCTAGACGACATCTTGCAGTCCTTCTCTTTCCACCATGAGGGTTTAACTCAGGTTTTCAGGCCCTAAGCCATCTCTCTGATCTCTCCTTTAAGAAGTCATTCTCAGCTGTGTTGCTGTCTTTATTTTTACACTTGGCAGTGCCTAAAGAAACTTTGTTTGAATCCTTCTAAATCAAGCATATTATTCAGTTTAATTAGAGCACTCTTTTCTTCTTTGGTAGCCCAGAATATACCTAAGTATCAATCTTCATTCACATCCGTGTTGCAGGTGAAGCTGTCCAAGTAAGTCCTTCCATCCTATAGCATCCTTTCTTTAACATTTTAGAGTAAATCTTTTACATGCCTCCTTTTGTCAATCAATATATATTTCACTCTCAAGAAACTAGGTCTAAGGGGGATGAAGACAGATGACAACAGAGAGGCGTATAGAACAGAGGGGGCCCAGAGACGCTATATTGTGAGTGTTGCAAACTGAAAGACCCACAGCCACACATGGTTTCTAGAGTGTTTTGAAAGGTGATGTTTTTTGTTAAGTGCTATGTGTAGATCCCTAGTCTATCTTGTTTCATGGATGTTTTCTTACCTTTTATCTGTTTCTTGCATTTGAGCTGTCAACTTCTACTACAAAGAAGATCACTTAAGGAATCCCTTCTACAGGAAATGAGGAAGGTTTAATTTAGAGAGGGGCGGGGTGCATTTTGGAACTTTGTTGTCCATATTTGATTTTGCAGGTTAACAGAGAGATGAACAAAAATATATAAAATCACCCCAGTTAAGCAACATCTGCAAAAGAGCTTATTGTGTCATTGGCACATTAATCTTCCAAAGGTGGGAGGAATATTTGTACTGATAAAATAAGCAGGTAGAAATTTCATAGAGGTGCTGTAGACAGTCGAATTCTGAAATAACTAATTTATATATTGTGGTTACTTAGAGATTGTAGCATTAGTTAAGAAAATGAGGGCTGGAAGAGGTTCTGAAATTGGAAACATGGAATATATAATGAAGTAGTTCTGCCTGGCCTTTTCTCTTTTGTTTCTTTAATGCTGATTACAAGCTGAAATAATAGCATTTGAGGCTCCGCTGCTTTTTTTCTTCCTTCCTTCCTTCCTTCCTCCCTCCCTCCCTCCCTCCCTTCCTTCCTTCCTTCCTTCCTTTCTCTTACCACCAGTGCTTATTTTCACTTTTAATATTTACAAATGTTACTTTACAAAGCAAACCCAACAGTTGCATGTTATTGGGACCTAGATACACCTTCATCCCCACATCATATGGATTCTGCTTTTTGTGACTGCTGGGACTTACTCCACAGTTTTTTGTAAAGACTTTTTTAACTGTGACTTCTTAAGCCACCTTCTAGTTATAAATAAGTGCAGTGGAATGCTGTGAACTAAAATAGTTTTTATTGTTTAGTAACACACTGCAGAAAAAGATTTTGAAAACAGTTAAATTGATTTATTTAATTTCATTCTAAGCCAGGAATAGTTATCCATAAATGTAAATGTAAGCATTTTTATATAGGAAAAATAAACAGTTGACATGATTGTATATGATACATTAAAATATAGAACTATAATGACTAGACCTTACAAGTTTAAATATAAGGCAATTTAATATAATAAATAGTTCAGGGCCTAGGGCAGCAACAGAAAGTTTAGGAGTGTTTGTTTTACCAATGAAAAGACCCGAGTTTAAATGGCTGACTTAGGACTAAACTTGGTGGTACTGGCCTTTAATCCCAGAAAACAGGAGGCAGAGGCAAGCAAATCTCTCTGAGTTCATGGCCAGCCAGAACTATGTAATGATACCTTATAGCAGAAAAATAAAACAAAAACAAAGTAAAAAACAAACAAAAAACAAAAACAAAACAAAAACCATAGTTGTGTGCCCTCATTCTCTCTAACTGTTGGTAGCCCAGGCTATCCTCATACTCACTGTCTTCCTTCAGTGACCTCAAGTGCTGCTATTAAAAGCATACACCATCAACCTAACTGCTTTTTACAAAATCCAAAGTTAGTAGGTACCTGTTATATGTCAGGTGCTATGCTAGGTGTTTTTACCAGAGCACCTGACCATAATGCATGTCTTTGCATAGTAAAACAGATCCATATTCAGTGATAATGGCATAACATACATGAAAGTTGAAAATGAATTTCTTTTACTGTTTATGCTGAAATTGGGGGGAGAGAACAAATTTCATTCTGATTCTGCCTTCAGCTTTCCCACATCAGCCTTACAACTTGAGAGAGGAGTGGAACAAAAGCCTCAGGCTCCATTTAAGGAACTGGCAGTTCATTCTTTCTGGTGAATGGACTGTTTCCAATCTTCCATGGAAGGGCCTGTAGAAAACCAGAGCTCAGGACCACCATTTAAATGCACAGACCTTAATTTCTAGACCTCCTTGTAGTGCTAGAATGATAAACTATTCAGGTAGTCCTCATGAAGCTAATATTTTAGTTGGGGAAACAGACAGTAAGACACATATCAAATATTATGACAGATCTTGGCAAGTGCTATGGAAGAAAATAGTAAAAAGAGAGCAAGATGAGAAAGCAGAGTGATCAGCAGTGCACTGTTTTAAACAGTCCAGTTCTGTGAGCAAGTGATATTTGGACAGAGAACTCAGGGAAAATGGAGAGAGCCACACAGGTGTCTGGGAAAGAGCTTTGCAGCCACAGACACTGTCAAGTGCAAAGGCCTTGAGGCAGGAATCTGTATGGAGTGCTTGAAGAATAGCATGGAGGACACTGTGGGTAGTCTGAGATGAGCAAAGGACAGAAAGGGCTATTTAATAACCAGTGCCAAGATCTAGTGACAATGATGGAAATATGTATTAAGCATAGTTAGCAGTTCCCAAACTTGGAAAGATATGCTGTCTTCATTTTAGGAAAGCTGTTTGAAGGACATGTCAGTTGATTAGTCTTTGGGGAGCCCTGGACAGTTTTGAGGCTTGGAATAGCAGAATTAGAGGTTTCTCTCATGCAATGCTCATATAGCATTAGATTTTGAAGAGGTTAGAGAGTAGGGAAGAGATCAAGCAGGTGGTTTCTGCAGTGGTCTCATATGACTCTGACCTGGGATGTGTGGTTAGTAGGAACTAAAAGGAGGATATAGATGAGAGAACCAGGAAGACCAGATGTGTACTATATCGGCCCCAGTAAATGAACAAAAAAGGCAAAAGAGGTGGGTGCTTCAATAATGACAGAAATTTCAAGCATGGCTGGATAAAATGACTCTAGCATTCATATAAAAGTCAAGAGACAGACCAAGTTTCCAGGCTAAGATTCACTTAGACATGTAAATCAAGGGTAAATGACTAAGATCAGAAAAGCAGAAGTAAAGTCTGAGCATTCGAGGACATTTCTTTAGTTTTACAGCATCAACAGTTTGATTTTTAGAATGTAGTTCACCTTTCAGATTACTGATTTTTACTATTTAAAATATCCTCTCTGTACTTTGCTGATGAGAAGAGCTCACATATCATTTTAATATCTTTCACTAGCTCATAAACTGAAATCCAGCCATCTTTACTAAGTCAGTAGGCTTTGTGTATATCTCGATGACTGAGTGTGTTGGCATAAAGAAAAGTGACACATTTTATAGTCTGGAGTGTTGTCTTTTAGATAGGCAATCTTAGATGTTTAAATAGTCCCACTTTTTAACCTTTTGTAATCTCTGTAAATGACCTCAGTCTATAGGACAAACTCATCAGAGTGTAGGTTCAGCGCAGGTGTTACTTTTACATCCTAATCAGGATGTGGGAACCACCTTTGCTAATTGAGTGATTTACATGGTTTTTATTCCAAAGTAGAACCCAGTGGGTTTCTAGGATCAGGATGGTGAAGAAAATAATGCCAGTGAGTCAAATGTAGCATAGGACAAGCATGCATCACATTGTGAAACCCTGTCACGAGAATGGAAGAGACATTGAGATTGAGTGATTGCTTTATGGCCAGTTTCAAAGTAAGCTCAAATGTTCTTGCTGTGACCTGACTGTAAACCATCGATTACTAGTAGTATCCAGAAAATAACACTAAGCATAGCAGTATGTTTTTACGAGTTATTCTATCATTTAATTAAATTTTTATTAGTTTATTAACAATAAAATTTCTCAGTGATTGCTTCATGCTAATATTAAAGCCGTGTCACACCAATTATTTGAATATATCCTGTAATGAAAGACTAAATCTTAGTTTTCCATTTTTTCCCTTTCTATAATTAGGAAGTCCAGAAGGGGGAGACAAAACATTGATTATTGGAGTTTGAAATAGTAGCTTCATGATGATAAAACGTTGTTTTCTCATACCCCAATTTGATTTTGGTTTTCTAACGAATAGACATTTTAGAATGGTTGCTACTGTAAAAGATGTAGTTTTGATGGTGGTAACAATCTTATTAAAAATCTAAATTCAATCCGAATAAAATAATCAATGCCATTATTTTTAACTATAAAGTAGAAAAACTCATTTGTTAATAAGATGAAAAGAAGACTGGAGTCTATTGAGTGGTGGCATATATTAAGAGGTCTTTTAAAGAACTGCACAAACACTATTAAAATACTCATTTTATTCTTCCTTAATTTCACATTCATTAGTGCAATAACCAGCTACTTTCTCATTTTCTAGTGTTAACAGTATGCAAGCTGGCTTGTGCATTAGGCTTGTTTTAGATAAGGACATAAAATGTTTGGGAACCTGGTTCAGTGGTAAAAGGTTTGGCAAGCTGAATTACATAAACAAAACAACAAAACCTTACATATAAAGTCAAGGATATCAGCATGTATTTTGAAAGGTCATATTATTTAAACCTATACTCAGTTTTAGAAGAAATTCTAATCTATTCCCATCATGGAGGAGATGCTGCATTCTAGGTGATGCAGGACCCCTCTGCACCTGCTGTTCTGTGGGCCCAGAGGATAGAGGAGGAGTGAGTGATTTTTGGGGTTGTCATTTTGCAAATTGGCAACATCCATGCAGGTAAATAGATGCCACTGTGCAACTTTAATGGGAAGAAAACAGGTGAAAAAATACTGCTGCATTAAGGCTTAAAATACTAGGAACAATTTCATTTCTAGCATTGGACTATAATTTTTTGAAGCCAGTTTTTCTATGCTTAAAGAGAAAAACATTGTTCCTTTGAGTTTTATATCATCCGTGTTCACCTTTCCTATGCACTCTTGCCTTTTATAATTAGTTTCAATTAAACATTAGCTTTGTTTAATTAATAATATTTAATTAAAATGCTTATAAGCTCTCAGAGGGCAAGGACCATGTCTTAGTATACCTTAGACATTTTCAAATACCCTAGGCTGTAACAGCAATAAAATAATTAGTATCCCTCTGTTGAATCACTACATTCTTGTAACTCTACTGAAGTTGAACTGCTTATGAACTGAAATTATTTTATAATGCTTCTCAAAAAAGTCTTTATTCTTCTGAGATACAGTCCAACATCACAAAATCATTTTTTTCTCAGAATAAAAATAAAAGTTTCAGTATGTTTTTTCTTGATTACTTTTCTACAGTGACGACATTATCACCAATGGACTGTTTTAGAACACTTGTAGGCTTCAGTGACTGTTCAGCTTTTTCTAATTCAAGTTTTCCTGCTAGAACTGTTACTTTTTCCGCAACTCCTTGCTTCCTCCCTCCCTCCCTCCCTCCGTCCCTCCCTCCTTCTCTCTTTCTCTCTCTCTTACTCTCTCTCTCCTATTTTTTTTTTCAGTAGAGGTAGTCTATAGATTGGGTCCCCAGAATTGTTACAAACTTCTTTATAACCCATCCAGTCTCAAAGTCTTTTTCTCATTTCACTCAGAGTGAAGGTGTGTCTATGCAAATACCCTCCTTCCTCATTTTACATATAGATGAAGAATATTGAGAAGGGTCCACACTCCACCTCAGTCTTTCCTTATTATCCAACATTCTCCCCAAATAGCTGTTTGTCTATTACCTAGAAGCAACCTGATTGTTCTCTTGGAATTTCGCTCTGATTGTGTTTGCTCAAAGCATGTTGTACACAGTGAATCATACTTACAGGAAACCTACCATAAAATATGAATGCTTAAGGCAGAAATGATAACAGTTGAAAAAAGTGATGCCTAATTGTTTAATTTCTGTTACAGCCTAGAGTATATAAATATGTCAAGTGTATACTGTGACCTGGCCCTTGTCTTTTGAGAGCTTATGTGACATTTATTTAAATATTACTAATTAAATTTGATGTTTAACTGAAAAAAATTATAGGCCTTAGACTTGAAGACCTACTGTTTGGATTAGGGATCTACTTTTTATGCCTGAGTGACATGGGGTAAAGGATTAACCTTTCTTTCATAACCCATATCCCTATAAGTAATTTTTTATACTGATAGAGTTATCAAACACTTGTAAACTGTAAAACATGCTATGCATTTAAGCCATTACAGTAATAACCAGTTAAAGAGATAATTCCTATGGTAGTTCCTAATACATATTTCAAAAGAAATGTGTTGAACCACAAGTGTTGGCTGATAATGCATTTATGCATTCATTTCATTACTTAATGTCTTCTTTAGAAGCCAATTATGCTTTTAGCCTCTCCAAAACTGCACAATTTTGACATTGCTCCTTGGCTAAAGATTATGTTTACTGTCAATTCTTTATGAAAAGGCATAAGTAACTATGGGTGTCATACCTAATTGTGTATCTAAATATGAAAAAAATCCTTATTTAAAGTACATAGCCATGGTATCATTTGTTCTCTTTGAACTTTTTTTGCTTATACATAGTTTATAAATTAAGGCTTAATAACTTTCTAAAGGTGAATCATAGAAACTGAGCAATGACAAAGATTCTAACGCAATAATTTCAGATTGTTAGTAGTAGTTAAGAACTTTTCATTGTTTTAAAAATTCATAAGTGTAAACAGTACCCACATTCATTCAAATATATTATTTAAAAGACGATTTCAATACTTTACCTCTCTCTTTTTTGGGTTGGGGTAATGAAATTGTGATGAGAGTAAGGGGACCAGGAAGAGAGGAGAAAGAGGGCCAAGGAAATGAATCAAAATGAAATATACTGACGTATATGTAATGAAACCCCATTACTTTTTGTACTGAAGTAAAAGATTGGTTTTATGCTCATTGTAACTAGTATGATTTTAATGCATACTATCAAACCTTTAAAAAAATCAAGTACTGACAAAAATGTATTCGCATACTTTATGCATAAATGCTTAAAATCTGTATATTTATCTTTGGTTTTTAAAATAAAGTTGTAAAAAAAGAGCAGTGGTGTATTGACTAGGTTTTGTTTGTTTGTTTGTTTGTCAACATAGACATATCTGGGAAGAGGGAATGGTAATTGAGAAAATGCTTCCATCCAAATATCCTTCATGCAGGTCTGTAGGGAATTTTCTTGATTAATACTTGATGTCCAAGGGCTCCACCCACTGTGGGAAGTGCTTTCCTTGGTTTGGTGGTTCTGGGTTCTATAAGAAAGTAGGCTGAGAAAGTTATAGGGAGCAAGGCAGAAAGCAGCACCCCTTTGTGGTCTTTATATCATCTAATGTTTCCAGGTTCCTAGCCTATATGAGTTCTTGCTTCTGTAATGGACTATAACCTGTAAGAGGAGATAATCCCCTTTCTCTTGAAGTTACTTTTGGTCCTGGTGTTTATCACAACAACACAAAAAAAAAACTGGAATAGGAGTTAAAAATGACCCATAATCCTATTCACCTTGCATAAAGAGCTATTAATATTTTGGTATGTTTATATGCAGTGCTGTACATTATGTTATTAAAATTGCTTGTGTTAATTTTTGTTGATTCATTTTCTTTCAGAAATGCATAATTGATTTATAATGCCATAAACTGATGAAGATAATTTGGTAAATTAAATATTTGATGAAAATGTCATATTGTAATAAACCCAGGTGCCCTTAGTTCCCTTAAGTACAGTTACTGAAAACAAACTCAATATCCAGAAGTAATTTTCACTTTGTGTGGTTGTAGCAGGATTTTATCTATAGAAAGGTTGAGTATATGGATAGCTTTGGCTCACAATTTTTTTTAAACTTTATTTTAAAAAACAAAGATAAATGAAAAAAATTTAAACATTTTTGCATAAATGTATACAAATACAATTGTGTCAGTGCTTGGCTTTTTTTTTTATTTTTTTTTTAAGGTTTGATGCTCTGCATTAAGGTCTTACTGTTTACAATGAGCAAAAAGTACATGTAAAACAGGGTGTAACTCGGAATTAGTCAACATGTTCTTGGTGTGTAAGGATTGGCTCACAATTTTTAATGTATCTACTTATGTAGTTTGAGAAGCTACTCTGTAGCCCATTGTTGCATTAAAATAACATACATTTCCAACAGGATAGGAAGCAGTGCTTAATGTTTACTTTTCAAAATCATAACTTTTTATAGAGATTTTTTACAGTTATGAGGCACGAGTAATTTGGAGGCAAATCTAAGGGTATGGGATTAATAAGCAGGATCATAAATTCATCAAATTTGGTAAACCATGATTTTTTTCTTTGTGGAAGGGCACTGTTGAATTACTATTCCAAGAAAGCAAGGTTTCCATTTGCAAAAATTACTTGTATTAAACAGATGACTAGGCTTAAATAGCTTCTAAAACAATTTTATGCTTTTGTTTTTATGTAGTCCAATTATAAAATGTCATATCAGATTGTATGTGAGTACACAAGTGCATAATTTTAATTTTATTTTTGAGTTATCACATTTCAGGAAGTTGAATAAAATCACCCAAAATATTTTCTAAGCTTTTTGTGTATAACAAATGAAGCATTTGGAAATGACTTGAAATGAGATTGAAATTTTGGTATAATGCTTTGATTAAAAGACTTGATTGATCATTCTATAGGTTCTGTGCTGGGCAGATTCTGAAACTATGATAACCCAGCTAGGCTAGTAATAAACAGATAAATGTTCCATTACTTGATAATTGAGTCTTATTCTGTTTCATGCATGTCCTCAATTAGTGCTTCTTTGGTTACATTCTATAGTCCATCCTCATGGTCAATCATGCTTCATGGAGATATCTTTCTTCTGCCACCTCTTTCCTTTCCATTGTGGTTCCAATCTGAGATTCCCTACTCGGTCTCAAGTCCTGTCTCTCTCTCTCTCCTTCCCAGTCACAGGATCTAGCCTTTGTCCATATTATCTACTCAGAGATTATTGGGTAAATTTTTTAATTGAACAACTTTATTGTTAAAAATAGATAAATGTACAGATTTTAAAAGCATTTTGCATAAAACTCTATAAATATATTTTGTCAGTACTTGATATTTTTAAAGGTTTGATAGTATGCATTGAAATCTTACTAGTTACAATGAGTTACATGCAAAACAAAACATAACATGGAAATAGTCAAAGTTTTCTTGGTGTGTATAGATTAAACATAATGATTTTTAAATACCAAGAATTGACATAAGGCTATATTCTTAGTTCTTGAATTATTAATGATTTAAGGTCTAGGTGTACTACACTCTGAGATGGTGCTGTACACTTATTTTTTTTTTCTAAGAAGGCCTGGGACATCCCTATTTTAGCCTTCCTTCGTTTTGAGCTTCACAGGGTCTGTGAGTTGTTTCTGGGGTGTTCAGAGCTTTCTGGGGTTAGTATCCCATTATCAGTGACTGCATATTATGTCTGGTCTTTGGGACTGGGTTATCTCACTCAGGATGATATTCTCTAGATACATCCATTTTCTTAGGAAATTCATAAAGATGTTGTTTCTAATAGCTGAGTAGTATTCCATTGTGTAAATATACCACAATTTCTTTATATTGGGGAACATTCTTATAGCACATTGGTAAATACAATGGCTATGTCCAAAGTGCACCTCATCTTGTTACACCCATCTTAACATCTCAGGAGGGTATTTCCTCACCTAAGTTTTTCAGCTTGCTACACAGCATACAATACCAATCAAACATGTGAGTGGGTGCATGTGTGTGTGCTATGGTGGACAGAAAAGCCTTGAGTGTCTGAGCTAGGACTAAAATAGAATAATATTGGAGAAGGATGAGCTGAAGCATGATTGCCAATCACAGTCTAGTAAGAATTAAGAATTATGTGTTTATACATTACTGGTTTGGTGACAAAGGGAAGACAAGTTAAGGTTGGTAAATGACAGAAATAAAGTAAACAAAACAAACAACAGCAAAAAAAAAAATAAACAAAAACAAAAAAAAAACCAAGTGACCAAAATGTATAAGAGTAGAGGTTATCAGTGGTAGAATTGATATCAATGCCATGTAGATATTTATCAAAATCATCAGTAGCAGATGCTAATTGGAGAAGGTATGATAGGTTTTCTAATCGTCATAAGTGGTAATGACTATGGTAGTTTGATAGATGGATGGAGAGCTTTTATGCTTTCTATGTAACATGTCCTTCAGATGCTCATGTGTTAGTGTACTTGATTACTTGGTCCTGAGCTGGAAGCATTGTTTTTTAGTGTTATGAAATATTTGGTATATAGAGTCTAGCTAGAAAAAGTATGTTGCTTATGAGAGTGGGGTAGGCCTCATGGATTGTAGCCTGTGACTCATTCTAGCCTGAGGTATGTGCCTCCTGATCATGGAGAGATGAGCAAGCAGCTTCATGCTTTCATCTCCAAGGACCCAGTCAATTTAGCTGCCTACTCCAATAGATTTTACCCTCCCAATTTATGAGCCTACACACTTATTTTCTCTCCTGAGTTGCTTCTTTTAGGTATATTGTCAAAGCAGTGAGAAAATAGACTGGAAGAGAGAGGAGTGTTATAAAGACCTATATGAAGGGCTGTGGATATCAGCAGGTTAAGAAACAAAGGGGTTGATATGGTGCAGTCACAAGGCATAGTCTCTGTAAGAGTTAACTGCCTAGAGGGTTGGCACCTATTGGTGAAATTGACTCTTATCCCTTTCAGCTTTGATTCTGAAGACAGATGCATATATCTGGAAATAGTTCCTTCTTTTCCATCTATGTGGAAGCACTCTTTTATGTTGTGGGTCTTATGCTTGTGCAACAATAAAATTTACTTATATCTTAATAATTTTGAAAGTCATTGTGTGATTATAGATCCTGTAACTCACACTTGTCAGGCATTTGTTCCTAGCGAACATCCATGTTGCTGAATGTCCTAGTCTAATATGCTCAGATCACTCACAATTATAATAGTGCATTGTATGCAGACAGAGACATGTTCCAACTTAACACCTTAAAATAGATGTGTCGGTATGCAAGTGTTTTATCTTCCTAGAATTTTTTTTTTCTAAAATATCTCACTTCCCACTGAATCTAGGTAGGGGGTTATTTTACTTTATTGATCTGCTTTCTGGCTGTTTGGACTTTAATATTCTGAACCATTTTTCTTTGCAAATAATGACATAGATCCCATAATTATAGATGCAGCATTTTCACTTTGGATCAAAACAATACAGCAATGGGAAGAGTATATATTTCATTATAAGTAATTTGTTTTTGCTAACATTTTAAAATTCATATTACAACCTTATAACCTCATTGCATTTATTTGTTTATTGTTTAGTAGTTGGGGAGAAACAACTCCACTAAGTTGCTTTTTAACCTTCACAAGAAGGCCTCTTCTTCTCTTTTTGTCTCTCTGTTTCTTTCTGTCTGTCTCTGTCTCTCTTCCCTCTCTTTCTCCCCTCCTGCTTTTCTCACAAGCACATACACAACACACACACAGACATTTTGGTCTCTGATTTCTTGTTGTAGGTGAATGGCATGTTGTTTAGCATACAATCTAGTTGTTTTATCTTTGATATTTAGGAAGAAGTTCTTCATCCACTAAACCATGTTTAAAACCCATATAGAACAGCAGTGTAATTATAAGTACCCACAATTACATAAATTTAGTAAAATTTAGTTGTGTTGACAATTAATATTTTAAGTCATGTATTTTCAAAATAATGAAATAGAGGTGATAATGTATCCAAAACAAACATAGTTGATTATTCTTTGCTTAGTGCTTTGAATGGTAATTGTCTATGTTAAAAGAAGGTGTGATAGATATGAGTTTTAGAGAATAGGAGATATGAAATTACTGTTGAATAAATTACCGATTTCAAATAGAGACTTTGGAAATGCCCGATGTACCTTGACACAACATTTATGTAAATTGTCTGAACCACTGTCAGCTGACTTTAGACCTGATTAGTAACAGTGGTTGAGAATGCACATGTAGAGTCTTTCTAAATGTGCTTGCACATCAGAGTCGTCATGGACCTACCTCCCATAGGTTAGACCTCCTAACATGATCAGAACAACACTCAAAATTCAGCAGGGGTCATGGAGGGGAAGATACTTAAGGCTTAGCAGTCTTCACATGGGAGGCACAAGAGACCTTAGAGAGTTTCAGGTTCTTTTAGGAGAAAGAGGAGAAAGAATAAAAAAAAAAATAAAAGAATGTGTCTAAAATAGTACCAGGGTGGACTAGAATTAATGGAGCAAGTAGAGGAGGCAAAAAGAAAGTCCTTGAATGCTACAAGGGAACAAGGAGAGGAGTCAAGAGAAGACTTTTCACAAGTTTGAAGAAACCAGTGTGTCTTTGAACACTGAGTAGAAGAAACCAATTTATTCAAGATACCTTTGTACCCAGAGGGCCCTTTGTACAGAAAGGTACTAAATTCTTCTGTTGCCATCAGTGAAACTTTATACCATTGCGTAGTATTAAAAAAAAAAGCAAAACTGTTATTGAGTGTGGTAGTCATCAAGAATTTGGCAGCTGTAATTAATTAAATAGCCCCTTGATAATCTCTGAAGAAGTTGATGTCTGCCTTCAAGTGTCTACCTGATTACCAGAGAGTAATTAAAGTGCTGCAGAGACAGGGGCCTTAGGTAATTACAGCCCAGAATTAGTTATATCTGTGTGAATAGCTGTGATTGTAAGCAGATTTTCTGAGAGGAACCAGTGGCAGATACAACTGATAAATAATACCAGTGTTTATGTTCAATTTATTTTATTTGCATAGTTATTTAACAGAAGATATGAATACTTAGAGGAGATACCAGTGAGAAGGCCCCAAGCTAGAACCCATGTACCTGGGTTTGTGCTTTTGTGTCTGATGACACTGATCATCTTACTTTACCCCAATCACAGTTTAATGTTTTCTCCAGCAGACTGTGTTTCTTATAGAATTAGGAAGAATTGAAAAGGAGAAACCTGGTCAGTTTTGTATATGTTACTGCTAGTAAATTTTCTTTTCATATAGTCCATGCCAAATTTTGGAAAATGTAATAATCGAAGCTAGAATGCAAACAGTAGCTTCTGTAATAAAATAATTTTTTATTATGTACCATGAGGTAAGCCTTATTGCTTCCTTTGATTTATATGCAAATATTTCTTTTTCATATAGTTTATACTGCTCTCAGCTGCTATTTTGTTTTTCTGTTTTTTTTTCTTTTTATTTTTTGTGCTTTAGACTGTCTCTATTTTTTCCATGATTGTCACAATAAAATAGGCAAGGAAGAAAAATTATGGGTGCTTCCTGTCTCATTTTGTGTATTTGTTTCAGTGGCAGTACCAATCTTTTAGGAAACCACTGTTGTCAATGTCATGAATTTACAGTAAACCTGTGGAATTTACATATATAAAACATAGATGTCATGCTGGTGAATTCAACTTACAAGCCATGGAATAGAACTCTTGCAGTGAGGCTATTAGTTTCAGGTAATTTAAATCTCAGTGGGAACCAAGAAATGGATTTTCAACTAATATATTTTTGAAGTCCTCAAAGATAGCAGATTGTAATATTTTCGTGTAAAGAAAAAAATATGTCATTTTTAAGATAAAGAGGTTCAAATTTAATGAAGTGATTAAAAGTAATTTCAAGATTTATTTCCCCTCTGTAAATATTTTTTTTTGTTGGTGTAATGGAAATTGGTTGAAAAATTAGGCCCCATTTCAGTATAATGCCAACTAAAATGAAACACATCTTTAAAGGTGGGAAGCTTTTTGGAATGGGGAGAATGTAAAATGACATGTTATGGCTATATATCCATCCCAATGTAATTTATTCATCAATCCAGTTTTTGATTATGATGGTAGTTTCTTCTTTCCAAGGGTATATCATACTGGCTTTTGTATCAGGTAAACTTTATTCTTGATGAATTGTTGTTTCTACTTTTAAAGCTGAAAGTAAATGCATGAGTGTTTTAAATTACAAGTAGAAACAGTAATGTTATAAATGCTTTGCAGACTGCCTCCCAGCTGTTGCCATCATCGGCACATTGTTACACATTTGTTTTCTACCATTTATGGTATCTATTGTCAAGGTCATCAGTCACATGCTTCTTGTCTGTGCTGTTGTTTCACCTCCTGTATGTGTGTTACAGTTGTAATATGAAATTATAATGATTTATTTACCACTGTATCTCATTAAACGTGACGATCATGTTTGTATTCTAAATAAATTGTGCTCCGGGTTTCATAATTTCATTGATAACTGATAAATTCTAGCAAGACTCAGACCACATGCAGTGAATGAGTCTAGCATGACTTAGTTTGGAGGAAGATAACATCTTTGCTATTATTCAAGGAGTATCATATAAATTGTGAAAGTGAGATTACATGTCATAGACACTACTAATCTCCATCATGAACTAGTTTTGTTTCTTACAATTCCAAGAGCGCAGTTTGTCAGTGTGTGTGTGTGTTCTTTTAGTACTGTAAACCCATATGTAACAGAGCAGTTTATTCATTTCTATGACATCAATAGCCCATTGTTAACATTGTAAGTAGTAGATGATTATTAAAATTTTGTATGAAGAGTCAGCATGAATTTATTATTGACATACATTTTTAAACCTTCCATTAATATCTAAGGAAAACATTTTAAGAGGCAGATCAAAGTGAATAATTTTTCATTATCTCATATGTATTTAACACACCCACACATGTGTCACAGACAAGTATTATCAAGGTTGTCTTCACTTTGGGAGTTTGGTTTAAAGGACATAATATAAGAGTAAGAATTTTGGGACTGGATATCCCATGGCTGGTTAGTACCAAAGGGGGGCTTCTGCTTCTTTGGGGAGAACAAGAGGGTGTAATGTTGAGAGGGATTTGTAAGGGTTGGACCTAGAGGAGAGGAGGGAGTGGGGCTGTGGTCAAATGTAAAGTGAATAAATAACAACCAAAAGATTGAAGGGTTAGCTTTAACGGTTATATTTTGTTAGTGTAGGCTGCTAGATGTATATATACTGCTTGATTACAAGGGGGAAAGCTCTAGGGATGTCCTGGAGGAATCCATGGGTAGATAGATATGTCACTTTCCTCTTGAGAGTGGTCATATACAAAGCTCTTTTCCTCCTGTAATGAAAAAAATGAGAATACATGTGTGACTTCATCTTGTATTTTTAAATTAGGACTGATTATATAAGTAGTTAGTCAAGCAATTAGTAAAAAATTCTGACTATTCAAAGTGAAGCAGGTTTTAATCTTAAAATATTGTATTTCATATCACTAGCCATAGTGATACCTTATCAGCTAGGAAACTGGAGATTCACTCTAAATCCAGGTTTCCAGACTCTAGCCACATATAATCAACCCTTCCATAGAGGATAGCTTTAGGCTCACTCTATGAACTTTC
Source organism: Micromys minutus (assembly GCF_963924665.1). Taxonomy (NCBI): domain Eukaryota; kingdom Metazoa; phylum Chordata; class Mammalia; order Rodentia; family Muridae; genus Micromys; species Micromys minutus. The sequence continues at coordinate 69,063,448 of NC_137970.1, forward strand.
CAGGCCAGCATGGCTTTGTGTGCATACTAGCTTCGCTGAGAGAATTAAACTGTACTGTATGCCATGTTTAAAATGTACTTTAAACTACTCATATGCTTAACTTTAGACAGAAAGATGCACATCTCTCTTATTTATTAGAGGTGCCTGTGATGCTTTGCTGATTTAAGTACCTGTTCATTGACTTGCATTATTGCTGAATTCCTTAGTTAAGCTTTATGAGTACACAGAACATACCTGACTTCCCACTGCCCTAGCACAAGCTTTGAAGCTGCCTAAAAATATGCTTGCTTCTACTCCATATCTGCTTTCAAGTAGTCAGCTAGATATATTTTTGCTTGATAGTTTTTATAGAGCCATATAATATTATACTGACATTTTTCAGACTTCAGTTTTCTTTGTTTTGGTTGTTGAGTAGGAATATTCATATGACAGAATCTAAGAAAACAATAAAGCAAAGAAAAAGAGAGGATTCCAGGTCTTGGCATATTTTTATAGTTTTACACACACACACACACACACACACACACACACACACACACATACACACACAAAGACCACATATCCATGGTGAATGGTGACTGATAGAAAAAGCACCTTTCATTAATGTGTTATGTGGTTGCATGTGCTAACATGTTTGCTGATTTTAAAGGTTTCTCGCACATTGACTTTCTAATGCTTTGGGAAAGACAATTAGGTCATTTCCATTTTCTCTGTAGATACCCTTCTTATTATCAGGAACTCAGTTTTCAACCATTTATTGTGTAATCTGCGCCCCCCCCTTAAATATTGGAAATGAAGACAGTGTGTCTTGGAGACTTGTGGGTTTCAACTCCAGCTTTCACATAGTTAATCATATGTTTTGAAAAGAAAAAAAAAGTGAGAGGTGCTATTGACAAGAAGATGTGACAGGTAACAGGAGAAGGAAGGACTATAAAAATATAGTAGTCTTTAGTTATTTTGCAGGGAGAAAAGCAGTTCTACAGTCTTTAATGGTTTTGAAGGGCATCACTCCATTATTACAAAGAATAGAAATTGATCTTGATGAGTTGATATCCAGGGGATATTCATTATACTCTTCAGCAGTACAGCCTATGTTTACTCTGTTTTCTCAAAGTTTTCATCAGAACCGCTTTACTCCATTCCATTGCATTTAAAGAAGAATCTTCCAAATACAGAGCATATATTTAAGGACAACTGGTTATAGGAATGCAAGACCCATTGCACTTGGTTCTCTTCATGAAAGCTCATGGAAAATCAGGTATCCTTGACATACTCAGTACTTAATATCAATAAAAGCATGAAGAGTAATTATGCCATGTGAATACAGTACGAGAAATATTTGGTATAATTTGGGACATATTTTTCATGTTTTCTCATAACCTTACACAAACATTTATGAGATTTATGCTCTAACAAAATAACTGGCTACCAACAAGATATATTTTTAAAAGTTTTGTTTTCATCAAGCACGGATATCTTAATATTTTGTGGGAAAAGAAAGAAAAGGAAATGTGATTCAGCCTAGAAATGAGACAAAAAGCTCCTTAATCCCAGTGCTATTCCATGGAGAGGAAAGGTTTTTTTTTTTTTTTTTTTTTTTTTTTTAATATTTCCAGAATGTATGTCTTTGGTTATCTGACAGTTACTTTATGACCTGGGAGAGCAATGATACCTACTTCATTATACAAAGCTCTGTCGCTTTCACAGTCTGTCCTGCAACTCTCCAATCCTACTTGCTGACGTTTTACTATGTGTTTTAGGGATTGTGGTAAGTGAACATTTTTCACGGATGAATCTCTCCTATCCTTGTGATCTTCCAAGATGATCAGCATTATCTTCAGTTGAAGAGGTTCAAATTTATAGAAGATAATTAATTTGTTCAAGGTCAGCTGTGCCTGACAGTGATCTCTTAACTCTCAATTCCTCTACCTGTATATATTCCCCAGGCACCTTGGTAAGGATAGCTGCTGAGCTTACTCCATTAGCGAGAGGAGCTTGAGATAGTTACTTATGGATGATAGAATGTGCAACAAAAGCAAGCTGGCTCCGTTTTCCTCTACGAATTTCTAGTAGTGGAAGCTCCCTGTCATAAATGAAGTACAAACCTATTATCCCTTACTTTTAAGCACAGAGCTATGAAATAAGGGCTTGTTTGCTGGTATTTACTACTCTGCATGGTTTTCTTGCTGCATTCTCTCCAAGCAATACTTGATTGCTCATTTCCAGACAGGGAGCCAGCTTCATGAGGCTAGAACACACTGTCATTGTTGTTTTTGCTATCTTGGTGGTAAAAATAGCTAGAAAGACTCCCTCTACCTCCTCCACACTCATAAACAGCAGCAGTATGCAAGGCTTTCTCTTGACTCCATCCTTCTGGCCACCATTTGCAAAGTGGTCAGAAATGAATACTTTTTTCTTTGTTTTACTATAGTGCATGATTTTATGGCTGAAAAATATTGTTCTGTGTAGACTTGGTAATTAGATATTTTGGTTAAACAATTTTATTGGAAAAATGTTCCAGTGTTTTTATTTTTATTTATTTGTTTTTATCTTCATCTGACTTACAAACAGATTTAAGGATATATAATCCTCTTGGATAACACATAGGTTTGGGAAGACTTTTTCTATCAGATTAGATGGAATATTTTTGTTAATTTGAATCCTCTGATATGTATGCAAGTGTATACTGTAGATAGTTTAACACTTCAGTTGTTATAAAAACATAATTTCAATTGTATATAAATTTAATGTAACTTTGGAGACTCAGTTTGTACATTTCAATGTTAATTTATTTGGGTTTTAGCTATTTTAAAATAGGTTTGGGTGTGTGGGCCTGGTAATGGTTTTTATTTTGATATCATTAGATTTTGAAATGAAAGTGACTTTAAACTAGGCTCCAAGGAGGTGTTAGTTAAATTATTAGTAATGAGTTTGGATGCGTTGAAAAAAGTATACTTGTCAATGGATAAACATAATATAATGTAATAAAATCTATAATGCTGCTGCTACAGGGCCCACTACCTGTTATGCAAACTAATTTTGTTATAGCGATAGTTTCATCAGCCATAGGATTTTAGTGAAGATAATAAAAGCTCTGTACTTTTCAGCAATAGGAATCCAGTTTCGACTACATTTCAGCTTCTATTAAAGGAAAGCTTCCTTGTAAACCTGGGTTTGAAATCTTCGAACCACTGATGAATAGAAAGAGATTGATTGCTCTCATTTCTCATCCATTTTTATTTTACTGGCCATCATGCACAGGGTGATGGATGTTCATTGTATTTGAGTTTTTCTTTGTATTCCTGTTTCTTCACTGAAAAGCAATAAATTAATATACATGTTACATCTTGTAGAGCAATAAGTGAAGAACCTAGAACTCCTGTTTATTAACTTTCTTATTGTTGTGATTATAATCCTAATAAAAAACAGTTTTAGAGAAGAAGGGTTTATTTTGATCACATTTTAAGATATCCCATGTAATGGGATAGAGTAGCAGTGGTGGCCTTTGTGGCTCTTTCATTTCACCAAAAGTCACAAAGCAGAAAAAGGTGAATACCAGTGTCCCACTTGTGTTTTCCTTTTTACTCAGTTAAAGACCTCAGCCCATGGGATTTTGCTGTTCATTGGATGAATCTTTCTTCCTCGGTTACCCCCAAATCCCCTTACAAATGCACAGAGGTCTTCTAGGTGACCCAAAAGAGAACCAATCAAATTGCCAGTGCACATTATTAAGCATGATTTTGAATATTACCACTGTGAGCATAACAGTATTAACGTTTGTGTTTTTTATTATTGTTAATTATTAGCATGTTATCATTGCTTTCCATGATGGTATTCATATGATATGTAATTTTCAATAATCTATAGTATCTCTTTTTGTTGACAATTTGGTTGATACTACATCTTCCAAAAGTAAAACAAAAGCAAACTGCCACCACCACCACCACAAAACCCAGCAGTCCATTTGACATACAGGAAGATCCTATTTGTCCTTACTTTAGGGGAATGAAAAATAGGGGTGGAAAGCATGAGAGTTCCAGAGTTTGGTTGCTAGGGAAATGGAGAAAGAAGATGTCAGTCAACAAACAGATAATAGTGCTTAGCAGAAAAATTCTGCCATATGAAGAATTGAGACATTATTAGATCAGATAAATCTGTGAATTCTGGAGAAAGTGAAAGTAAGAGCTTGGGGAAGAGATTGAAATCTTCTGATTCCTAAACAGTTAGGAGAATCAGAAATTCACGGTCATTCTGAGGCACTCTTTCCAGTGTTTTTTTTTTTTTTTTTTTTTTTTTTTTTTTTTTTTTTTTTTTATTCTTGTATTTTTCCAAAATTTCTAGAAAGCTGAGAAATAGTCCTCTGTCACTTTGGAAAATCATCTTATATATTCTATGAATATATAATAATTGAGTTAACCATTTCATCATTGAAAGACATAGGAGTTTTCAATTTCTACAATTATAATGATAAAAACTAACATTTTTTTCGTGTACTTCGTATTTGTGAACGCATTTAACTCTTCACATTTTAGTAGAAATTTTAAATCAATTGATATTACTGTTTTAGGACTTCTGATGACCACTATAAAACTTATAGTCCTTGCTTATACTGTTTACTTTCCATTTTTATAAGAGAAGTAGAAAAGTACTTTGCATATCAGTACTTCCAGTATATGCTAGGTGTTTATGTACATTGGTTTTGTCTAATCCTCACTTTTTTCTTAAAAATTCAGACACTTTGAGATGAAGAAAATGAAGATTAGATAGACAAAGGAATTCACTTAAGACTGTGGAATGGAATCTGTACTAAAATCCTGATCTGATACCAAGGCCCTTTTTTGATACTGCATATGGTTACCTACCCCTTGTTCTATTGTGAGACACCTCTAATCATTGTCAACAGTGCATTGTTCATACAGAAAGCATAATATCAATTGAAACTAATATCTCTGGAATGTATTTTACTCTGCTGTCTCCCTGTAGCCAACATAAATCATTGAACATCTTGCTGAGAGCATCTCTGTTCTTTGACTAGAAACTTCAGTTGTCTCAATTGCTAGCCATACCATATGTTATTTTATCAGCCAGCTAAGTATTTTAGAATGTGGAAAATTTAGAGCAGAAAAAGTACCGTTTTCAGTCCTCAAATAGGGGATTATAAATTAAGCTTTTTTTTTCTTAAAAAAAGAAACAAACTATGGCTGGGTTATTTGTACATTGTCTATTTTTTGTCTATTTTATGTGCAAAACATCACAGTAGGGACAGTAAAAATGTGTGGTAGAAATGAAATCTCAATGTTTAGCCAAATGCATATTCTGGTTTAGAGAAAAAGATATAATATATGCTATACATATACATAGGCATATATACATATGCCTCTGTGTGTGTATGTTTTCTGAGTCACCTTGGACTTTTATAAGAAAATACAATATGTTTAGTGGTTAAATAATGGATTTTTTTTAATTCCAAAGTATCTGATGTTCAAGGTCATGCTGCTAGCATGTATGGCTTAGCGAGGACCTACCTCTTGGCATATAGACTGGCCATTTTTTAACATAACAGTTATAAGAAAAAAAATTTTATCTCATAATTATTTTCATAAGGTGATTCAATTTCATCATAGCTACTCTACCCATATCACCTCATCAAAACATTATTACTTCCCAAAGGCTCGACCTTCCAGTACAATTGCAGTGGAGTTTGGGTTCAAGGTTTAAATTTTGGGAAGACACATTCAATCTGTAACAGGTACTTTCATAACATAAATAATGTTTTAGTATATTAAAAAAAAAAAAACATATGGTGGACTGTAAAGTATTTTAGTGCCATGTTTTGAAAGTCCTGAGGGAAATTGTTGATATTGGACAGCTGGTGAGTTACAAACACATAGAAACAATATGTTGTTCATATATCTGTCTGTCATAATTGATCCAGACTTCTGTAACAAAATGGTACAAATGAGGTAACATCCTTGACAGAAATTTATTGCTCATAGTTCTTTCTGGTAATTAGAAAGTCCAAATCATGACACTAACAAACTTTTGGTGAGGGATCAAAGATGCTTTACAGAAGAGTTCTTCTTGCTAAATCCTAATAGCAGTTGGCATACACAAGCTCCATTTTATGTCCATTATAAGGATATTAATATCATTTATGAATTCTCTATCCTCTTGTTTAGAACCCATTTCCCAGTGATTCCTGCCTCTTAGCATTTTCACATGAAGAATTAGCTTTCACCCTATGCAGTCATTCAAACCATAGCAGTACATTAGTACTGAATATAGCACCACAAACAAAGGCATCTAGTTAATACATGTAGGAAATATGAATTAAAAAATAAACCATAAAGCCAAACTGTGGTAGCACATGCTTTTAATCCTAGCCCTTGGGAGGCAGAGGCAGGCTGATTGATCTTTGTGAGTTTGAAGCCAGTCTGGACTACAGAGATAATTCTCGGACAGCCAAGGCTCTGCAAAAGAGCCCTTTCTCAAAAAAAGTTAAATAAGCTTTCTAAGTTTGCTATGAAATTAGAGGTCAAGTAGAAGGCAGAGTTAGACAGTTTAACTACCTTAGTAGGGGAATGGCAGGGTCTTGAAGTGGCAATGGGTGGGTGGGAGGGGGTGCATCTTTATAGATTCAGGGGAAGGGGGCATGGGAGAGGGAATACCAAGAAAGGGGATAACATTTGAAGTGTAAATACATAAACTTTTCAATAAAAAGAAACATTAATACAATAAAATAGTTTCATATTCATTTGTGGCAGATTCAAAATCAGGAAATAACTTATTTATTTGCTTTTCAGGGTATAAGTAGGTATATTCCTTGGAAAAATGATGAGAACATTAATTCAAGTTGAAGATGGTACAAACTGCCATGAATTTAATTATATTGCGTTTTAATAATTCTCTTTAAATATATAGATGTTAGAGTTACTCTCATGTATGGATTAATTATATTGCTAATGTTATCCCTACCAGGCAGCAAAACAACAGAAATTTATTTTTTTCAGTTCCAGAAAGATAGATGTCTGGCATCGGTATAAGGGGAACATCCATTTTTACCTCCTACAGCTTTTGCTGATACCAGATAGTTCTTCCTTTGTGGATACACAATTTTAGTTTCTATATTCAAATTCACATGGTCTTATAGTCATTGTTTTCTAGTCACTAAAGCAGTGATTGATTCTCAACCTTCCTAATGCTGCAACCCTTTAATATTCCTCATGTTGTGGTAACCCCCCCCACACACAAAATTATTTTTGTTAGTACTTTTTTTTAAAACTGTGATTGTGCTATTGTTAAGAATTGTGATGTAAATATTTGTGTTTTCTGATGGTCTTTTGGGTCTTTAGAGCTTCTGCTTTAAAGGCTTAGTGAGATCCTTGCACTCTAACTAATCAGAGCACAAATGTCTGTCAGCCCCATGCAATCTGCAGTCGTTGAGTTTATTCTTCTCTGGTAGACATTTGCACATCCTAATGGAGTTTCATCTATGTTACTTACAGATTGCTAGCATTATCTTAAGTAGACTCTCTTGAAGAGCTCCAGTACTGTTTATCTGTGGGGATTACTCTTTTCCTGTACTGTGCTCCATAAATCCATGCTGCCTTATCCTCCCTGGTCTCCTATTTCTTTCTTTCCATCTCTGCAGTACTGCAGTACTCTGAGCTTTGTCCTCATCTTTCACTGTGGAAAGTGCTTCCTCACACACAGCCTGGATAGCTGGAAGGCTCAATTTATTTCCTTTCTCTCAGGGATCACAGTCCTCTGAAGCCTGTTGTTCAATGTCTGAAAACAGTTGTTTCATATAGTTTCTCTGATTTTCTAGTTGTTTACAGATGGAAGGCTAGTCTACTACTAGGTACTTTATCATGGCCAGAAGCAGAAATGTCTTATGTACCTTTTATCATTGAATAAGGTGTGTTTGCTTGTTACTTTTTAGTTAATAGACTGTTGAATTGGTGTTCAATTGTTCCTTGAATGTCACACTTTAAAATGTGTAGTCTCAATTAACTCACGAACAATACTTACATAGCCTGCCCCCCTTGTGTGTTTGTGAGTGTGTGTGTGTGTGTCTGTGTGTGTGTGTGAGTGTGTCTGTGTGCAATTATGTGAAATGGTCCTGTAAGTTTAACCAATCATATTTCCTTTTTTAAAAGATGCCTATATGTATTAGAGCACATTTACATGCTGAATTTGTATGTAGTCTGTTTGAAGTAAAAAGATCATTGCAATTGTGACCTACTTTTCCTTTTACCACTGGATTTTCTTCACTGATAGTTAAGTGTTTTGATAGAGTATAAAGCAACATTTTATTAGTTTCTCAAATCCCTTGCTATCTTCTTTGCAGAATGAGAATTTTTACTCCTTATGCCATAGTGAGGAGTATAGAATGTGAAAGTATAATTGTCCATGTCTCTTAACTGCAATTTTAATTTGAACAGTCTCACAAGATGCATTTCTTTTCTTCTAGAAAAAAGTATAGCCTCTTTTGAGTTCAGAGCTAAAATTAAGCGCTTTTTTTAGGTCGAGTCCCCAGGACACACAGCTTTTCATTCTAGGTAGCACTGTCTCATCTCTACATTTCCTGTGTTGTCGCTGTAGATGGGTAGAAAGGCAATACTTCATCAGGTTGCTACCAGTACTCCTCTGTGAGATGGTTATTAAAAGCATATCCTTTCCTGCCAATTCAGAGTGCCAGGCTTTCGCTGATCTTATATACTTGAGCTCTTCTGACACAAGGGAGAGGATAGCTAAACAGCTCTCAAAGCTGGGTTTATAGCCTTTCATATAATTTGGCCTTTCAGTGAACTAGGTAAGGTAGTTCTTCATCTTTCACTACCTCTCTATCATTAATGTGGTTGATGTTTGGAGAGAGCTGCAGTCAAACAAAAGTGGAAACTTTTGTAATTTATGTATAGCTTTAAAAAGGCAAAGAAATGAAGGATTATTGCGGTTGGTGCAGTCCCCGATACAATTAATATCAAATGCATATAAATCCTATTAGAGATCTGTCATGGGTGAAAAAGGAATATGAAAAATGCGTGACCTATCTTTATTAGATTCAGTTAGAGAGAGACCATACAGAGCTAAGAAGCTTTACGAACTGCATATTAATCATAACCAGTCTTCTGAGATAAAACTATTTCTTGTAAGTTATCAAAGCCATACAGAAGATTAGTCATTCCCTTTGGTCAAGGAATGTTTTACATATTGTTCTGAGTTTTGAACATCATAGCTTTAAGAACTGATTAACAGATATTTTAATACAAAATATATATCTCATTGAATTATATAGCTTAGACTGCTATTATCCTGTAATGCCCCCTCAGTAGGGAGATACACTCTTTGTCAGAACCTCAACATTATTGTTTTGTTGTAAGAAGACACTCTATGGAGTTGTATTGGAGGCCACACAAAAGAAATTTGCTATAGTAAGCCGCAGTTAAATTGTGCAGAAACACTTATTTCTTAAATCTTTATTTTAAGCAACAATTGCTAGATGCCAGCACCATTTTTTTTGAATGTCATTTTCAATTCCTGAAGTCTTTTATCTTTTTGAGAAGGAGGAGAATTAGCTCAAGGGGATGGTTAAGACCATCATGTTAACACACTGTACTACTAAAGACAGTGGATGTAGAACAGCTATAGTCTGACAAAGATAATTAAGATTGAATTTTAAAAACGAGAGAAGCGAGCAAGAGAATTTGATAAAAATCATTAGATTTTTAGATAATAGATAAGACATATAATGCTATTTCACTAGATTTTGTATTGTTCGCCTTAGAAAACTAAGAAATGTTGATTGTCAATTAAGTGCTCAAAATGCATTAGGGGAGGCTGAGAATAACATAGAAGTATTTCACAACGAAGGTTTTTATATTTTTAATTTAATTTAAACAATTTAAAATTTTTGTTTTGTTTGTTTTTGAGATAGGATTTTTTTGTGTAGCCCTGGATGTCCTAGAACTCACTGTGTAGACCAGGCTGGTTTTAACTAACAGAGGTCACTCTGCCTCCCCAGTGATGGGATTAAAAGAAAGCACTACCATGTTCTGCTGGAAAATTTTTTATAGTTAATGATATACTGCTGTATAGTTTAGTGTCTGTATTTCTAATGTTTTGTGCTTGTTTAAAAAGGTAAACCCGGTCACAAAAGAACAGACATAATATGCAGTCACTGATAATGGGATACTAACCCCAGAAAGCCCTGATCACCCCAGAAATAACTCACAGACTGTGTGAAGTTCAACAAAAAAAAAAGCTGTTACAACTATAGCTACAGTATGGTTAGGTCTAGTATAGTTATGTGATCTCAAATATGCTTGTTAGTTCTCCTAACATTATTTCCCATAGTTCCTATGATTATTCCCAGAAAACTCACCCCATTCCTACTCCTCTTCATTGTAGTGTATCAGGAAATATTACATAGATGATTACCGTAGTTCAGATAGATAGATTTCTCTCTTGTCAAATGAAATTTGGTGTAGTAGAGAAAAAAAAAGTTTTGAGGAAAGTGATGGCTTTCTGATACTTGCTATACAGGTAATAAAACAGAAGTTCAGACCCCCCTCACTCATGCAAAAACAAGACATGCTTGCACATGTTTGTGTTTTCAGGGCTGGAATGTGGAACCTAGGAGATGTAATGACTCGCTGGCCAAGCACTTTAGTTTGGCCACACAGTAGCTCCATGTTCTATCAGAGAGTCAGAGACCTTATATATGAACACTGTGGAGTGTCACTGAGGAAGTATACACCAAAGTTGACTTTCTGTCTGCACATAATGCATGAGTGAAATGTGTGAACCTGCCCTACATCACCTGCCTGTACATTTACTTCTGTACCTCAATCTCTGTCACACACATGTATGAGAGCACACACAAAGTCTTTATTAATCTCAAAAATGTATGAACATTATTTAATTTTGATTTTAATATAAACTAAAAATTACTAATTATATACTAGAAAATAATAGATTATTTCTTGGCCTATTATTCATTTTGAAGAACACTTTTTTTTTCATGAGATCCACTATTATTTACAATTCTGGTTTGTATGTACTTTAATAAATGTGCTACTAAGTCATTTATTATCCTGTAATGGTGGCAATTTAATCAGTCTTGAGTAAATAGAGAGTTACATATATTATTAATTAAATTTAAGAGGGCTGTGAATTAGGAATAAAGAATTTGGTGATAAAATTAACAAAATGTACCTGCACTTTGTGATAGTACTTATATCTTTCACAAAACCTAACCGTTACTCTAAACTTGCAGTGACAGAAGATTTTCTATTAGAAGTAAATTTTTTGTTCCGATTTTCTCATATTTTAAATATATCTGCATGAATGATTTGATTCTTCCTCCAACATTTACTTAAAAATGTAGTGCAGTTCACATAAATATAGTGCTGCTTAATTGTCCATTAAAGAGGATATTTAATGTTCTCACTGTGAATACTTTTCTACCCTAAACAATTTTATTAAGCCTTTTATTCAACAAAAGATAACCCGAACAAACAGCCATATTGTAATTGTTTTGCAACCATTACTGCCAGGACTTTAAAAATATAATTGAAATATTATTGTTTAAAAGAAGTATTATACTTTTAGATTGTATGTATAATGTTTAATAGATTCTACCTGAACCTTAGGTCAGCATTTTTACCGTTTTCCCTCAAAATATATTTTATTACTGTTTTAACTTACACTGTGCCATGTCTTTTATTTTTATTTCTTTCTCCACGTAAAATTCTTTTTGCACTGCTGTGGACGGTGCTGTGTTTTTAAGGAGTTCTTGGGTAAGATATCAATAATGGTTTTGGGTGGGCAGTATAGATGACTCAGTGGTTAAGATCATTTGAGGACATGGTTTGCTTTCCAGCACCCATATGGTGATCTGACATTTTCTGATTTCTGCAGGCACTCTATTCACACTGTATACAAACATGCATGCAGGCAAAGTATGTAAGATAAATATATCTTTAAAAATTGCTTATATATTATTTTATTATCTGAAATATATATATATATATATATATATATATATATATATATATATATATATATATATATATATATATATATATAGTAAATGAATACACTTTTGGATATCCAACCACCAATTTTTCTCCACTAAGTCTTTAACGGAAAATGTGTCTCATTATTCTAAGTTTTCTGGAAACTATTTTTCTTCCTAGTAGTAACTAAAAGAGAATTCTTTTTTTAAAATAAATAACTTGCCTATTTCAAAGTAGGAATCAAACCAGTATTTGTACTTTATAATATTGCTAGCCTGTGAATATTGTGCCCTAAACACATATGAAGAGATCTACGCTTTTACTAAAGTTTGAAGTATACAATACAATATTGATTGCTATATATATGTTGCTATATGGCATATTTCCAGAAACTTTATACATAATATAATTGAATAAAATCACTGAAAATGAACTGCCTTTTGCTGGCACCCTCCATTCTGCTTTACTTTGATCAATCTGACCGAGCAAAACCTGCAAACACCTACCGTGTTTTTCTGTCACCGAGTTTAAGTTACCATAATATTCTTCTGCTCATATTTGCTCCAGCATATCAAAGGATTACAACCTTTTCATGGCTGTATAATGTTCCATTTTTGGTATGTATTTAAGAAAGAGACGATTCTTTTTCCTACATATTATTCTACTTTTGTAAAATGGTTGGGCAAGTAGGGGAGCACCCTCATAGAGTTGGGGGGACAGGGGAGGGCATGGAGGCTTATGGAAGGGAAACTGGGAATCGGATAACATTTGAAATGTAAATAAATAAAACAATCAAAAATGAAAGAAGAAAATTAGTTGACTGTATGCAAGTAAGTTTATTCCTAGGTTCTATTCTGTTGGTTTATTTTTTTTCCTATTTTAATGCCAGTAATGTTGTCAGTATATATTTGATTTACATACTGATTTTATATACCTATATACTTGGTGCTGTTTCAAAATCTCTCTGGGAAAATCAAGTGCTGAATGGACAATGTTGGCATAGTGAGAAGCACTTTGACAGAGGGATTGTCATCTGTTATCTCAATGAGGTGAACAGATTAGCTGTGTGAACAGGAAGTTTCTTTCAGGCTACGAGGAAAGTTGAAACTAATTACAAAATCACATTGGCACAAGAAAAACCATTAATATGGTGACTAAACAGGGAGAAAGCCAGTTTGCTTATGGAAGTAGCTTGAGGGCCATGTAAGATAAGAACATTGATCACATAATCAATCAGAAGCCAGGTGGAGTTGGGCTGTTTGCAGATATACAATGAGCTAAAAGTGCTGTCTTTGAATAGAATTGCTTCCTGAGTAGGCATCCTGAGCACGGTCATTCTGCTAATGAACCAGAATAGAAAGCTCACAGAGCACAGTCAAGCTCACAATCCAGCCTTCCATCTTAGGACATTTGTTTGGTCTTCTCCTTTGCTTAGTTTTGTTTTTGTGAAACAGCAGAATTAACTGACCTTTTGCATAAGTCTCCATCTCAGCTCCTCATGTCTTTGCATGTATGCATGCACAGTGTTTTGTGGCAGATCTTACAATAGGGACCCTGTGCAGACAAGAGGCTAGAACTTGCCGATTTGCCTGATATGGCGTGAATGATGATCACATCTGTGTGTCCGTCGTGTCAGAGCCAAGCGCTTCTTGTGTTCGAAAGTTTACAGTCCATTTCCACTGAGTATGTAGTGTATGACCTCCCCAGTGAATTCCTGGTACCATGCACAGCTGAATGTTTAGCTGTATTATGTGCTTCCAATGCATATATGCTTATGACAAACTTTGCTTTATAAATTGGGTTCAGTAAGAGATAAACACAAATTCCTAATGAAATAGAACAGCTGTATCAATCTACTATAATGGAAGTGGTCTAAAACATACAAATTACTTATTGGTATCTTTTTTCCATTTCGTGTTTGCATAGCGCTGTTGAACATGTAACAGGAAAGTGAAAGTCGGTAATGGAGAGCTGTTGTGTTTAAGGTTAAAATTTTAGTACAAACACTATAAGGAATTATGAACACTTCTCAATTTTTAATGATGAATTCTTTCAAATATCCCTATGGCTGAAATGAATTTTTTCAAAATTAAGTCTAGAATCAGTGATCTTTTCATCATTTTCAGGCTATGTATTTCTATGCATAGCTTTTGCAGGTTTTGAAAATCAGAGATTGGATGTAACTGACAATTTTCTGTCACTATTCCTGGTACTGGGTTTGACTTTTTGCACATAAAATACTCTTTTCATGTTAAAAATCACTTTAAGGATACATTGAACTCTTTTTTAAAACATTATAAGCCACTTTTATACACAACCAAATCTCCCCCAACACAAGGCTCACAACAGGCAAAATATTCCCTGTTTAATTTTTTTTCTGACAAATACATTGTTTTGGCTGCTTTTAAATATCAAAAGTGTACAACATCAGGTTGTGAATTATTAGTCTTGACTGAAAATTTCTGTACTATTTTTTTTCTTGGACAGCATGTAGATCATAAATTACATTTAAGTTTTCTGAAAATGAGCCAGGCATAGTAGCACATTCCTTTAATCTTAGCACCTGGGATGCAGGCAGAGGCAAATGTCTCCCTGTGAGTTGGGTGCTTACTTGGTCTATGTAGAGAATTCTAGGCCACTTAGGACTACATAGCCAGACCCTGTGTCTATTAACAAAACAAAATTTATAGTAGATGGGGCTTTTGGAGAGTTTATGGCTATAAGAATCCATCCAATTAATATGAAATGGTAGTCTGTATTGTAGATTTATTTCATCTAGGTAAAATCATAGTTATAAAATGATGAATCAAAACTGTAGAATATTGGATCTGATTTTCTGAACAATATGTTCTTTTTACCCTAATGTTCAAGTACCTTCTTTGGTGTTGACTGTGCATATGATTAAGAGGAAGTTTAACCTAGAAATTGTTTCATGGAATTGTTTGATCACTGGGAGTGTACTAACACAAGGGTAGTTTTGATGCCTTTGAGTATATATTGTAAAATATATTGTCTGAGATATAAGTAGCGAAGCATGCTGACATTTATGACTGTTGATTGTATACCTGAGGGAATGTTAGAAGAAGGGAACCTGAGAGACTTTACAAAACGGCAACCAACAGAATGGGAAAAGATCTTTACCAACACCACATCAGATAGAGGCCTAATATCTAAGGTGTACAAGGAACTCAAAAAGCTCGACACCAGAGAATCAAATAACCCTATTAAAAAATGGGGTACAGAGCTAAACAAATCTTTCTCAGTTGAGGAACTCCGAATGGCCGAAAAACATCTGAGGAAGTGCTCCACATCCTTAGCCATCAGGGAAATGCAAATCAAAACAACCCTAAGATTCCACCTCACTCCAGTCAGATTGGCCAAGATCCAAAACTCAGATGACAGCAGATGCTGGCGAGGCTGCGGAGAAATAGGAACACTTCTCCACTGTTGGTGGGGTTGCAAGCTAATACAACCACTCTGGAAATCGGTCTGGCGATACCTCAGAAAATTGGATATAGTACTACCTGAAGACCCAGCTATTCCACTTCTGGGCATATACCCAAGAGACACTTTAATACACAACAAAGATATATGCACCACAATGTTCATAGCAGCTCTATTTATAATAGCCAGAAGCTGGAAGGAACCCAGATGTCCTTCAGAAGACGAATGGATACAAAAATTGTGGTACATATACACAATGGAATACTACTCAGCCACCAGAAACAATGACTTAACCAAATTCCTAAGAAAATGGCTGCATCTAGAGAAGATCATTCTGAGTGAGATAACCCAGTCACAAAAGAACAGACATAATATGCAGTCACTGATAGTGGGATGCTAACCCCAGAGGCTTGCACTCCCCCAGAAACAACTCACAGACTGTATGAAGTCCAAGAAATAAAGAAAACAAAAACTAAAAAAAAAAAAAAAAAGAAAAGAAAAAGAAAATGGCTGCATCTAGAGAAGATCATCCTGAGTGAGATAACCCAGTCACAAAAGAACAGACATAATATGCAGTCACTGATAGTGGGATGCTAACCCCAGAGGCTTGCACTCCCCCAGAAACAACTCACAGACTGTATGAAGTCCAAGAAATAAAGAAAACAAAAACTATACATATATTCACAAAACAAGAAGACTTTGACTATTTCCATGTTGCGTTTTGTTTTGCATGTACTTTATGCTTATTGCAACTAGTACGTTTTCAATGCATACTGTCAAGCCCTTGAAAAAAATCAAGTACCGACTAAAAAACATATTCACATGGTTTTATGTAAAATTTATTTTAATGTCTGAAAAAACAGTACTGACAAAAATGTATAATTTTAAGCAAAAAATGTTTAAAATCTTTACATCTATCTTTGTTTTGAAAAATAAAATCGTTTAAAAAAAAAAGAAATTGTTAGAGATATTTTAAATGAACAAAGCTTTGCTGGAAAATTAAGTCTTTGGTAAAATAGAAATTGATTCACTGTATGCTACCATTCTCTTGTCATAACCACTAAGTGGCTGGGAGTGAAGGTAAATTCGCACACAAAATGCATATAGTATGAAAGCTCTCTAAAAAAATATTTTGTGTAGGGGCAAAAAGAAAAAGTCATGTGATAAAATAGCAATAAAAGTTCTCACCAGATGAAAACCTATGGGGACTTTCATTCTTGTCTTTTTGTGTTAACTGTTTTTTTTTTTCTTTCTTAATTTCCTTTACTGAACTTGCATTAGACTGAAAATGAGAAGAGGAAAAATGATAGAGGAGTTAGACTGTATAATCATTGTATCCTCCCCGTGTTTATGATGTAGCAATAATGAATATAATACATTTTTATTCCTCTTATTTTGCAAAACAAACTACTAACTTAAATCCATTTCAGTCACAAAATAAGAAAGATATTTTCTACATTTTTGTGTAGCAGAAAAGGTGAAGGAACTGTTGATAGTTCTTTTAGATAAAGTAATCTATGTGACATGCTGTCTATTTTCTTGTCTTGATAGAAAAAGACTGATATAATTGTATTTTTTATATTGTCATTTACAGTCTTATTATTTTCTTCTTGTCTAGTCTTCAATTAAAGACTGGGTATCATATTAGTAATTTATATCAATTTTATATATGGGATCATACTTAAGTCTAGCAAATTATTGTCAATTCAATGGAAATTACTACTTAGAAATAGTTTTGTGGCTGCTTTTATTTTTCATTTTTAGTAGACTAGGAAACTAAAACCAATGCCTTATAAATGGAAACATTTCAAACAGATGAAATTTAACTGAGCACCAGCCATTGAAATTAGAAGAGCACACATGGGGAAATTGCATATCCTTAAATGATCAACTATTTGGAAATGAAATGCTGAAGTACAGATGTGAGGAATAAAATAGAAACACGTCTCGTAGTTGAGAACATCTTCCCATCTGCTCTTTGTATTACGAATAATAGTCCCATTGTCCAACTTCATGGCAATAGTGCTTCAAAAACAAACACATAAATGCTTCATGGTGTTAGCTTTGGCTAATGTAGTCAGAAAGAGATGATAACATCATGTGTATTTGTAAGGAACCAGTGTACTAGATCAATTTGCCTACAGATGTTATTCGGGATGTGTCTCCCTCTTTTTTTTTTTCTCAAAAGACATGTCTCAGGAGAGATTTAGGAAAAATGTCAGTTGCTTTGCATTCGTGAGGAATTGAGTCGTTGACCTATATGATTTTATCCTTGAATTATTTATGGAAACGTTTAAATTGAATGTGTACCACAACTAACAAATGGATACTGCATGCCAGCTAACACAATTGATTTGCTTAGGTACCCCTTTTAACAAAAGATATCTATTACTTTGCTAAGTGTTTCTTATGTTCAATGACAGTAAACATTTCCTTCTTCTACTAGTAGTAAATATTTTCTTTTGTTTTCTAAATCAAATATCACAAAAATTGTTAGTTATTAGATGATTATCTAGGCTTTCCTCAATTTTTAATATTTTTTCTTAAGAATGCAGTTACAAGTGATATATGTTCATAGAAATTATTAGTTTTTTTTAGGTAAGTTATTTATACTAAAGTCATAAAGCTAGAAAACAGAGCCTCATCTTTTTATGTCTGTCAATGATATACATAGTGATTTTCTTTAATTAAGTTTATTATTTTTATTTTCTTTGCCTATTACATAAGGATATTTTGTATGTTTTATCTTTTAATTTTAATTTCCACTTATTTTTAATTTCCACATTGCATTATACAAATGAACCTATGGCACCTTATACTTATTATTTTTAAACATTAACTCTGTATATTTTCTTTATTCTTCTATTCTGTGTCTCCTGGTCGGCTTAAAACTGTTGGTCCTTACTCAGTTAAAAGAACTCTGAGCTACCATTAGAAGTCTACATTTTCATCAGCTGGTCACTGCCTCCTCCAAGCTTATCCTCTCTATAATAAAACTTACCTTGAAATGCTTCTTCCTAAGTGCCTTCAGAATGACTTTCTTTTCTCTGTTCAAGGAGTAGGGCCTCACTCATGAAAATGTCTTTTATAAAGGTTAGTCTTCTATATACCACTTAAGATGTATGTCAACATACATTTATAACTTTTAACATTTTGCTCATGAAATCCTTTTCTTTTTTGTTTGTTTTATCTGTTTTTGAGACAGGATCTTTCTACATAATTCTGGCTTTTCTGAAAATTACTATGTAGACTAGGTTGTCTTTGAACTCATAGAGACACTGGAGTCTGCTTCCCAGTTGCTGGTTTTAACACACACAGCCAAAGAAATCCTTTTCTAATATCACTATGTTATTTATATTTTAATAATGTTTTATATTAGCATACACAGTCATGGGTCTTATCATGTCATCTTTATAATTACTATTTTATATGTTTTTTTCATATCTCATATCCACCTGAAGCGAAATACATGTAAATTATGGTTGTTTAAATGGCTAATGCTACTGACGTGGTGTCAATATGAAATGTTCTCTATGGGCTCATGTGTTTGGCATGTTTTTGCCAGCTAATGAGATTCTTTGGAAATGATTGGTTCCTAATAGGGCTGATTATTCATTGTGATATGATGGCATTATTTGATAGGAAGTAAGAGGTTGAGCAGCTTTAAATTGGTCATTGAGCTGGAAAGAACCCAGATGTCCTTCAGTAGATGAATGGATACAAAAATTGTGGTATATTTACACAATGGAGTACTACTTAGCTATCAGAAACAATGACTTTATGAAATTCTTAAGAAAATGGATGCATCTAGAGAATATCATCCTGAGTGAGGTAACCCAGTCACAAAAGAACAGACATAATATGCAGTCACTGATAATGGGATACTAACCCCAGAAAGCTCTGAACACCCCAGAAACAACTCACAGGCTGTGTGAAGTTCAAGAAAAAAAAAAGGCCAAAAAATAATGAAAAATCATTATGCTTAATCTTTACACACCAAGAAAACTTTGATTATTTCCAGGTTACATCTTGTTTTACATGTACTTTATCCTCATTGTAACTAGTAAGATTTTAATGCATACTATCAAACATTTAAAAAAATCAAGTACTGACAAAAATATCTTCATATACGTTTATGCAAAAATTCTTTTAAAATCTGTACATTTATCTCTGTTTTAAAATAAAGATGTTCAATTAAAAATGTAGGAAAAAAAACCCCAAAAATCAAATGGTTACCAGAACAGTGGGTGTGATTTAGTGTCCTTTGCTAAACATACATAAAAATACAGGTTTGGTCCCCACCAATGCAAAACAAAACAAAACAAAAATCCCTGATGTATCTAATATAATCTATTTTTTCCATTTTTCATTTCAAGAAGCATGTGTCAAGACTATTTGCAAATAGATTTGAGACTCTTTCAAGTCTGGAAATATATTTTCTCTATTGGAAATATTAATACTTACTTGAATTAAACTTTTATAATCTTGTTCACCTGACCAAGTTCCTGAAATAGTGCATATACACTGCTCAGTATAGATCTGACCTTTAAATATTTACTTATTCACCATTTATACCTATATAAAATTGTAAAAGTATCTTTTATTTTCCTGATGTAATTGTCATCTCAGAATCTTACTGCTGAATAAGCTCACATTTTCTAGTTCTTTCTGAACTCTGGCTTGCTGATTTAACTTATCTGTTCTGACTTAAACTTCACTCCAAGCTGACTTATTCAAACTGGCTCCTCTTGGCTTCCAATTGAATTGCTTCAGTTAGGATCAAACTAATCCTGGCCATTTGTTCTAATCTGTCTCCTTCTCATTCTCTAACTCACTGGTTTTTCACCTACAGCCTACATTCTGTCTCTGTAAAACTGACCCAGTAAAACTGCCTTCTCTCCCTCTCTGCACTGAACTCTTGAGTTCCCTCCTCTTCTTGTCTCTTTCCTTGTGAGAGTTGGGTACTTCCTCTCTGACTCATTCTGTCAAGTCGTTCTCTGATTCATCACTTTCTCGGCCCATCATTTAGAAGTCACTTTCAAACATGGCTGCTTCCTTCTGCAAACAAGTTATACATTAAAGATGTGTATGTATTCCAGCCAGATAATTTAAAGGTGTGTCTGCATTCCAGCAAGATCACACAGACCTAGGTCTTCGGATGTGACCCCTTACCAGAGTAGCCATGTTGCTGGATTAAAATTCCTCTACACAAAATTATTGAAGCATTTATGGGATTACACTGATGTGAGTTCTAATTATATGAACAAAATTAAAGTTTACTAAGTTCTAGCCACTTCACTATTATCCTGTAAATCACAAGTTCTATTAAACCTTGGGAGAAAAATAGGTCATTGAGCAATCAATCTTCGGGATCTGCCTCTCATAGGTACTTGGAAAACATGTTGAACAGCTTCGTTTCATCACATTTACAATATAATGGTGTTCTTTGATCTTGCTTAGTTCCCCCCAAAATAAATAGCATCAACTGACTAGACTGAATCATATAGTATCTGAGCCAAAATGCTAGTTTCTTCCTTAAAATGTTCCCTTTCCCTCCTATACTTCCCCCTCTCACTTTGCCTTTCTTCCCTTCTTTCCTTCCCTCTTTGTTTTTTAATCTCAGGTGTTTGTTACAGCATCAGTATACTAACAACAACTATGAAAAAAGAAACCATCTATTCATCAAAAAGTACATTAATATTAGAGCATAGAAAGGTACATATTAATATTAGTTAGTTAATGCCTTCTAACTGCCATTCAGTCATTGTCTGTGTTCTTTTATATGAACTGAACATTTTGCTTTTCTCATTCACTCACTTTGTGATTGATTGGCTTAGACTGAGACAGTAAGGTACATGCCTGATGTGACAGCATATTAAACTGTATTACATGGTTTGTCCCAACTACTTTCCTCTTATTTAAATTTTATTGACTTTAGTTTTTTAACCACTTGCTTTCCTCCTCCTCCTCCTTCTTTTTTTTTGTATAAATCTTCGTTATCACCAGCAAATGAACACAGGTGTTGTATTAAGATAGATACAAGTATTCATTTGATATTTATCATATATAGATGGTTGGTTGGTAATGGTGAATTTTTCCATGCTATAGTTTTTTTTTTTTTTTTTTTTTTTTGTCCCTTTGTAACTGTCCTCTGCTATATATGCAGCTGGAACCATGGGTCCATTCATGTGTACTCTTTGGTTGGTGGTTTAGTCTCTGGGAGCTGTGGTGGGTCTGATTGGGTGATATTATTCATCTTCCTATGTGGTTGCAAACCCCTTCAGCTCCTTCAGTCCTTTCCTTAACTTCTCCATTGGGGTCCTTGGTCTCAGTTCAATGGTTGTTTTTAGGAACTAACAATAGAATGTAAAATTTTGTTTGATAGTTAGCCTTAGCCTTTAATGGGCTTGTCACCTCTCTAGCTCTAAAGTTTTATTGGCACCAGTAAAGTAAACATTTGAATAGATCCAGGAAAACTCAGGAAGTAAAGTCGAAATGGTTCTGTTATATGTGTAAAATAGCTAAAGCTACAATAATTGAAATAGTTTTATTCTATTTTTAAGAGTATATGAATAGAATTTTGACATATATAGGAGACCTAACAGACTTAAAGCCATAGGAATTTGGTGCATGATCAAAGATGGATTAGAAATTGAGTTTTAAAAATGTGAGTGAGAAAAGGATCTTAAGCAAAGGTAAATGCTATAGTAGAAACTGACTATATTACAGAGGACTCACAATCTTAACATGCAAAGTCTTTTTGAGAAACAAATATAATCAAATGAAGACCCCAGTTTAGGAAATGCCATTTTCTCTAAAAAGACAATCACAAGTAACCAAGCATAAATGACCTAATATAAACATGCATACCTGAGTGAGGTAACTCAGTCACAAAAGAACATTCATGATATACACTCACTGATAAGCAGATACTATCGCAAAAAGCTCTGAATACCCAAAAATCAATTCACAGAACATATGAAGTTCAAAGATAAGGAAGGCCAGAATGTGGAAGC
Organism: Micromys minutus; assembly: GCF_963924665.1. NCBI lineage: Eukaryota > Metazoa > Chordata > Mammalia > Rodentia > Muridae > Micromys > Micromys minutus. Next base: position 69,085,928 of record NC_137970.1, read on the forward strand.
CTCAGTCCTTCTTAGAAGGGAGAACAAAACACTCATGGGAGGAAATAATAGGACAAATAGAGGAGCAGGATTTGGAGAAAAGATCATCCAGAGACTGCCTCACCTGGGGATCCATCCCATATGCAGCCACCAAACCCAAGCACTATTGCTGATGCCAAGTAGTACTTACTGGCAGGAATCTGATATGGATGCCTCCTCAGAGGCTCTGCCAGAGCCATACTGATACAGAGGAGGATGCTTGCAGCTAACCATCAGACTGAACAGGTGAATGAAGCTCCCAATGAAGGAGCTAGAGAAAGGACTGAATGAACTGAAAGGGTCTGCAACCCCATGGGAAGAACAAAATTATGAATTAGCCAAATCCACCACAGCTTCCAGTGACTAAAACACCAACCAATGAGGTTGCATGGAGAGGCCCATGTCTCCAGGTTCATAGGCAACAGCATTGTCTGGCACCAATGGATGAAGAGGCCTTTGGTCCAGTGAAGGCCCAATTTTTTCAGTGGAGGGGAATGTCATTTCGATGAGGTAGGGAGGGTACTTGGGATTGAGAGCACCTTTATGGAGGAAATGGGAGGGGGAGGAGGATTGGTGGAAAGGGAATAAATATCTGAAATGTAAATACAGAGAATATCCAATAAAAATAAAAAGATAAAAAAGCAAACATGCATGCACACATAATTGGAAAGACAACAGCAGTAGGAAAAAATACTAATACATTGGCAAATATTTGAAATGTTTAATGTTAGGTTAAAAAAGAGACAAGTTCTCTATTCTGTTGGTTCCATCTTTCTTTTCCATCAGCATTTTGGAGGGAAATTTCATCTAAAATTTGAACCAGTAATTACAGTCCTTAAAATTTTTCCTCTGCTTTATTGTATTGTAATTTGTGAAGAGGCATGAACAAGAATATCATATATCATATTGTCCTTTAGGAAGGCATTGACAACCTAGGACTTTTATTAATTTTCCTCTTGAGCAGGGTGTTGCATCCTGGTTGTCCTTTTTATTTCTAGAATACACTGTCAGTCATTCCCACTTCAGATTTTGTTCCTACCTTTCCTTGTCATCCTTCTTCCATTAGCTCATTACATGCAGAGCTCTTTCTTGTTACTCAGGTCTCAGCTTAGTGTTACTTCTTCAAAGATCTCTTTCAGACCTTCCCACCTTCCCACCATAACATGGCTCCCACTTCTCTGAATAGTTTTTCTGTTGACTTGTCATTCTCATAGCTATTACTGTTTACTGTTTCCTTGCCTGTCTGTGTGCTATTTTGCTGAAAATTTGAAGACATGTATACTTGGCAATTAAAAGAATTGGCTGTGAAGTCATAGCGGGGCTCATGTTCTGGCCTAGTCATTATTATTTTCGGGCACTTGGGGACAGTTTCAGCTTAATCCCCATATGCTTTCCTTTCCTTATCTGTAAAACTGTGTAAGAATAGAGCAGATCTTATAGATGTGTGAGAATTAAATGTACTTTAACATCTGTGTTAGCTACTTTTTCCTTGCTGTGATAAAATACCACAAAGAATCATGTTAAAGGAAGAAGAATTTATTTCATGTCACAGTTTGAGAGGAAAAAGTTCATTATGGCAAGGAAGTCTTGGCAGCTCTGGCTTCATCTGTGGATCTGGGAGTCTACAGCAGCTGTTTGTTTCCTGGTACCAAATCAAGAAGCAGAGAAATTGGGTGGTGGTGGAGGGGTGAATTATATCCCTTAAGCGCTCACTTCCCCCCGAAATATTGCTCTTCGTTCAGTATCTCACACTCTCTAAATTAGATTCAATCTCCCCCAAATTTTACAACTTGTAAAATTGCCTGCAGCTAGGGATCAACACCCAAATACATGTAACATTCAAGCCCTAACAACACTGAAAGTATCCAAAGCAATTTTTATAGTATGTTAGAACGGAAAAAAAATCCAAAAGAAACATATGAGCAAACAAACAAAAACCATCCTGTAAATTAAAATAAACACTCACCAAAAGACGATTTTGGAAAAGTCTCAGTGAATGAGGTAGATCTTTATGTAGAGATGTAAATATCCTATAGAATGTGCTATCAATGAAAATGTCTAAGTACATACTTCAATGACAATCTCAAAATCTCTTGTATAACAGAGGTTGTCTAGCTCATGTTAGGCTTGAGCATGATTTTAGGCTCCACTACATAGTGAAAGGAAAAGACACTGGGTGACATCTTATTGTGTATTTAGGAAGTACCATCCTTAACAACCACACACATATTGCCTTGGCCAAAATACACCAGAGAGTTACATCTGACTTCAAGGAATAGGAAAGCACAATCCTGTCTTCTGAAGGAAGAACAGTAGAATTTTGGGAGAGTAACATCTCTTTATAATAATATTCTTATTTGGAATAAATGTATAAATTATTAGGAATAGTCTTATTGATATCAATACTATAATGTATTGTTTAATTATTGAAATCTTTTAGCTGATCTTATTGTTATAAGCATATCATATAGTTTACTTAAAGAAACCTAGACTTATACTTCAATATGTAACAGTTTTTAGTTTATTTTTTATAATTTTTTTGTTAAAAACTAAAATGCAAAATAGCATTAAAATGGGCCTAGTAAAGGTCAATTTAATATCACCACTTACCCTACAGATATATTGTTGTGTAGAAAGCTGGCAGGGTCTAAAACATGCATAGCATTCACTGTCTTCACTACTAACAGTGCCCTCATGGAAACTCCACATAACATTGTTTTTCAGTTACCTTTTTGTTGAATAAATAGTTTTCAGTATAACAGTACAACTAGAGTACATCAGCATTATGAAACAACAACAATTGTTTATAGCCAAGTATTATGTATTAGTATTAGATGTTTCTCAGCCATTCGATATTCCTCAATTGAGAACTTTTTGTTTAGCTCTGTAGCCCATTTTTTTAATAGGGTTGTCTGATTCTCTGTTGTCAAGCTTTTTGAGTTCTTTGTTTACCTTGGATATTAGGCCTCTATCTGATGTGGGGTTGGTAAAGATCTTTTCCCACTCTGTTGGATGCCGTTTTGTTTTCTTGACAGTGTCTTTAGCCTTACAGAAACTTTGCAATCTAATTAAGTCTCATTTGTCAATCTTTGACCTTAGAGCAGGAGCCATTGGTGTTTTGTTCAGGAAATTATCTCCTGTGTCTATGTGTTGTAAGGTTTTCCCTACTTTCTCATCTAATAGTTTCAGTGTACCTGGTTTAATGTGGAGGTCTTTGATCCACTTATACTTGAGCATTGTACAAGGAGATAAGAAAGGGTCTATTTTCTTTCTTCTGCATGCTGAGTGCCAGTTGGACCAACACCATTTGTTGAAGAGGCTGTGCCTTTTTCTATTGAATATTTACAGCTCCTTTGTCAAAAATCAGGTGACCATATATGTGAGGGCTCACTTCTGGATCTTCTGTTCTATTTTTTTAATGTAAACAAATTAATTAATTTATTTTTACAGATTTTAAGCATTTTTGCATAGAAATATACAATACATTTTTGTCAGTACTTGGTTTTTTTTTAAAGGTTTGATAGTGTGATTACAATCTTACTAGTTACAATGAGCATAAAGTACATGTAAAACAAGATGTAACCTGGAAATAGTCAAAGTTTTCTTGGTGTGTAAAGATTTTTTTTTTTTTTACAATGAGCAAACAGTACATGTCATACAGGGTGTAACCTGGAATTTGTCAATGTGTTCTTGGTGGGTAAGGATTGAGCATGACTTTTTTCTTTTGTTTTGTTTTGTTTTCTTTTCTTTTTTTCTTGGACTTCACACAGTCTGTGAGTTGTTTTTGGGGCAGTTAGAGCCTCTGGTGTTAGCATCCCACTATCAGTAACTGCATATTATGTTTGTTCTTTTGTGACTGGGTCATCTCACTCAGGATGATATTCTTTAGATGCGGCCATTTTCTTAAGAATTTGGTCAAGTCATTGTTTCTGGTGGCTGAGTAGTATTCCATTGTGTAAATGTACCACAGTTTTTGTATCCATTCATCTTCTGAAGGACATCTGGGTTCTTTCCAGCTTCTGGCTATTATAAATAGAGCCGCTATGAACATTGTGGTGCATATTTCTTTGTTGTGTATTAAAGTGTCTCTGGGGTATATGCCCAGAAGTGGAATAGCTGGGTCTTCAGGTAGTACTATGTCCAATTTTCTGAGGTATTGCCAGACTGATTTCCAGAGTGGTTGTATCAGTTTACAACCCCACCAACAGTGGAGAAGTGTTCCTCTTTCTCCGCAACCTCCCCAGAATCTGTTGTCATCTGTGTTTTGGATCTTGGCCAATCTAACTGGTGTGAGGTGGAATCTCAGGGTTGTTTTGATTTGCATTTCCCTGATGGCTAAGGATGTCGAGCACTTCCTCAGATGTTTCTCAGCCATTCGGTATTCCTCAATTGAGAACATTTTGTTTAGCTCTGTACCCCAGTTTTTAATAGGGTTGTTTGATTCTCTGGTGTCTAGCTTTTTGAGTTCTTTGTATACCTTGGATATTAGGCCTCTATCTGATGTGGAGTTGGTAAAGATCTTTTCCCATTCTGTTGGCTGCTGTTTTGTTTTGTTGACAGTATCTTTAGCCTTACAGAAACTTTGCAATCTCATTAAGTCCCATTTGTTAATCTTTGACCTTAGAGCTTGAGCCATTGGTGTTTTCTTCAGAAAATTTTCTCCTGTGCCTATGTGTTCTAAGATTTTTCCTAAGTTCTCCTCTAATAGTTTCAGTGTATCTGGTTTAATGTGGAGATCTTTGATCCACTTACACTTGAGCTTTGTACAAGGAGATAAGAAAGGGTCTATTTTCATTCTTCTGCATGCTGAGTGCCAGTTGTACCAACACCATTTGTTGAGAAGAGGCTGTCCTTTTTCTATTGAATATTTACAGCTCCTTTGTCAAAAATCAGGGGACCATATACATGAGGGCTCATTTCTGGATCTTCTATTCTATTCCATTGATCCACTTGCCTATTTCTGTACCAGTACCATGCAGTTTTCAGCACAATTGCCTTGTAGTATAGCTTGAGGTCAGGGATAGTGATTCCCACAGATGTTTTCTTGTTTTTGAAGATGTATTTCACTATTCTAGGTCTTTTGTTATTCCATATGAAATTGCACATTGATCTTTCCAACTCAATGAAGAACTGGGTTGGAATTTTGATGGGGATTGCATTGAATCTGTAGATTGCTTTTGGTAGGATGGCCATTTTTAAGATGTTGATCTTTCCAATCCATGAGCATGGGAGATTTTTCCATTTTCTGAGGTCTTTCTCGATTTCCTTCTTTAGATGTTTGAAGTTCTTGTCATACAGGTCCTTCACTTGCTTAGTTAGAGTCACACCAAGGTATTTCATAGTTTTTGTGACTATTATGAAGGGTACTTTTTCCCTAATTTCTTTCTCCACATGTTTGTCCTTTGAGTATAGGAAGGCTACTGATTTGTTTGAGTTAATTTTGTATCCAGCCACTTTGCTGAACTTGTTTCTCAGCTATAGGAGTTCTCTGGTGGAATTTTTGGGGTCATTTAAGTACACTATCATGTCATCTGCAAAGAGTGATATTTTTACCTCTTCCTTTCTGATTTTTATCCCCTTGATCTCCTTTTGCTGTCTAATTGCTCCAGCCAGGACTTCCAGTACTATGTTGAATAGGTAGGGGGAGAGTGGGCAGCCTTGTCGAGTCCCTGATTTTACTTGGAGTACTTCAAGGTTTCTACTTCATTCGATATTAGAATGGCCACTCCATGTTTTTCCGTGGGGCTGTTGGTTTGGAAGTTTTTTTTTTTTTTTTTTTTTTTTTTTTTTCCCAGCCTTTTACTCTGAGATAGTGTTTGTCTTTGTCTCTGAAATGAGTTTCCTGTGTGCAGCAAAATGCTGGATTCTGTTTATGTATCCAGTCTGATAGCCTATGTCTTTTTACTGTGGAATTGAGTCTGTTTATATTAACAGATATTAAGGAATAGTGGTTGCTGTTCCTGCTATTTTGCTTTTAGATAGAATTGTGCCTGTGTGCCTTTTTTCTTTTGGTTTTCTTGCTTCGGTATTTTCTTGTTTTTACTAGGATGTAGTTTCCCTTGTTGTATTGAGTTTTCCATCTATAATTTGTTGTAGTGCTGGATTTGTGGTCAGATATTGTGTAAATTTAGTTTTCTCCTGGAATATCTTATTCTCTCCATCTATTTTGATTGAGAGTTTTTCTGGGTATAGCAGCTTGGGCTGACACATGTGTTCTATTAGGGTCTTCATGATGTGTGTCCAGTATCTTCTAGCGTTCATAGTCTCTGTTGAAGAGTCGGGCGTGATTCTGATTGGTCTGCCTTTATATGTTACATGAACTTTTTCTTTTACTGCTCTTAGTATTCTTTCTTTACTTTAAGCACATGGCATTTTGACTATTATGTGTTGGGTTTTATTTCTTTTCTGGTCCACTCTGTTTGGGGTTGTGTAGGCTTCTTTTATGCTCATGGTTATCTAGTTCTTAAGGGTAGGGAAGTTTTCTTCTATGACTTTGTTGAAGATATTTACTGTGCCTCTTAGTTGATATTCTTCGCCCTCTTCTATTCCTATTATCCATAGGTTCTTATTTAATGATCTCCATCATCACCCTGTGATATGATTTCAGGTCTGAGTCTTCTTTTTCTGGATTGTTTGGCATTCTGCTGTTTGCTGTGATGGGAGAGCTGGGTTCTGATAGTTTCAGGTTGTCTTGGTTTCCATTGGATGAATTCTTTCCCTTTCCTCTTGCCATCTTGTTGTCTATGTTTGTTTCCTGTCTCTCCCGTGTACCTGGCCTGTGTCTCTGTATCTCCCCTCTTCCCAAGTGGCAAATGGCCTCAGCATTTGGTCTGCATGAAAGGGTCTTCTGGGTAGAAAATGATTCCCTATGGCAGAGTTTGTGCTCCCTTGAACCAATCAGAGGGCCGTGCTTTTCATGTGCCAGGCCCAGCCCTCTCTGAGCCCTGGTACTAGCAGAGGAGTTTCTCCAGGCCTGTGCCCCTATTAATCATTTTTTCTTGCAAGTGGGTTAATAATATGGTGTGTGTGTGTGTGTGTGTGTGTGTGTGTGTGTGTGTGTGTATGTATGTGTTGTGTGTCTGTGCATGTATTATGCATGTGTGGTTTTGTGTCTATGTGTATCAGTGTGTTCTGTGTTCATCTTTGTGTGTATATGTGTCCATGTGTGCATGCATGTACATGTATATTTGTGCATATGAGAGACTCAGTCTTGTTATTTAGCCCAGTTTTCCCTAGACTTGTTTTTTGGAACCCAGATTAGATTATAGTTATATATCTCCATGCCTCGTGAGGCATTTGCCTTTTGCATTATACCTTTATATACACTTTACTTTTCAACGTTCATATATTACTTTTGTAACAACATACAGTTGTTTTTGCACTGACCACCATACATGGTTTGTTCAAATGCTATGGCAAATACGATAAGTCAAGTCGTGGTAACATATAGTGTATATAACATACAGAAGTAATATAATTTATCCATAAGTGATATATAGAATAGTTTTTTTAAATGAGCGACTAAATGAGTGAAGCATGTAAATATGGATATTATTAATGTATGTTTATATGAGTGAGACTGAGACAGAGATAGACAGAGACAGATAGAGACACAGAGATATAGAAATATAGACTGACACAGAGAGAGTTATGGAAAGAGGGAGGAAGGGAAGGAGGGAGGGAGGGAGAAAGGGAGAGAGAGAGAGAGAGAGAGAGAGAGAGAGAGAGAGAGAGAGAGAGAGAGAGAGAGACAAAGAGAGAGGGAGGCTGTGAGGTTGAAGGAGGGAGAGGTAAAGGTGTGATGAGTATGTGAGTATGAAACCAAGAACCTCTCACTTGCTTGCCAAGTTCTATACCATTGACATTTATCCTGTCTCAAGATCAATACTGGAATTAAAAAATAAGTATCTGTACATGAGGTTAGCGTGGCAAGCTTTTTGAGCTTCCTAGTAACAGAATCTTTTGGGTAGTTAATTGCCAAGCCTGTATGAGCAGACCACAGAAATATTTTTATATAGCTTTCTACTTGTATAATAATATGACATATGCAGCATAATATATTTTTGAATAAATATTAATGACCCTTCTGTGACCTTATAAATTTGCTCTTGGCAGTTATTCCCTGGCTTTTCTGGGCTTAGAAATTTTTAGGTTTTTTTCTCCTTAGAGAGGAAAGATAAAATGATTTTTAAATCAAAATGTTAGAAATTTTATGTAACAGTTGTCAAATTACTGTGATAGAAATAAAAGCATATAATTGTATATAATCTGCAAACAATAGGAGAAGTATCTATTGTAGGTGGAGATCATATCCCTTTAGCTTTTTGTTGTTTGCACTGTCATATATATATATATATATATATATATATATATATATATATATATATATATATTGAAATAGCTGTCATATTCTTCCATTCCCCAGGCTTCTAGTTATTGTATGTTTTATCTTTAATAATTACTCAGAAATATTTAATATGCTTAAGAAAATGGCCTCATATTGTTGTCCACATAACATCAAAATCAACATAATGCAAAAGAAGCACATCAAATATACAAGGTTCCTAATTCTACCTTGACACATTCTTTATCTTGTATGTGTCTATGTGTACCTGATTGTGTAGATAGACATGTGTTGCTGCTTGAGTGAAAGGTCAATCCAAACCATTGTGGAGTTAGTCATTTTTTTCTACATGTATATAAGGATTATAAATTAAGCTCAAAGTATCTCTATTTGAGAAAAATTGTACATTTTTCCTTTTGATCTGCTGTGAAACAAATGGTGCATTTTAGCTGTACATAATGAAGTCTTCTTGTTAAAGGACAAACAAAAAAAATTTATAACTCTATTCTTTAGGGAACTGATACAATCTACAGTAAACATCCTAGATATCAAGGCAAACCTGTAATAATGAATAATTATTACCTACTAGTTTCGAAGTGAATTCACTACATAAACCAATTTAATGCTCTCAACAATGTTACTCTGAAACCAAGAACAGCAACTCTCCTCTCTTACATGGCTCATGGGGGTGACTGCAAAAGGGCATTAAAAATTCCACAAGATTCTTGTTTTGCATGGAAATCCATGTTTTATAATTTTAGAACTTTCCCAATCAGAAGGACCAAGGTGCCTGTAGTAATCCCTCTTTCCTCATGTAGTCAATTCTAATGTTAAATCAGAAAGATCTATTTACGCTGTTCTGTTGTTCATGGATATTATAATTGTTTCACTGTTGTTAGTGATGGGATTTTACCCATTGTTATGGTACAGACTTTGAAAGCCAGACATGAATTTATGCTCTAAGTTCTTTCTGGTAGGATTATATATTCCAATAAATTTAGAGGATTTTGGTAACAGTATTTTAAGGTACTCATAAAATGCTGTTTGTATATGCAATGAATTTTTTATGATAAATGAGCATTCTCAAAGGCATATTGATTTCCATATAATTATATACCTAGTTATACTTTAGTTTATTAGCAAAACATTCCCAGATCTTGCATAATTTAATGAATATAATTAATGACTAAACAGTTCTTTCCTCCGATAGGCTAACTAATCAGGCTGACCTACACTTTTCTTTATAGTCATTGCAGAATAGTAAGAAGAAAAACAGCATGATAGCTCTGTTTTTCTCAACTTCCTATCACAGGCACATTATTAGTTTTAGGTGAAGCAACATTAAAGTCATATTTAACATAAGCGATAGAGATAATATCATTGAAACCAAGGAAAAATAAAGTAAATAGGTACTGCATCCTTTTCCTTGGGTTTGACAAAGTTAAATGATGTCACTGGGAAGACAATTAACATTTTAGGTATTTTCTATTTTATTTTTAATTGCTTTGCCATTTAATTAAATGAAATGTAGATATGAAAATGTGAGCTACCAGGTATATGAACAATTTGTCTATGAATCAGGTAATGAACAATTTCCAATGAACAGTGTATGAATTAGGTAATGAATAGTTTCCAAATGGTTTTTATACATATCTTCAAGTTTGAACGTGTTTACATGTTATTACTTACTGATTGTGTGTGTGTGTGTGTGTGTGTGTGTGTGTGTGTGTGTGTATGTGTAGCTAAAAAGAGTAGCTATGAAGCTAACTTCAGGGTAAATTGAAGAATACTCATGGTTGAAAATAAAACAACCACAACAAAAACCCAGTAATTAATTAAGAATTTCAACACTTCTAAAAGAATTAAGTACTGACAAAAATACATTCATATAGTGGTATGCTAAAATGCCTTTAAAAATCTGTAAAAAATATGCAAACTAGATTAGGTAGTTTCCAAAATAGCTGGTACCTTGAAAACATCTTGTTTATATTTTGAAATAAAAATACTATGTTGAGAAACATGTGAATACCTGTAAAAGTTTAGCATTAAGATATAAAATTTATAAAAATTTGAGTCATTTAATATCCAGGATATGATTCTATTAAAAGGTCAAATTCCCCCCCATAAAAAATTTCAACGCATTATGAATGGGATATGGGATCTGGGTTCAAATCTCTAAAATTCTCATAAATATCTAGGCATCCCTATGCATAAATAAGAGATAATCAGCTTTTTATGGATAGAAGCTGCATTTTCTTTTTCAGTGGCTAGAATAGTGCTGAGAGTAGTAACTAGCTTAAATTTCGATTCAATTTCTTTAAATATAAATATAACTTGGGTTTTGATTATGAAAATATCTATGCTACTTTTGGAAATTAATGAAATTTATTCCTACATAATTTTATTTTTGAGAATTTTATAAATGCATACAACCTATTTATTTCCCCACAATTATTCCCTGGTCAGCACTCTGCTCTCAACTTAAGGTTTTCCTTTTTTCCTCTTCTTTTTATTTAATCTAATTTACCAGAGACCATGTCCATAAATAGATCTGACACCTCTTAAGGGCATCTGTCAATAGCTCACCTTGTGTACAGTCTTCAGTCTATGCTCTGTTGTTGGTTTTGTGCAAGCAAACACAGCTACTATGTAAATTCATGAGTCCAATGCCTCTGCCATATCTAGAAGAATGGTTTGCCATAGTTTTCATGGAACTGTAATTTTGGTGATATTTCTTGGGTATTGAGAAAGACATACATACAGGAAAATGTGTTATTGGAAAGATTATTGTTAGCATATCAATACTGTGTCCATTCTTAGGTTTTGCAATATGATATTTGAATTTTGTTTTTTACAGTATAAATACAATATATTTATCTAACGATGCCGTAAGTCTTATCAGGTACTGTGCTTCCATTATTTTACATGCTTCTATTTACCAAACTCCCTCAGTAGGTGCTTGGCAGTTGTCCTTAAAATCTTTTAAGTTTCAATTTGGAAGATTCTGACTGAGAATTTAAGTAAACTGCCCAGTTAGTTCCTCTGTGCTTATATTTGAACTCCATTAATATTTGTCTTGAATACTCTTTCTGGTATGAAGTCTTGATATTCGCAGTGTAGAAATAGTTTTTGGAAATAGTATTTCTTGCCTTAAATTTGATAAATGAATGAATTGATCATATCCTGGCCTTAAAATATAAAGCAATGAGATGTGTTGTAGGATAAAGTATCCCTGGAGATAATTTCTTCATCCCAAAATACTCTTCAAAAATGTTTCAGCAGTGGCAATGTAATCATAGTCCGTATATAGTCCCTTAGATAACTGTGGTAGACAGTGCAAGGTTGGAAGGTTAAGGTCTGTTTGTTCAAAAGCAGAATAGGCTAGTTATTTTATACTCAGATTTTGTGATGGCAGTGTAAATAACTTTCATGTTGTTATCTAATTGTATACATTATTTTCAGAGATAGAAATATTGTAGTAGAGTAGAAAATGACACCATTTCTGTGGCTGTGGAATGTTTGATCATTTCTAAGGGAAAATTACAATACTATTTAGCTCACCTCAGTTTCTGTAGCGTAGCCTCTAAAGTCTCATTTCTTTAACAGGGCCTTGTGGGTGTTCTAAAGGAATGATAGAAATGAAAAGAAATGAGGGAGTCAAACAGTGTACCGTAATAGATGAAATGGAAAGTAATTATGTTAATGTTGACTCATTATGAAGCCCTAACCGTTTATAACCTGCTCATTTCTATGTGGAAACCTGTGCAGCTGAGATGCTGAATAAGAAATTCTTGTATAAATGAGCCTAGAGGCATGTTTCTAATATTGGAGCTAAGCCTATACAGAATTGTAATGAATTTCCCTAAATCAGTATTTAAATGTGCTATCAGAGAAGGTGCTTCTCTTGACAGAAAATTTGTTTTCTAGTGTTTATCATCAAAATTTTACCTATGTGCCTGATTACTAATAGCTGTGTATAACTCTCATTTGTTAATTAGAAGCAAAGAAACCCTCAAATTGCAAAGTATATGGGTATTATATGTAGTATTGGATTTTCTAAGATATGCTCATGCAGAAATACTTCAGATAAATTGCACAGAGAAGATATATGAGACAAAGTTAGCAGAGCAAAAGGATGTAGATAAGTATAGCTCTGCAAATATGTACTCTGGTGTACTTTATAAGGAAGCAGTTCTAAATTACTCACTTGGGAATTTTACCGTGTATATTTATTGCTTAAGAACATGGCATTTGGAGTTAAGCCAACTAGGTTTAAAGTGCCTGTATGAGTCTACTACAGAAGCTTTTGTTCAGTGTTAGTGAATTACCATCTTCTTTCCCTAAATGCTTCCATCCCTCCATTGTTCCTGAATGCCTCTCTGCTCTTATAACTTGTTGCCAAAACATTCACCTTTCAGCAATAATTTTGGTTAAAATGCTTCTATATTTTATAACTCAACTGTCCTGTCTGTATTCTTGAAATAATGTACTTCAGGATCTCTCTGACCATGTTACTCTGCCAATTCTGGTTTGTCTGAGACAAAGTGTACATTACTCTTTGTAATTTCAAGAGACTTATTTTTCCCTTATGCCAGGGAGTGTCTTCTAAAATAATTAAATTACTAAAGCAATGAGCCACCTAATTTTTGTCAAATTATGTTCACCATTAACTTGAGAATGTAATTGCAGCAAAGAATATTTTACCTCGGGCATGAACTTTTCTTTTATCCTGTCAATCCAAATGCTTTTAAGTAATGCACTTAAATTTCATTTTCCCAACATGAGTGTTGATGCTTATAACATTCTTTTGCATTTTGAGGTAATTAATATCAGCTTAGTACTTAGTGTCAATCTTCTTTGTTTGGATCTCAGTTTTTAGATTTTTGCATTACTCCCACAAAGAAGCAAAACCTAGTTATACTTTAACAGTGAAATCTCATCATAGAATATCATACCAGGAGGAATGTAAATTTTCATCTGCAGCAGAGTGAACTGTCTACAAGAAATATAATGTAAGCCACATATGTAATTTAACATTTTTGAGAAACCACATTTAAGAAGTAAAGAGAAATATTCAATGTTCATGTTAATAATACAGTTTATTTAATCTTATACCTCCAGGACATCATCATTTCAGTATCTAGTCAATGTAAAAATATTGAAAAGATATATCACATCATTTTATACTAACTCTTCAAAATCTGATGTGTATTTTATATTTATAGCATATTTCAATTCCATCTAGCTTCATTTCAAGTAGTAGATTCCTGTATGTGACCAGAGGCTACTAGGTTTGGCAGTGTAGACCTCAAACCTTGATCCCTGGCTTCCCGATGAAATTGTACACTAAGAATAGTTCTAGAACCTCCTCATGGATGAGCATATGCTTGTCTGGTAAGGCATTATCAGAAAATCATAATCTTACTTGACTTCTTGGTTTTGTCCATGAGGAATAAAGACTTGACTCATTAAAGACCTTTTGTTTTACAATAAATTTATTCTGTGGATTTTTTTCTAGATCTTTTTCTTCCTATCATTGCTTGTTCATTTTAGAGATGTCGGTTTTGTTTCAAATGGCATGTAAAAGAATGGAGATATCATTTGTAAGTAATGACAGTTCTGTTGATGTTGCTTCATTAACAATTCTTTGCTACTGTGGTATGGGTGCTTATGTGTATCTGAGAATAGCACTTTTGTATGGTGGCCTAGAGGTCAGAGGGCAGATTTCCAGAGTTGCTTCTTTACTTCTATTGTGGAATCTGAGGATTGATGTCAGATTATCAGCCTTGTACATTAAGTGCTTTTACCTGCTGAAATGTCCTGCTAACATTTTGTCATCTCTTTTTTTTTTTTGAAAATGTATGAAGCTCCTGCCTTAGTTTGGATAGAGGTTGAGAGTATCTGTCAGTGTTTTCTGTATAGTAGGAATGGTCTTTAGCATGGTTACTTTTGAAGTGGTACTGACATATAAGGGGAAATCCTAGTAGAAATATCTTAATTCATTCTAATCCCTGTTTTACAAAGGATTAAAACAGTTCTTCAGGGACCCTAGAAGGGGTTCAGCTCAATAGATTGTTATTACAAGACTGAGACTGTTTTCCCTTTAGATCTCTGGTTTGTTCTGTGAGTATAATGATATCTACTCACATGTCCTCCCCTGATGTATCACTAGATACTGACCAAATGCAACTATTTAGTTTATAGCTTCTAGTTCTCTTTGTAAACTTTCTCTGGCCCAGGTATTTTTGTGTAGGAATGAAACTAGACAAGTAGAATATATTCCTTTAAAGCCCCAGTAATCATTTAAGCTACATTCTCTTGAAAGTTTTCACTAATCAAAATCAATTGCTTCAGATTTTGAACATTAGTCACTCATCTTGTCTCTAGGTTGAAAATCATCCCTCCTTTTTCTTTTTTGATTGATAAGTGGTATAGGTTCTTTGCTACATGTATTTTATGCACACATCCACTCTCTCCTAATTTCAATTTCCTCTGTTTTTTTTTTTTTTTTTTTTTTTTTAAATTCTCTAATGTTAACCTTTTCATGTGATTGTTCATTAACACAAATTGGGAAAAGACTTGGGAAATGAATGAAACTCATTCCTTCTATTGCAGATCCAACTTAAGTTCCTCCTTCCAGAATGCTATCCTTAATATAAAGGTCATCACATTTTTGTTTTATTGTGTAGCTATACTCTGGAACAATATGACATAGTCCTTAGCAGTTCAGTTGCAAAATTCACTTTTTTTACTATCACTGCTTGTCCTAGTTTTCTTCCCTGCTAGCCACTTCCCAAAACCCAGGAACTCAGCACTCAAGTTCAGTATCCATGATTTCCCAGTGTGCTGCAACATTTTGTCAGTGTTCATCATTTCTTCCTTCACAAACTTCCGTCATGCCTGAAATCCTCTTAAAGGTACAGTCTTATCCCTGCTTATATATAACATATAGTTTCATCTCAATGCAGGGAGTCTTCACATCGCCCTGTGTGTTTGGTGAGCAGAGATTTGAGATGTAGGCTGTAAGAGGCTCAATCACTTTGAAAATGACAATATAAACAGCATAATAACATTTAAATACATTTTACTTTAACTTCCTGGAAATATATAACCCTTCAGATAAGCCAAATACGGAATTTTGGTACATTTTTGCATTAGGTGCTATTCCATTTATTTATTATCAAGCATTTTTCAAAACTAGTAAAAGATGAATTTCAGAGCTGCTCTATCAGTAAGCAGATAAGATTTCCATTTATAATTTTTGGGCACATATGCTAAATTAACATGCACTGAAGTAATTTAACTTATTTATTTTCTGTTATAAATAAGTTTCACATAGGTAAAGTGGATTATTTTTCATAAAAGAAACTAGCTTAAATGCGGAATTTATAGGTGTGATAGTCATGACATATTTTAAATGATATTAATATCTTTCACTCATTTATTTTACTTTTCTTGACAAAAAGCAAACCCTATTTTTGATTGACCTGTCATTATAGGGAAATTACATACAATATAAATTACATTTATATATATAGATAGATATTTGTTGTTGTGAGTTACAAACACTGAAGTTTTAGGTGTTCAGTTGATTTTGCCAGTTAAGTTCCCAACCACTACACTTTTGGGTAATTCCTTGATTTCAACTGGTTTTTGGAGAATATAAACCCAACTAATAGTAGAAGGAATTATTGACACACAGTTCCTCACCACCACCAGGGAAATTTACTGGTTACTGCAGTGGGAATGCTATTTCTCATCAATGTACTGTAGCCCTCTCTAACACCCCCATTCACTGTAAACAATGAAAACAACATTCATTACACAAGCCCAAGCTCTTAAAAGCCAGCAGTTTTTAACATTCTGCTTGGAATTCTGTGGTAGTTATAAAGTGTGAAAACTAATATTTTATGCTTTAGCTTATAACTCTTTGGTAAGGAAAATGCATTTCTTTTCAGCTTGTCATTAATCTGATTTTACATGTGGGCTGGTCCCACTTGATCCTAGAGGCAGTTAATCATTAAACCATTTTAGTGCAAAACTCTCTTCTTCTAAAAATATTTTTGTCTTCCTGTCATATTTTTTATGTTTCTTACTAGATTTTTAAACCTGGAAAATACTGTAAACATCTTTGGACAGCATTATGAGATTTCTCCAAACTATAATGAAATATGCTTTGCTGCTATTTTTCCTTTATAAGTAGAACATTATTAATTGACGACTCTTGTCTTCAGAGATATTTAGTTACACAGCACTATTGGTTCCATTTCAGATAGAAACTATATTGACAACATGGTTGAAATGACATTTGCCCTTTTAGTGTTACTCAAGGATACCTACTGGCAGTGCTAAAATAGTGCTATTAATACATGTAGGATATTAGCCAGTTTGGTTGTCTTTCCCTTTGAGTAATTTGGAAGTCAATGTAGGCTCAAATACTATGGTTGGGCCTTAGGCACATACATAAAACACATAGGTTTTAAGCAAAGTCAGTGAAGCCTATTGTGCTTAGCAGAGAGTACAGAGCTAAAGACAGTGATTTCCTTCTTTCCCAGAATATATCCACAGCCAATAGTGCAGAGTTAAAATATAGGAACCCTTGCAATCTCTTTCTCCTCCTCTTTACTCATTGTTAATAGGCTTGGTTTTGTGAGAGTCCAATGCTGGTAATTGTAGCTAATGTGCATTAATGAGTACAGTAGTTGTCTGAAGTTTAGGGAATGAGATTTCTTAGCCCATCTCTGGATCTTCCAGCTCTTACATACTTCCCACCTCCTCTTTCTCAATGTGTTTGGTGTCTCTACCTCTTAATGACTATGTGGCTACTGGTGATTCACTTTAGTCTCTTAATTTCTAAAGTTTGTAACAATGCTTGTAATACAGGCTGTTATAAACACTAAGTATAGTGTGTATAAAATTCTTTAGAAAAGTGCCTCACACATGTAGTTACTCCCTGCATAGCAGGGTGTGACATTTATTTTTATGCATTTATGGCCAATCAAGGGCCACATTTCAAAAGTATCATTGAAGGTCTATCTCTTAGGTAAGATGTGCTGTTCCATTCCCATTTACCTCTTGAATATCATGTTCTTGTATCATTTTAGATACACATCATTTAAGCATGCTGCGATGCTGCCACTCCTTAGGATGACCAAATAGAGGAGATATGTAAGAATTACCATACATCTCTGAGCTATATAGTGAGAGTTTTTATTTGAAAAGAAAGCAGTAATAAAGAAATGTGGATGATTTACTGAGCATTAACCTCTTCTTCTATCGTGGTATAGTATGAGGTTAGTAACTTATGGAAAAAAAAAAAACAGGGCTTCTATAGTTAAGTTTAAGTAAAAATGGTAGTTATGATATGGAAATTTACCATTGTTTTTAATTGTTATGTCAACTTATAATTCGTCTTCTCCCACAGTAATCTGAGACTTGACTTAGGGATGTGATGCCTATAGATTTGCTGGGCATCTTCCAAACCTGTATCTTGGCGATATCTGACAATGTGCACATTTTATAGCAGAAATTGTAAAGGATTTTGCTGATTCAGTGGATACAGGGGTTGAACTTTGACAAATTGAGGCATTTTGAGCCTTTTGAAACTGAATTGACCATTTACTTAAAACCAGTCAACATTAAGCTTTTAAAGTAATTTTCATGTCTGTCTTGCTGATAATTCTTTTTCTTTTGGGTTGGGGTGGAGGAAGATAGGGATAGAGAACGAATATGGAAAATTCTTTTACCTTAGCCTGCTTTGTTGAAGAGAGTATTAAAGGGCAGAGGCTCTTGGTTGAGAGCTTCTTTTTTTAAAATTGGATATTTTATTTATTTACATTTCAAATGCTATCCCCTTTCACGGTTTCTCCTCTGCATACACCATATACTATCCCTGTTACCCTGCTTCTATGAGGGTGGCTTGAGAGATTCTTAAATGATAAACGATAGTGATGTGATTTTTTTTTTTTCGTAACCTGAGTTTTGAGGATTCGGGGAAAGTCAAGAGTAACTGGTAACCTAAATGGAAACTTCTTTAAGTGCCAGCAAACTATCATTTATTGTTTCTTGAGCCTCAGTCCTTCTTTGAAGGTAGAACAAAATTCAGGGACAAATATAGGAGCAGGGGTTGCAGAAAATATCATCCAGAGACTGCCACACCTGGGGAGCCATCCCATATGCAGCCACTAAACCCAGTCACTATTGCTGATGCCAATTAGTGATTAATGGCAGGAACATGATATGGATGCCTTTTCAGAGCATCTGCCAGAGTCATACAGATACAGCTGAGGATGCTTAAAGCTAACCATTGGGTAACTGAACACAGGTACCCCAATGGAGGTGCTAGAGAAAGAACTGAAGGAGCTGAAAGGATCTGCAGCCTTATGGTAAGAACATTATCAACCAACCAAACCTTCCAGAACTCCCAGGGAGTAAAACACCAACCAGTGAAAGGTTTTGCAACCCTATGGTAAGAACAAAATAATCAACTAACCAAACCCACCACAGCTCCCAAGGACTAAAACACCAACCCATGATTTTGCATGGAGAGCCCCATGGCTCCAGGTACATATGCAGCAAGGGATAGCATTGTCTGGAATCAAGGGGAGGAGAGGCCTCTGGTCTAGTGGGGTAAAGGCGATAACATCTGAAATGTAAATACAGAGAATATCCAATAAAAAAATAAGGGAGTCAGCCCTAGCCAGAGCTTTGTGTAATAAGGGTCTGCAATAAATATTTTAACTTAAAAGTATTCTCTGGAACGTTATTCACTTGTGCCTTTAACTTTTGGATCATGACTTTCTGATTTTTTATAATATAATTTAAAGTTTGATTCTTTAAAATATGATAGTTTGATCACTTCTAGATGATTTCCTCTGAGGTGCATATTGTATATATAGATCCAAGACTTAATGGTACTGTTTTCTTTTTCTTCAATATTTTTTGAAATGATGGTAATTTTTAAAAAATTTTTGTTGTTGTTGCTATTCACTCTCATTTGTTCATTGTCTCTATTTTCTCATCTGTTATTTGTTAAGAGTTAAAGACAACTGGTAAAACCTTTGCTAATGAATGGCAGAATTTGGAATACTTTTGGCTTGAAACACAAATACTTTAAATACCGTCATAACCTGTATTAGTTACTTATGGCATACAATTATTCAAAAGAATATAAAAACATTTCTTTTTAAAATTTTGTTTTTATTGATTATTCTGTGTATTTACATTTCCGGTGTTATCCCCTTTTCCCCAATCCCATCCTCCCTCCCCCTCCCATTGCCTCCATGAAGGTGCTCCCTGTATAAGTATGGCTCTGGAAGGGCCCCTGAGTAGGCATCTATATCAGAATCCTGCCAGTAAACACTTCTTGGCATCAGGAATAGTGTGTGGGTTTGGTGGCTGCATATGGGGTTGATCCCCAGGTGAGGCAGTCTTTGGATCATCTTTTCTCCAATCCCAGCTCCTCTATTTATTTGTTTATTTCCTCCCATGAGTGTTTTGTTCTCCATTCTAAGAAGGGCTGAGACCTCCACATTCTGGCACTTCTTCTCTTTGAACTTCAGAATTTCTGTAAATTGTTTCTTGGGTATACCAAGCCTTTTGGGCTAGTATGTGCTTATCAGTGAGTAAATACCATTAGTGCTCTTTTGTGACTGGGTAACCTCACTCAGGAGGATAGCTTCAAGTTGCATCAATTTGCCTAGAAATTTCATGAAGTCATTGTTTTTAATAGCTGAATAGTACTCCATTGTGTATATGTACCACAATTTCTGTATCCATTCCTATGTTGAAGGACATCTGGGTTCTTTCCAGGTTCTGGATATTATAAATAAGGCTGCAATGAACATGGTGGAACATGTATCCTTGTTAGATGTTGAGGCTGCTCTAGCTTCTCTTGAGTATATACCCAGGAGTGGTATAGCTGGGTCCTCAGGTAGTACTATCATCAATTTTCCGAGGAACTGCCAGACTGATTTTCAGAGTGGTTGTACCAGCTTACAATCCCACCAACAATGGAGGAGTGTTCCTCCTTCTCTGCATCCTCCCCAGCATCTGCTGTTATTGAGTTTTTGATCTTATCCATTCTGACTGGTGTTAGGTGGGATCTTAGGGTGGTTTTGATTTATATTTCCCTGATGACTATAGCTGTTGAACATTTTTAGGTGTTTCTCAGCAATTCCATATTCCTCAGTTGAGAATTCTTTGTTTTGTTCTGTACCCCATTTTTAATAGTATTATTTGATTCTCTAGAGTCTAACTTCTTGAGTTCTTTGTATGTATTGGATAGTAGCCCTCTATCATATGTAGGATTTATCAAGATCTTTTCCCATTCTTTTGGTCACTTGATCTTTGACAAAGGAGCTAAAACATTCATTGGGAAAAGTACAGCATCTTCACCAAATTGTGCTGGTTCAAGTGGAGGTCAGCATGCAGAAGAATCCAAATCTATCTTTTCTTTTCTCTTTGTACAAAGCTCAAGTGCAAGTGGATCATAGATCTCCACATAAAATCAGATACACTGAAACTAATAGAACAGAAAGTGGGGAAGAACTTAGAACATGTAGGCACAGAGGAAATTTTCCTGAACAGAAGACCAATGGCTTATGCTCTATGATCAAGAATCGACAAATGGCACCTCATGAATTTGTAAAGCTTCTGTAAAGTAAAGGACATTGTCAAAAGAACATTTCTATTGCTTGATTCTCATGTACCCTTTTAGTTCTTGTAAAAATGTACTATATTCACAAATGAATAGAGTTGGATCTTCAGTGATAATTTAGCAGTTAATACTTGGCTACTCTTGCCAAGGTCCCACATTTGGGTTCTATCACTTACATCAGGGCTCTCATAGTTACCTGCAACTCTAGCTACAAGAGATCTACCACCCTGTCCTGGTCTTTATAGGAAACTGCACATATGTATGTACACATATCTGAACAGGTACATGATTAAAAAAAGAAGATCAAATAACCAGAAATATCTTTGAGTACTTTGGGTATAAGTAATTAATTTAGCATAAATCATTTCATTTTTTAGAATTTTGAGGGCTGAGAAGGTAGAAATGAGGATGAAAGGGTGCTGTACATTGTTCTATTAATGACTCACATATGTATATTTTTCTCATGATTTGAACAGTTTTACAATCAGTTATAGGGAATTTTAAGCATGTTATATATACTCAAACTTACTGTAGTATATGCTTAAACTTGATTAGAGTATTTATTTCATATATGGAAACATTAAACAAGAAGTTATAATCTTTAATTTTTTTCCACCATCAAGCCTGATTTTAGTTATCACCTTATATTTTTGTCTTTGTCAGTGATTTATTACTATGAAGAGACACCATGATCATGAAGACTCTTATAAAGGAAAACATTTAATTGGGGCATGTTTAAAGCTTCAGAGGTTTACTCTATTATTATGAGGGGTGGAAGCAAGGACTCATGGTAGCCTGCAAGCAGACATGGTGGTGTAGAAAGAGCTGAGAGTTCTATTTGCTTATCAGCAAGCAGCAGAGAGAGAAGGTGGAGGGAGGGAATTAGGGAGACAGACAGACAGACAGAGAAACAGACACAGAGAGAGGGGGAGACTGGCTTCAGTGTTTAAAACCTAAAAACCCACCCCTCCGTGACATACTGTCTCCAACAAGGCCACATCTTCGAATCCATCCTTACTGACACCATCACAGTATGTATATTTACCAGGGCTGGAGAGTTGTTTCTGTATTAAAGTCCCAATCATCATAGTGTAACTTTTGTTAGAGAATTTGCCATTTCCCTAATTTATATACATACATTCATTTGAAAGATACTTCTAAGTACAACCATTAGCATCCATATCTTACTATGTCCTATTTTAGGATTTTACTTTCCAGAAATAATTGTAAAACTTTCTTCAGGATTATGAATATACTACTGCTCAGCCCATCATGAAACATTTATTATTTGCTATTTATCTAAGTATATATGACACTTAGGCTGGCCTAATTGCATCTAAGAATATAGTATTTTCTCGATTCTGTGTTTTAAAAGCTCCTCAGGTTTGTGATGTTTAATGAAGGATAAGGCACCAAGCATTTATGATACTACATATATTCTAGATTTAAATGTTTAGTGCTTCCTTTTGACAACTAAGTAAAGATCTCCGTGCTAGCTAGAGATTTATTTTGGAAGTTGAAATATTGTGCTTTTAAAATGATTATGAGTAGCTTAAACTTGTATAGTTGTACACAGGGATGAATACATGATTGTTGTCACCTTATGTGATATATGAAAATAATAGGTACAATATTGTTGATAAAATTCTATTTATGTCTATGTTTATATTTCTTTTAATCCATAGCTAAGGCTTTTCCTTGATGCTAAGTATTTCCTCTGCATCACAAATTAGAGATTCTAATGATGCACAACAATAAGTATAGAAATCAACAGAAACACAGGTGACTCCATTCATCTTTTAACCAGTTAGTGGAAATGAAGGAAAATACATAGAATAGTGACATGCATGAGAAGAGAAGCAACCCTCAAACCTTCTTTGCCTTGTCTAGCCTAGCCTATCTGTGTTATGGATTTTATATGACGAACTAGAAATGAAATGCTATTAGTTAAAAAAGAAAGAGACAAAAGTCTAAAAAAAGCAGCCAGCAGGCTTAGAATACAATCTTTTGTTTTTCTTTCTGCCTCAGGTGAATAAGGGGGACCAAATGAATGCTTTGTAGCAGTTTTCTTCAAATCTGGGCTTTTTAACTCTAAAATTATGAACCTCATTTATATTTTATTCTGCATTTAAAATTTTTCCATGTATTTTAATCAGTCTTTCTATCCACTGTTTAAGATAGCTTTTCAGATAATTAAATTTTTTATTTTTTCCTCAGCTTTTCTCTGAAATGCTGGTAGAGCATGACTTATTTCCTTATTTAATCAGTTAGTGAAACTATAATGTAATTAAACTCATGATGGAACATGTTTTATCCAAATTTGAACTGATAGCTGAGGCTCTAACATTGGCTTAGAATGTCAAAATATTTTCACTGTAATGTTCTTCAGATCAGGCTTGGGTTGTATTTTGTAACATGTGACAACAAGGCCCATGTGGCTATCTGTTCTATAAATAAATATGTTACATAATGAAAACAGAATAAATTTTTGTGTACTTATTTATGGAGTACGCATTTTGATTGCATATTGGATGAGCAGACTGTTCTAAATAAGAATTGTTAGTCTTTGTTCTCATGATGATAGGCAGTCAGATATAAAACCAATATTCATTTTAATTATCCTAAGTGCTTAAAGGAGACATCCAGCAGATTAGGGAGGCCTCATTTGGGAGGACAGGGAAGGCTTCCCTGAGGAAGTGATATTTAAGCCTACTCTTTAATGATGAGTAAAGATTGGATAAGCACAGGAAGTACAAAAATATTTTTTGTGTGGGCGAATTAGAGCTTAATGTTTTAAAACTATATCTAGTGAATCTAAAAAGTGAGATAATCAGATCTAAGGATTTAAATTGTTTAAATATTCTAAGCTTTAGAACACCATGGAAATCCTTGAAATATGGCAAATTTAGAACTTGTCTGAAATTTAACCTAAATGTGTCTAGGTTTATTTAAAATATGTTTTGAAATAATACATAGATGCAAATTCGTTATTACTGGAATGTTTAGAAGGAAATACAATAAGCAGCTAAGGGCTCACATCTACTATAAGAACAAACTGATGCAAGAACCAAATCCAATAGCCTGCTTGTGTGTGCAGTGTGGGGTGTAAGAGCTCAAATGTTTTCTATCGCTTAATGCCTATTTCAATATGCCACTGCATAGGACACCTCCTCCCACCTGTCCTTTAGTCAGCAACTAGTGGGGACTCTGTCTGATATGTGGCTCTAAGTCATTCAAAATTAATTATCTTTTTCATAATATTCACCTAATAGGCAGCACATTTCATTGTGTAAGTCTAGGACTTAAAAACTTTTCAGAAGATTTAAAAGCAGAAGTTGATATATTTTCATTTCTCCGGTGCTTAACTGTTATGACATGGCTTTAGGTTTGTGGTAGTGTTCTAAGTAGTGCAGTCTTAATTAGTTAGAATTATGTACCTTAGAAGATTTAACTATTTATTCTTTCTAATGTTAAATGAGAGACAAAAACTCTTCAGATGCAGAGTAATGTATAGTAAGCTTTCAGCTAGTACAAAGCTGCCCATATGTGCTCATTTTCTTTTTTACTCGTATTCATTGCATCTCTCTGGTGTGTGGCAGTGGGGTGATACCATAAGAAACAAAGCAAGAGCCTTTGTATTTGAATTTTCAATATTTCCAGTGAAATGAAAGGTATGCACATTGTCACCAGACAATGAACTGGAAGCAGCACGTATCCTTTTGAATTTAGGATGGTTTTGTTTTGGCTTTGTTTTTAAATTAAGGCAAGATTGAAAAGCCTTGCTATTTCATTTCGGATGCATCCTACATGAGTATAATGTGAATGCTCTCTGAGAGCATATGCTATAGAACTTGTTGAAACTTCTGCAAGTTCTTTTACATCATTTATGGCTGTAAATTATTTCATGTTTACAGCAAAGAGTGAACACTCCAGAATAATAAATAGCTACCCATTTATAGGAATGTTCAAAAGTTCCAAGTATTTCTTGAACAAATGATAGACTAGGTTTATCATAATAGTGAAAGGTCCAAAACAATTTCTAGACATATTATCTATTTGAGACAGTAAAAATTCATTTAAATGTACATTTCCAAAATAGTTCCCATAATGTATATCAGAATGTATAACAGATATCTCTGGAAAATTTTAATGTATATATATCAGTCTTAAAAATTCTATGAGACAGTTTTTCTAGTGAGTGTTTTCCAATGTTGTAGAATTGTTGAAAAATTGTTGGCACATTTAGCAGTAATGATGCATAGCATTTTATTTGAATTGCTACAAATTAGCTGAAAGATGTGCATCTTTAAATTTAGTAATTTCTATGATATGTCTCACAAAATGGTTCTCCTCATTGAAATCTTTGTTGCAGTAAATAAATATATTTTTCCTAGGAAGAAATAGTCTACCCAGGGAAGAGCACACAAATTGTTTGTCAAATACCACATAGTCATACATGAAAGCATATATAGGAAATTCATATCTATACATAGAAACACACACACTCACACACATGCATACACAGAGACCATTTATGAAAACGTTTTCATGAATTTGAATAAAGCTGAAAGGGTACACATGAGGAGTTAGAGCAAGTAAATAGATTGATATATAATTATAACTTTAAAATGCTAAAAATTAATTTAAAGAAAAAAAGCCCCTATTCTAACTTGAAGTTTTTCTACACCTCTAGGAGCACAATTCTTTTTTTTTTTCTTTTGCATTAAAATCTTGCTAGTTACAATGAGCATAAAGTACATGTAAAACAAGATGTAACCTGGAAATAGTCAAAGTTTTCTTGGTGTGTAAAGATTAAGCATAATGATTTTTCATTTTCTTTTTTTTTGGCTTTTGTTTTTCTTGAACTTCATATAGTCTGTGAGTTGTTTCTGGG
The DNA here is from genome assembly GCF_963924665.1 of Micromys minutus. NCBI lineage: Eukaryota > Metazoa > Chordata > Mammalia > Rodentia > Muridae > Micromys > Micromys minutus. The sequence continues at coordinate 69,111,842 of NC_137970.1, forward strand.
ATGTTAAGAGCTTTCTGGGGTTAGTATCCAATTATCAGTGACTGCATATTATATCTGTTCTTTTGTGCCTGGGTTATCTCACTCAGGATGATATTCTCTAGATGTAACCATTTTCTTAAGAATTTGGTTAAGTCATTGTTTCTGATAGCTGAGTAGTACTCCATTGTGTAAATGTACCACAATTTTTGTATCCATTCATCTACTGAAGGACATCTGGGTTCTTTCCAGCTTCTGGCAATTATAAATAGGGCTGATATAAACATTGTGGTGCATGTAACAATTCTTGTCACAAACTGAACAACAGATATTTTCCCATGTAATTTTGGAAATTGCTAAAATTGGTATTTTTGAAGATGTATACTAAATTTATAAAAACCTATTGTGGCTAATTCATGATGTAAAGACTTATTTAGAAGAATAATGAAACATTAAGGACATGGTATGTAAGGGTATGTTTGCTAGGCACATAGCAGAAAAGAGGAAAAGTAGAAAATTTATAAGTTTATTGGTTGTAGGTTATCATTGAAAAATGGGCCATGTAGAAAAACAAACCCTCAGCCATGTATTTATTTTGATTCTGTGTTTTGTCCAGTCACTGTCAGTTTTGTCATTTTTGATAAGGTTCTTGATGTAATGAACTCAGTTTCCTTATTTGTAAAATGGGCATAATTACATTTTGCCTGGCAGTTTTTAAGGGTTAGTATAATAAGCATACATGGAGTGTCCCACATTACTCTATAGGCAGAGATATGTCTCAAACAGTGTCGCATGCCTGTGATTTCAGCACTCAGTATGCAGAGCCACTAATCAGGAGATTTTAAGGAGATCATGGACAACATAGTGTGAACCTATTTCACAAATCAGAGGGTGAGAATCCAGCTCAGTGGGACTAGTTGTCTAGGAAGTCGACAGCTTTGGTATTTTTTTTCCCAACATGTTGTTGAAAATGATAATAAAGAAGCAGTCAGTGTGCATAGTATATGGAAACCTATATTTGGTAAACTGCAGTATAATTTGTGTTTATATCTTCAAAAACAATTATGTAATAGTATATAATGAAATTTAGAAAATAATCTCGTGTATAATCAAACAGCCCTATGTAACTCACCCTGGAATTAAATAATCTTTCCTTTACTCGATGCTCAGTTACTGTAACTGTTGCCCAATATTAAGAGTCAGTTAATTTTTGTTACATATTAATAAAATTTGTGAATATACATGTTTTTAGACACGAGAATAGTCCTTGCTGTTATGTGTACAGCAATTGATAGGCAGGGACTTTCTTGCAAGTTCACATTTTTCTTAATGCATAAGACCATGTCTCTCCTGACAACTCAACCCATCATATTCCTTGACACAGAGGATCTGCTAACGGATCTAATGTTATTCCAAAATTTGTTTCAACTTTGAAGTAACCTAAAGAATCTACAGGCTTTGTATTTTTGTTAGATTCTTGGTATTTTCTTCCCAAAGATGCACATAATATAACAGACTCCTTTGAGAGTGCTGTTTTAAAAGTGGTTTTGCCCTTAATTATACTGGTTAGAAATGTCAAGATAGTGCATTAACCTACTGCGCTCCAGATGGCTGACTTTCTTTTTTTTTCCCCTCTTGTCTTGTTATGTCTGAAGAATATGGGATTGGCAGCAGAGCACTTTAATTGATGTCAGATTTGGGCAGTGTCATTTTTTCCGTTTTATACAGTATAAACATGCACTTAAATATGCGGTGCATTGCATATATTTAATAGGTTTAAAGTTTCATTCATATTGTGCCATAGTTTATAAGGAATTTATCTTAACATTCGAAGATTTTTAAGGTTGTATATGTATCTTTTGTGTTTTAAATTTCATTATTTTCCCTTTTGAAAAATACACACTAAGATTATAAATCATATAATATGATCTACTCAGTTCTATGTCTATTGTTTTATTTTGATGAAATGGGACTGTGTGTTCACTCACATTCCAATTCACAATAGCAGTGCTTAGATATAAGAATTCTGTAAGCACAAAAGCATGGTTGGTAATCTATAAAACTAATGCCATTGTATTTATAATGTTATATTACTGTTCTTTTGCCATACTTTCATATTATTATAGGTATCACTCTTTTGGGTGAGAACATTGTTATGCTTAATGCTAGTTCAGTATCCTGCCTCAATTATTTTTTTCAACTTAGGTTGGGGTTTGGGAGCAAACAGAATTTTGTGATATTCATTGTGTACTCATTGAGAACTAAAATTGGTTCTTATTCAATAGGGATCAAATGTTTATCAGAGAATTTTAAATAATTTCTAAATTTATCACATCTATAGGGAATAAATATAAGGATTTGAATTTGTGAAATAAATTCAGTTTGCTGAAATGAGGCCCAAAAGACCATTTCTAGAGTCCTCAAATTTGTATTGAATAATCTAAAAAAAAAATCTGGCTTTTAAAAAACAGTAGTGAGAAGATTATGCTATTAATATATTATTTGGTTTCAAAGATGCTAGTTCATTTAACATGCAAATTTAGGAACTAGTTAGTTTTACTCTGGTAATTTTTTACATTGTAGTAACTTTTTTTGTTATCATTTCAGCCCATGTATATGAAAGTTAAAGTGCTTTATTAAAACATGAACTCATTATTGAATATCTCTATTGTTTTCTGTGTTTATGTTTCTAAATGTATATCCTACTCAAAGATTTTTGGTTTCAATTTACTTTTTTTAATTTAAGCAAAAGATTTATTTTCATTTATTGTCTCTGTGTGTTTGCATGCCTGTATATATGTGTAACTTACGAATGCCTGGTGTCTACAGAAGCCAGAAGGAATGAGATCCCTTGGAACTGTAATTAGAACTGACCTGTAGGTTCTAAGAAGTGAACTATGTCTATGAAAAGACATCAAATATTCTTAAACCCAGGAGCCACCTCTCTAGCCCCTATTTTATTTTGAGACAGGGTCTCACTGTATAACCTTGGCTGTCTAGGATATCACTATATAGATCATGCTAACATTGAATTCCTTATCTGCCTGTGCCTCCTGATTGCTGGTGTCAAAGGGATGTTTATTCATGGTTGTTCTGCAATTTATTTTTTTAGTGTTAGTATATACAATTATGTGTATCCATGTTATACAGTTTGATGTGCTGTAGAGTGCATAGGATTAAATATAGTTAACTAACAAATATATCATCTTAGTTATTCTAGTAAGAACCCACATCTCTTGGTATTTTTCACGGATATAGTATACTTAAGTATAGTCTACCATTCCCTGAATTTACTCCTCCTGACTCAGTGGACATGTATTATTTCATTAAATATCATTCTAATCCCTTACACTCCCAACAAAGCTAACCTGTGGTAACTTACATCCTACTCTGAATTTCTATCATTCTATCACATAACTTTATATAATTAGATTATGCAGGTTTTGTCTTTCTGTGCAAGCTTAATTTCACTAAGTATAATCTCTTTGTGTTCTTCCATGTCACTGAATATTAGAGTTTTTCAGTTATTTAGTTATTTCAGAGTCATTGAAAGGCTCCTATAGTCACAGTGAAGTTGAACTTTCCCCTCCAGCTCTCCCCTCCATATTGGACACCATGGATCATGGGTGGTCTTTGTGTATGTCAAGGTAGAGTCAAGGCAAAAGGGGTATAAAGTGAGCCTTCTTTTTTAAGGAGAGTGTCTTTGTCTATTTATTTTGTGGTGCAAGGGCACGTCCTGGGCTTTCTCTCTACTTATTCAGTATGGTGCTCTTTCCTTTGGTTAGAAGGCAGTTGATTTTGTAGGAAGGAGTGAGGCCTGAGAACTCCTATTCTGTCACCATTCATCTCATTGCTCACATTGATGCTTGGTTTCACACCATCTCACTCTGTTGGGTCTTTTGAAAAAAGGAGGACAAGAAGCAAATGCTGACTCAAAGTCTCAGGGTATACATTGTTCTCTTGTTTATTTTGAACACAATTTTATTACTGCTACTAAGGAGTAAGTATGTTCAGTGATTAAGCATGCAGGCCTTATAGTTAGACAGATCTGAGATCTAACTTCAGGCTATATTGCTTATCTTTGCAGTAGTTTTGCTCAGGTTTTCCAAGCCCCAATTTCCTTTTGTGTAAGATGCAGATAGATGGCACTAATACTTTAGAAAGCTGCCTTGCCCTGAGGAACATGTTGATTTTTTTTTCTTTCTTTATTATCCCAGCCTTTCAACCCACTTATGTAGATGAAATACTTTGGTGTCTTCAATGAATCTCTTTCCTTCTTTTTTTCTCATTTTCATTGGATATTCTCTACATTTACATTTCAGATGTTATTCATTTCCCCCAATCCCATCCTGCCTCTATTGCCTCCATGAAGGTGCTCCCTCTCCCACCTCAGCACATTGGCATTCTCCTGGTGAGGCAGTATCTGGATGATCATTTCTTTAATTCCTGCATGGGATTAAATGAGTTCTTAAGTTGAATAAACTGTTTCTTGTGTATTCAAGCTTTTTGTGTTAGTATCTGCTTGTAAGTGAGTACATACCATTATTATTATTATTATTATTATTATTATTATTATTATTATTATTATTATTATTATTATTATTATTATTTGTGACTGGGTTACTTCACTCAGGAGGATAGCTTCAAGTTTCTTCAATTTGGCTAGGAATTTTATGAACTCATGGTCTTGGTTTCAGTTTCTTAGATTCTTGTTATTGGTGCTGCTAGGTGATCTTGTTGTCTCTGACTGGAGCTTGTCTCTCCTGTGGGTCTGCGGGCCCGTGGTCTCTAGAGGAAGATTGTTCCTGTATGTTCAGCTTTCAGGGTAGGCTGCAAGTTCCAGTGTCGGGGTCCTAATGAAACTAGGCCGGCTCTGTCCTTGAGCCTGAAGTGTGTGTTCTCAGCCAGCACCACTACCTTGGCCCTCAGAGTTCTGGGTGGCCTCTCCTGGATAGTCAGTGGGGAGGGAGTGTGGACTTAACTCTGGGCTCAGGAGTGAGAGCTCTCCTGCAGCTCTTCCGGGCTCCCATCAACTTGTGGGCAGGCCATTACTCCTGATGATACTGGGCTGGGTCTGGCCTTGGACAGGAAGTGTCTGTTCCTAGGCAGCACCTCTACCTCGGACCTGAGAGTTCAGTGCCTCCTCTCTGGGATAATCAGTGGAGAGCGAGTGTGGACTTGCTCCTGGGCTCAGGAGTGAGAGCTCTCCTTTGGCTCTTCCTGGTGCCCAGCAACCTGTGGGCAATCTGCCAGTCTTGATGAAACTGGGCCAGGTCTAGCCTTGGGCAGGAAGTGTCCATTTCCAGGGAGCACCACTACCTGTGCCCTGAGGGTTTTGGGTGGCCTCTCCCGTTATAGACAGTGGACAGGAATTGTGGACTCACCTCTGCTCAGAAGTAAGAGCCCTCCTGTGGCTCTTCTGGGTGCCCAGCAACTCGTGGGGAAGCTGCCAGTTCTGATGAAATTGGGCAATCTCTTTTCTTCTAACTGTGGTACTTTTAGGACATTTGTCTTTGATAACTAAATAGTCATTATATAAATAAATACAAAAATTAAATAGCCAATAAAATTTAAATTAAACCACTCTTAATTGGTAAATAGTTTTGTGACTCTAAATTGCCATTCATGATGTGAATAGACTGCAGGGCTGACACTGTTGGACTCTTTGCCTACAGTGCCATATAGGATGACCGAGAGTAACACCTGTGTTTTCTGTCTGGTCTGCAGTTAAATTTTAATTAGTATAGGCAACATGTGGTGATGTCATTTGGTGTTTACTTTGGTTCACATACTTTTTCATACTCAGATCATTTCATTAGGATTCAGTAATGAATGTTTCACTTCCCAGCAAAAATATAATCTGAGATACGATTATAAAAGCAGAGCCTAATTAGGGTGTGAGACTTGGTTTGAGGTGGCTATTCAAGTAATTTAGTTCATGCTTAGTGTTATCATGTTTAAAAATAAGACTGCAGAGTTTTAAGTTTACCTAGCATAGCACAAAATCCATTAGACAATGTTGGAGATCTCTAGTTTGAGAATTATTAAGCTGTGCTCCAATTTCATTGATATACTAGTAAATCTCCAAACATGCTGGGGTTGAGGGTTTTATATCTAAATGTTTAAGTTTTGACCAAAATATCCTAGTTTGCCTTATGTGGTTAGCATTTATTTGTCTTTGAAAGTCTTACATCTATTCTTACAGGTCTCATACTGTGCCACCTATTATGATAATCTTTTCTCTGCTCATTACCTACCAGGGTATGAGCTCTGCTATAAGAACATTGGGTCTCGGATTCTCATTGTTCCACCAGACCTGTGAACAAACTAAATGTTAAGTGGAAATGTTATAATATAAGAAGGACCCTGTATACTCTAAAACAGATACTTTGTGATCCTGTTGTTAGTTCATAAAGATAGTGAAAACTTGCATTATTAATGCATGAGTAGAAAGTAAGTTGGTCAACTCAACTTATTTTTAAATAAAGGAAAATTTTGTTCTGGATATAGAAGCCTCCTATGAACCGCATATTTAAAATATCTGGGCCTTTGAAATTTCACAGCTCAATGGGCTTAAAACTTTATTTTATTTAACTCTAGAATTGCTCTTTTAGTAGGAAACTTCTGCAGAATATGAATATATAAATGTGCAAATGAACTCATTATTAGTGGAACAGAAGACAGACTTTCCCAGTTATCCCACATTTGGTACATTTCCTCCTTAGCCATTCAAGATTTCCTATGGACTCTCAAATAAACTTTTAATCTTGTACCTGAGATATACATCCATTCTTGAATATTTCAGGAAGATTATCAGTCTAATTCTGCTTCAAAAAATAGTTGAGTAGAAGCTTCCAACTTTATGCCACCTATAATTTTTCACAATGTAATTATTTGGCTATTCATGAAATTAATGACAAAATGATATGTCATATGAATTTATATTAATTAAGTGATTACTATACACCAGTATACTGAATACATTTTATTATCAGCTTGAAACAACCTAGTGTCACTTGTGGAGATGGAAGCTTAGTTGAAGATTTGCCTGGAAAATATTGGCATTTGGCCCTACTTGTAAGAAACTGTCTTGATTGATAATTTATGTGGGAAAGCCCAGCCCACTCTGGGCAGCACAATTCGTAGGCTGATTGTTTTGTGCTATATAAAAAAGCCAGGTGAGCATAACTAGAGAATAAATCTTTAAACAGTGCTCCTGTGTGGTTTATAGATCAAGATCCAGCCTTAACTCCCTACCCTTATGGTAGAGTGTAACCTGAATGTTGTAATATGAAAACAAACCCTTTCCCTCCCAAGTTGCTTTTGGTCAGAATGTTTTATCACTACAGTAAAACAAACTGGAACATCCAGACATTCTTCCTTTAAAAGGTTATTATTTTACTCTTGCATCAAGCCTAAGAGCAGAGAACATATTATTTTCATTTTGTAGAACAGGAACCTGTGGTCAAGGAGTCAAGTGACAAATTGACCTGTTTCACATAGGCAATAAGGGTAAAGGATGGTGAGGAAACTTTTGCTACGCTTCCCCTTTCTTACTTTATTGGGAATAACATAGACACCCCCTGGAAGACTATGTAAAAATCACTTTTTAGGATTATCTCCTCTAGTTAGTCTCAGATGAAAAGATCATAGGAAATTTGGTGAATTTGGCAGTGAACTGAGTAATATTCAATGCAATTATTTTGGTGGATAGTACTTACTTAACGGCTGGGAAAGGGAGATGTTAGAAATTAATGGGATCACTTCTTATTTCATGGAAGACGTTTTTAAATTTTTCTTTCCAATTTATACCTCATTATATACTTAAAATGTAGCTTATACTTAGATTTCAGTAAATATTTTTAATCAACAACACGATTATTAAATAGGATTTGCTACATTGTCTAAAATTAGTATTGAAATTGGATCTGTAAAATGATAAAGCATATAGTGAAAATATTAATCTTATATTTCTCTATAGTTTTGCTTATAAATAGCCAGTGTTAAAAAAGATTTCATACACATTCCTACCCTTAACTAGTACAGTATAATTGATTGACTCCTTTCTATTTTTTAAAGGATCTATTTATATAGGGGTGCATCTTTCTTTCTCAAAATGTTGAATAAGGGAAATGAGATATGATTTCAAAATACAAGAAATAGGTCACCACTAGGCTTCTTAACGTGTCTTAGGCTTCTTAGCCACAGTGAGGAGACTTTGTGTACCATCTTAGTGTCATATATTTAATTGCTAAATATCAAATACATAGTGATAAAAAGAAAAACATTTACTCTAAGATATAGTATTCAAGTATTTCCAAAGATTGTAATATTCTAAGACCTTATAAGATATTATCATGTACTTACCTACAGATGGAGGTTCTAATGAAGTTTATGCCTCATCACTAAAATCGTTCTTCAGTTGGTAAATGGCTAAGTAATCTGTAGTAATAGCTATACTGTGAGATGCCATTTATTAATTGATAAATGGCATGCTCTATTGATTTATGCAGCAATCTGTATAACTCTCCATGGTATCATGGTATATAACAGAGAACATCGTAGATTGATACCTAGGGTATATCATACATGTATGTAACATTAACAATTACAAATAATAAAAATGGCAAACAAATTAGTGACTTTCAGGTTAGAAATCTGTGATAGGACTATGGATGTACTTATGGAAGGGCAACATGAGGAAACTTTCTGGGAATTGAGCTGTCTGAATTTAACTGCATTAATCTACAGGTGATAATATTACATACAACTACATTCATACAGAACACATATAACACACCTACAAATAAATGTACATAAAATGTGGACACTCTGAATAAGGTATTTGTGTTTTTGTCTATATCGGTATTGCAGCTGTGATATTAGAATGTTTCTTTGTAGGACACTGTGATTAGGGAAAACAAGAGTTCTTTCTGAATTGTTTTTTACAACTTCATGTAGGTTTCCACTATTTTGAAATAGTTTACAAATTTAGAAATGGTAAGATACGTCTGTATGCTATTTTTGAAGTAACAGAAGAGGGTGGAATGTTATATGGAATGAGCACAAATATTTCAAGTACTCCCACAATTGTGGTGTGTTTAGTATAGTAGAACACTGTAGGTAACTAAATTGGATAAGCTGCTATTACCACTGTAGCTTTTTTTGTACATTCATAATATCAAAGAGCACCAAATTTTCCTTAAAGGTTACTGAAAATAAAATGGTTATGTCTCCCTTTCAAAATGTGCATATTACCTGGCTTGAGACCCCAGCTTAAAAATCTATGGATTGGTTTTCTCTGTTTATATATCATTATCAGATATATATCAAAGACTTCTCTCATTTGAAAGAAAGACACAATGCTTACAGTTTTTTATCTCAAGTAATATGAGTGGTGATGAGATCTCACAAAAATATTAGGCACACCTTATAGTTTTAAAGAGTTACTTGATGTCATCCACCCATATGTACATTGTTTACAGTAATTACTTGATAGTAGTTTTATAAGGCAATTGTTGGCAAGTTTTACATATAGAATGAACTTACCATTTATTGTTAGATACAAAAGAAAATATTCAACTCATTGGCTATTACCCATACTGACAATTGCTGAATAATACTAAGTATTGATATTTGATTTCACTAGCAAATTACAGTGCTTTCTCCCATCATAAGTGAAGTCCAAGTTTCTATATTAAATAAGGTATATTTTAGGAAATGAGCTTGTATTTTGATATAACCATTGTGCTTTAAATTATCACTTTTTATTGCAGTTAATGTTAAAATGTAAAACTTTTATTTTTTAACGAATTGTTATCGCAAACTATTTTGTTTACTAAATATATACATGCACAAACACACATGTATACACTGTGATACAATTCCATTGTTGATGTTATATATATGATAATCTAGATTTTCTATACAATTAAAGTCTTTAATGCATCAAAGTTATAGAGTCCAAGACTATCAAAGAACAAATATCCATATATAATGTTATCAGAAACACCAACATTTAATAATAATAATAAAATTTAGTATTCTATTCACATATTTATTAGATAAGTTAGATAACTTTCTTTTAAAAGACATCTTTAGGTGGGTGGGGAGGTGGGGATGATCTGGGAGAAGTTAGGGGAGGGAGAACTATAATCATAATATATTAGGTGAAAAATATCAATATCAATAAAAGATATCTAAATGTTTACTAATGTGTTTGATTTTTTAAAATATTACTATAGTCTTCATTATTAGAACCAATACTTAGATTCATATGTGCTAGACACTTTGATTTTCTTATTTAAATTATGAAACTAGTATGGAAAATGGCTTTTTAGTTATATTGTTAATCTTATAGGATCCTCTTATGGAACAACAGAGGAAGTCTTTGTAGATATAATGCCCAATGTCCTAACAAAGTATTGTATATTTGAACGCTACAGTAATAGATAAAAAACTCATTTTGCTCTAGTAGCCAAAGAAACTTAACTTGTTTATGTATGAAACATAGTGAATTACAGTCTCTTAATTTGCTTGTCTTTAGCTACCATAAAACACTGAACAGAAGCACCTTGGGGAGGAAACGGTTTGCTTAGATTACATGTCCCTATCAAAGTCTGACTATCATGAGAGTGTGTCAGGTTAGGAACCTACAAGAAGGAACTGAAGCAGAATTCACAGAGCATTTCTTCTTTACTGGCTTCTTCCACAAGGTTTGCTCAGCATTCTTTCTAGTATCACCTGTCCAGTGGAGGTACCACTTCCCAGCCAGCTAGCTCCCCCCACATCAATCAAGAAACCACAAACATGTTTACAGGGAAGATTGATAGACATGTCCCTTCCATGAGCTTCTTTCATCTCTGGTGACTCCAGTCTTTGTCAGGTTGACAAAATCTAACCAGTCCTCTACTGCAGTTGATAGCAATTGGTATCTGTGTGTATACTGAAGTTGGAAGACCTATGTGCAATCTAATGTCCAGAGCATGATATATTGACAATAAGAATGCCAAAGCCTTTTCTCAAATTAATAGTAAATTTTTTTTACATTGAAAAATGAAAGAAAAAGATTTGTTTCAAGTCACTAACCTCAGAAGTGATTATCTCCACTGCATACTTAGAATGTTCCTCTTAGAACATTGCTTTTCTAGTTCTGATATTGAATTTTTATTTTACTGCAATGGAGGATGTGGCCCAATGTATCTTTTAGTTCTCTCTACTGTGTTAGAATAATACAAGCATAGCCATACAGACAAGTTTCTACATTCTACTGATTTTCAAATTAAGGAATGTCTTCAAATTAATAAGGATTTTTTTTCACCTAGCTTTGGAATAGCAGAGTATATGCTAACAGCTAACTCTGTCTGCATTATTTTTTAAATATCAAATGGGAACCGTGGTAATTTTCATTAATCTCATACAGAGCAGCTAATTAAAATTTCAATTATTACTCATCCATTATCTAGTTATTGCCTTTGTTCAGTATCAGAACAGGATGTTAATAATAAGCCATTCGTGTATTACAGCCCTATTAAGTACAGTGAGATTTAGTTTAATTTATTGCCCTGTTTTGTTTCAGGGTTATTTCTTTAATATTATGTTGTGTCATATTGACTATGCCAAAGATACACACTTGAACATTTTTTCAATAGAGATTTCAGACGCAAATACCTGTTGCATCAGTTGTTTATTCAATACTGGGAAAAGTAGCATAGAAAGAAATTGATTATCTGAAGTTCCAAATATTTATACTTTCCTCCTGAAACCTGTATAATTGTTATGCTCAGTTATCTATTCCCCAGACTCTTTGTATTTCAAATGTATAGACCTGGCTGTCCTAGAACTCACTATGCCAACCAGACTGGCCTTGAACTCAGAGATCCAACTGCTTCTGCTTCCTTAGGGAAGATGTGCACCACAGTGCTCTGCTGGATTCTTTATTTCCATAATAAAAATATTAAAAGAATTTACCTTCAAGAATCATTCTAACCCTAATATGCTATCATGTTTTTATTATGTCAAGCATTAACTTATGTTTAAACTCAAAATATTGTGAAAAAATATAATTCTACAAACTTTATTATTTTATATGCTAGTTTGCTTCCATTCCTTGTAATATTTGAGTATCCAGATAATATAACTTAAATTTCCTTCCAAAGTACATCATCAGTGGCTTTATGCCTACAGTCTTGACCATTTGGGGCTTGCCAGGGAAGAATTGTCAGAAGTTCAAGGCCAGCCTGGGCTACATAGTAATTTCAAAGTAATCCTATGCTACATAGTGAGCCCTGCTCTCAAAAAAAGTAAAGAAAAAGATATCAACAAAAAATGAGAGCATATTTAAAGAATATGAGTTAGTAGATGCACAGAAGGTTAATCTCTACCATAGTGTTCCTGGTCTAAGTTTCCATAAACAGCATCTCAGCCATGATGTTATGTGTTCATTAAAATAATTCTATTAAAGTTCAGTTAGCAAATGAAGTTAACATTTTTTGCATCTATGATAAGATATGTGTGTGTGTGTGTGTGTGTGTGTGTGTGTAGTCATATTTTGAATATCATTATATTCACTATGCAGTGTTTTAATAGGAGATATTTATTGCCCAGATACCATGCATGAACAAAATGGTTTATAAATAATGGTTTATACAGAACGTTGTGTTATGCACAGTACAATTTACCATTCAGTTCTTTGAATAATTGTGGGGCTTTCGATAGGGCATGGAGGTGAAGTGTTTTCTTATTGAGTTTAAGGCAACTTGTCTCAGCCCCTGTTTAAAAAAACAGGTGGGGGTGCTCCTACTACTTACCCCAAGTAAAATATTGATATACTGTTACTTTTTGTAATTAAAAATTTGGGTTTTTTTGGTCTGTAAAGATTAAACATGATGATTTTTAACTACCAATAATCAGTACATGTATCTCTGTTTTTTAAATAAAATTGTAAGGAAAAATGTAAAAAAAATTGTTTCTTTTTTAATCCTGTGGAAATTGTTAGATCTCCCCATTACTTAGGTAAGAGGACTCCAATAAAACACACAGTGTTTAGAAATGCCATAATGTTATTTATATAGTCTATGTTTTCTTTTACTTGCAAGATTTAAAGAAAAAATGTTGTCTGTCTAAAGTGGTATCTTCTGTTTCTTTTGTAGGGAGGCCTAAAAAACAGCAAACATGAGTTCACCCTTTCTTCACAAGAATATGTTCATGAATTGCGATCAGGAATCTCAGATGAGAAACTTCTCAACTGCCTGGAATCTCTGAGAGTGTCCTTAACCAGCAATCCTGTCAGGTAGTCGGTTCTTATTGTTTTGATAGGATTCATATATTTTGCATTCTATATGGATATTTGGAGGTAGAATCAGATATGTTACTTTAACCTCAAGTTTTTTTCTAAGAAGTATAGGATTATCTAATAGAATAACATTGTCTAATTTTCAGGTTCTAAACGTTTAAAAAATATATTTAGCTAATTTGACCTTTAATAATGTATGATTTAAAAATATAGATATTTGTGGAATATTTATTTACATTTTGATTATGTAAAATAAATCTATAAGTAAAATATTAGCATTTGCATGATCATCTATTTGTGTACCCAGATAAATTTATTATTTAATGTGTAAAACATACTAATTACATTAGTTTAAATTTTGCTAATTATATGTAATTATGTAAAAAATTTCACTTGTTTATATTTTACATAGACTAACCACATTTTTTATAATTGGAACAGCACAAAATATTTTATGAACAAAAAATGAAATAGAAATGATTAAAAACCTCCTTAGTATTTTGTACATTATTAAGAAAAAGTTTCTTGATAGCAATGGGTGGGCAAATAATTCTTTCTTTATTGCCAATAATGGGCCTTAAAATTAGTAATACCTCAAATAATACTTTATGAAGAAAAATAGATTTCAGTGCAATATTATATTATCCTGCAATCTTCATACTAGAGTATCACTGTCTTGAGTTCAGAATTTACTAAAATTTGGGTATATAATGAAGCTTTGTAATTTTATTCATATGTCTAGTATACTTAAGTTCAGTTCCTAAAGCACTGAAAATAAATTCCGTATAAATCATTTAATTGGGATTAAGTATAGATTCCAATATACTGCTTATTTATATTCATACTATACTTGGCATAATATGTTTGCCAAATTTTGAGATTTAGAATTTCATAGTACAGGGTTAAGATGTGGCATTCTTTGGGTCGTGAGAATCAATGGCTGCTCTCTTGCCATTTTAAAAATTATGAGCTTTAACAGTTTTTGTAATCTCATTCAAAGGTTTGAGATCTTTATTGTTTTTTATTTCTCACACTCTCACTTGATAACCCTAGCTAGCCTGGAGCTCACAATGTTTGCTGTCTGTGAATGTCTACTAATCCTCCTGTCCTGGCCTGATCAATGTTAAGACACCATACCCAGCATGAATATGACTTATCTGAGAATGGAAACTAGAATATACTCTCACCCCACTGGCACTTTACTCCCTATCAGTTGCAGTGCCCTTACCCATTAAAATACTTAGTTGCAAACATCCCTTTGAGTGCCCTTCCCTATTAAAATACTTAGTTACAAGCATCCCATTGGGCAGTTCATGAAATGAACATATTCTGTGTATGCTCTATATTTTCAACTGTGGGAGGGTGGATCTGTGAGATTGTGTGAAGTTCTGAGTTTGCCTGGGCAATGGTATGTGAAACTCATTAAACTAAGCCATTAAAACCAAACCGAAAGTAAAGTCTCATGAATGCCACTACTTGGGATTATGGATCAAGGGTTCACAGGACACCTGTTAGGTTTCTGGCACCAATATTGGACAGCTCTCATCCACCAGTAACTCATCTTGAAGGGAAGGACTCCCATTTTTGACATCTATGAACATACACACACACACACACACACACACACACACACACACACACACACACACAGAGAGAGAGAGAGAGAGAGAGAGAGAGAGAGAGAGAGAGAGAGAGAGAGAGAGAGAGAGAATAACCACCCCCACTCAATGGAGAGACTAGTACATATTTTTCCTAGTCCAAATGCATCTTTATAAAGATATAACAAAGTGCTTGATATCACATATAGAACGTATTTTTGTTTTTAAGACTATTATTTTTATTTAGTTGATTTGAGGCAAGGTCTCTCTATGAAACCTAGGTCTTTTTGTGTAACCTAGCTTAGACAATCATGGAACTGTGTAAACCAAGTGGACTTCAAACTGAATATTTTCCAGCTTCAACTCTGTGTGTGTTTGGGTTACAGTTGCTGGGCAGTTGGCACAGTTCACAGTTTTACAATTCTGCATAGCAACAGAAGGCCTGTGAAAGAGGGCTATGTGATCTCATGAGAGACTTGGAGCTTAAGGGTACCAACTGCCCTTCCTGCTAGCTGACTGGCTGCACAGGAATTGTGAAGTTGTGTATGAGGGTAGGCATGGGCATTCTGCCGTAGCCTTCCATGTCTTTCTTGCTCATTATGTATTGTCTACCGAGTCAGCGAGCTTTTGTGAAGAAGTCACACCAGGAGACAACAGGCTTAGACATATATTGTGTGGAGAAGAGACCTTGTTGAGCCATTAAACCTCACCAAGTTCTCAAGAAATGATGAGTAGGGGTGGGTTTGGGAGCCAAGACAGTTTCTTTGGTGGTGTTGGAGCTAATGGAAGTCATGAGCAAGCAAGAGCTCAGGCATTGGGTTTGCTCTGTCTGGAATATGGAGGCCCCAACACATAAATCATTATACTGTGCTGTATAAGTTGCTAAGTGCTATTGAAGTTGACAGTGTGTCTAGATTAGGGGTTTTACAATTCACCATGTCTCTGTCATAGGGATGGTAATGGAGGCAAAAACATTTCATAGTACATGTGTGTGTACAAAATCAAAGCCATGGCCTCGAAGGACATTGAAAGCAGGCTGGATTTGGCTAAAAGGAGATCCAATGAGCACCTGATTCCTCTGCCTATTGGAGTGTATGTTAAAGTGCTTGGTTTCCTCCAGGACACATTGGGAACCAGACAGCTCAAAATCTTGAACATCTGTGTTCTGGAAGACAAGAACTAGCTGTCCAGACACACACTACAAATTGTCAATGCCCATTTGATGCTGTATCAAAGCCATGGAGGCACAGCCACAGAAATCCAGTCTATAGTCCAGGCCTGAGTCCAAGTAGCAGCTGCCAGGGTTTCCAGGGTATCTGTTCTTAACTTGATCAATGTGGGGATTCTGCATCTGATCATCTGATTGGAGAGTGCTCTCACCGGGCGAGGAAGGCTATCAGCAAGCTGTGAATAGAGCCCCTTGGAGTTACAGATGATACCATCATACATGCCATGGAGGGATATCTCTTCACACCCTAGATACATAGCACCTTTAAGTTGCTGGCTGAGACAAAAGAACTGACTTTATGGTTTCTGAAGATGCTTCTGTTCTGCTGTTTTGATTTTTTAGGATGTACCATTTCAAACAAAAAAGAAAATAGAAAAAAAAGTTAAAGATCAAAACCCAAAACAAGATAGGCTTTGTGTGTGTGTGTGTGTGTGTGTATGTGTGTGTGTGTGTGTGTGTGTGTGTGTGTGTGTGAGAGAGAGAGAGAGAGAGAGAGAGAGAGAGAGAGAGAGAGAGAGAGAGAGAGAGACAGACAGACAGACAGACAGACAGAAATACCATAGCATTAGTAATAGTGTTAGGTCTTGGGCCTCCCATTGAGCTGGATCCACACTGCAAGACCCACTAAGTAACTGAAAGAGTCAGATAAAAATATCTACATCCAACCAAGGGACAGAAGCTGGTGACCCCTGTGGTTGAATTAGGGAAAAGCTGGAAGAAGCTGAGGAGGAGGTTGACCCTACAAGAAAACCAGTAGTCTCAACTAACCTGGACCCCCCAATATCTCTAGAATCCTGAGCCACCAACAAGGCAATGTACACCAGCTGATATGAGGCCCCTAACTTATATACAAAAAAGGACTTCTGGGTCTGGGTTCAGTCAGAGAAGATGCCCTTAACCCTGAAGAGACTGGAAGCCCCAGGGAATTTAGATCTCTGATGGGATGGGTGGGGTGGGGACATCCTCATGGAGAAAGAGGGGGAGGAGGTATAGAATGTGAAATAGTCAGAGGGTGAACTGGGAGGAAGATGAAGACTAGATTGTAAAAATAAAAAATAAATAAAAATGGAAAAAAATAACAAAACTAAACATAATTCTCAGATGACATTTGTAAACAGTATGCTATTACTATCTCCATTAACCTTGTCTGTTCTCTGAAGATAGTTGAAAAAAGAGTGATGGACCCAATGGCTTGGTTTGATTACCAAAATAATAGAAAACCCCTATGGTAGTTTTGTAAGAGAAAACAAATTTGTGTTCAAATTAGAATTATTTGCCATGTTAACTTTACCTAATTATAGTACATGATAAATACAGCTTTACTGAAAATGGGTTATAATTTTAAATATTCACTTCAAGGTATTTTGAGTAATTTGGTTTTATTGACATTGATTTGTTTCTTTAAAATAAGATGCTACTGCAAATTCAAGAAATTCGCTTTATTTGAGACATCTTCATATACTTTCTTTAAACATGTATACATTCAGCAGCTTTGCTCTTTTGGCTAAATTACAGTTCACTTTACTTGCCTAATTTATGGATGGAAGACTGCATGTTTGTTGTGCTGGTGTAGTGCTTATACTATTGGATGTTCTACTATATTTAAATAGAATGTTTTGCTTAAAGATCAGCAAATTGTTTCTGATACAAGACTTGAACTGAGATGAAAATTCTTTTATTTAACCTTTGCAAAATATTAAGGTTCCTGTGTGATTTTTATTCCTCTAATTTATTAGAAGAAGCCACTAGTTTAATGTACTTAATGGTTATCAACCTTTATTATGAAGTATAAATTTTTTATATTTAACACCAAGAATTATATTTTACTAGTAGTAACTCAATTTAATGTGGGTTATATTAAATATGAGAGGCTTTTAAGCTATTGATTATTAAGTTCTTCATTATACATTTAGTAAAAATTGTGTATGTCAAGTTACTTGTTTAGTTAGGTTAGAGGAAAGAAAATATTTTTCTAAGAATAGATATGTGTACTTATTTATATTCCAACAGGAAAAAAATATTTTTATTTTTTATTCTCTCCAGTCATTAAAAGGGGACACAAACCCCGTAATTTTCTTCAGCTATTTACTAATCAGTAATGGTTTTAGAAAAACAGTCAGAAAATGTTGGCATCTCATTAAAATGCTTCCTGAGAAATCTTGCAGAAGATCTTGTGAGTCAATGCTCCTTTTCCTTGAATGCAAATTATAAATTTTGTTTACAATTTTTATTTTATTTTAACACTTTTTAAAAAATTATTTTTTTATACACTTACGTAGTTTACCTGCAGGTATGGGTGCCTTGTATATGCTTGGTGGCCATGGGGATCGTTAGAGGGAATCTTTTTACCTGGCAGAAGTGACAAATGGTTGTGAGCAACTATGTGGGTGCTGCTTTCTCTAAGGTCAATCTCATCCCCTTGACCTTTTGCTGTTTTCTTATTGTCAGCCATGTTATGAACAGTCCATGAAGCATGCTCCTATTACCTTGATATTCTTCTTTACTATACTTCCTAAAAACAGCTAAGCCACCATAAACTGAACTTTTGAAATGAAGTTAAAGTCATATTTTCCTCAAGAAGACAAAAAGAACAACATTTGTTTTTAAATGATGAGTCATCTCTCCAACTCATATAAATGATACTTTTGCAACAATCATTTTATCATTTGATAAATTCATCTAATGCATTTTAATCATACTTGAAAGGACCTCAAAGCAGGCACAAGACACCCCAACACCAAGTTCTCAACACAAAGGAGGTTTATTTGCAAGAGAAAGACAAAGGGGAGGGAATAAGAGAAAAAGACAGGAGATAATGGATGAGCGAGTAGGGGAAGGGGTTTCTGCCTAGGAGGGACAAAGACTCATTCTGGATAGAGAGGAGGCACACATGACCTAGAGGAAAATGACAGGTTATAAAGGGGAAGGGGAAAACTGCTCAGTTTTAATTGGACATGTTAATTAAGATGGCCAAATGAAGGCTTTTGATTTCTGGACTTTTATACTTTGATAGCTGAGCCTTGGTCATCAGAGAGGAGGACGTGGCCAGATAAGGGAATGGACCTTGGTTGCTTTGTTTTAGGAATATAATGTAACAGTTTAATTGTGGGTTTGGGAAGAAGTGTATAACGAACAATCTGTCCATGACATGTTTGCCATAGTCTGGACTGTGTGTACCATGCTCTGGTCTGCTAGACTATATGAATAATTATCTCTCATCTCTTTACAACATACCAAGATATTGATGTCTAGCAGAGTAATCCTGTTGTTTAGGAAGTTACTTTTTATAATTTTGTTACTTTAGTGCAAGAAGAAAAAAAAAAAACTTTTTCCAAGGGTGACAAAGCTACATGGCATTCAGAAGAATTCTTGGTATGAGCTTCTCATATGCTTTTGCTTCAGCAAATGGAAATGAGAACCAAGCCTTCCTAGGAATTGATTGGAACAGTAGAGGGACTCTTGTGTGGTGAACAGAACTTCCAGCATACCATTGAACATGGGCATGCTTCATGGGCTTGCTCCATGTGCTCCCTCCAAGGGCTCTTATGTAACTCTATATTCTAACTGACTTGATTGACATTATTATTTCTGGGGAAGGGATAATGGATGACACAGGAAGTATCTTATTAATTCTGATCAGGAATCATGAACAGATAAGAAAATAGTCTTCTTCTGTTGCAAATATAATTTAATTTTTCTTGCAGTGATCTAGAAGGAAATGTTACTCTACAAAGTTCACCTATGGTGCTTAGTACCTTTCTGAGCAAGTTGAGCATGAGGTTTGGTTTGCATACTATGTGGTAGTGGGATTATCTATGGTGCTTTTGTCAGGAATCCCTGTTGTAATCATTACAATGATTCCCTGTGCTCCATTTTTGGCTCAGAAGTCCCTTCACTATATCTTTCATCTCAGATATCTTAGACCAATCCAGTAGCTTAATATTGCTGATACTCCCTATCAGATATTTTTGAAAAATACAGTTTTTAATATAGTAGGAATTCGGCATTAATTCTTTCTAAAACCATTACCTTTCCTAGTGAAATCACACTGGAGGTAAGGCAATTAAGGACCTGCTTTCCTTAGACTCCTGGTGCTGAAACAAAGGATGTAGAAGATAAATCATTACCTTGTTATAACACCTAATATAAATGCAGAAACCTGGAGCTATGGATTTGTTATTTATGACTATAGCTATAAGTCACTGTTGTAATTGTTGGACCTGATGCATTTGGCTAGTGTCAGGCTTTACTATTTCCCCCTACACTAGTACTATTATCTACAGAAATATGGTTCCCCCACCAACACTCAACCTTCACCCTAAAGTTTATTTCATGTGTCTGGGATCTAATGCAGTTATGTGCACCCTACAATAATGTAGATAGTGAAACTTTCTCTTCAATTTTGAGGGCTCTGCCTTCCCATATGTATTTCATAGGATTCTTCTAGAGTTTTCTTTGTTGTTTGTTTGTTTTGTTTTGTTTTTGTTTTTTGTAATATTTACAAAAGTAATTTTCAACTGCCCAGCAACAAAGTGCATATTACTTCAATTTTGTTTAGAGTGGTAATAATTTTGCCAATGTTCCTTTTCCCTAGTGCTCCTGTTTATGAGCCAAAATATGTAAGGAAAAGATACTTATTTTGTGAAGATATCGTCTAATATTTCCCAGGTTAGCCATTATAATAAAGAATTTTAAGAACAGAAGGGAGCCTAAATTGGTAGGCCATTAACCATGCTAAGGTAGTACCCAAACCCAGATAATTTTCCATAAGCCTCAGTTTACTCAGGTGTAGCAGTTTATTGGCAAATCAGCCATGACATTCTAATATCGACACTGACTCTACAATGTCAGATTATTTATGTTAACTACATGATTTTTGTATTGTTTACTTCAGATTTTATTGAGAATCTCTTATTTTTATTTGTTATTACTTTGGCAAACCCTTCATGCCAGGCCACCTTACCTAGCATGCTAGCAAAAGTACTTGTTATTCTAGGAGTTAAACATCAATCACTAATCAAATCAGTATTTTATTGTCTAAAAAGGAAGCAGAAAGTATGGGCCAGTTTATTGACCTAGCTCTACTCTTGTGAGATTTTGGCTTTGGATTCTGCTTCTGCAAATGTACTGAGTTTCAATCCCTGTCCCTGTATTTGACCTTGCATTTCCTCCCATGAGAGTTTTGTTCTCTTTTCTAAGAAGGACTGAGGCATCTCCATTTTGACCTTCCTTCTTTTTGAGCTTCATAATGTCTGAATTGTTTCTTGGGTATTGGGTATTCAGAGCTTTTGGGGGCTAGTATCTGCTTATCAGTGAGTGCATACCATGTATGTTCTTTTGTGACTGGGATACCTCACTCAGGATGATAGTCTCTACTTCTATCCATTTGCCTACGAATTTCATTCATAAAGTCATTGTTTCTAATAGCTGAGTAGTACTCTGTTATGTACTAATTAAAAATAACTAATTGACTTTACATCTTGCTCACTGCTCCCTTTCTGGTTGTCCCTCCTATTTCCCCTTATCTTCTGGGCTGGTGAGACCCCATAGGTATCTCCCCGTACCCTGGGAATTTAAGGCTCTGATAGGCTAGGAACTTTCCCATTGAGGCCCAACAAAACACCCCAGATATTAGAACATATCCCATGTGCAGGCAACAACTTTTGGGATGGCCTGTATTTCAGCTGTTCAAGACCCACATAAAGATCAAGCTGCACATCTGCTACATATGTGCTGGGAGGCTGAGGCCCAGCCTGTGTATGTTCTTTGGCGGGTAGTTCAGTCTCTGAGATTTCTAAGGGGTCTTGTTCTTTTGCCCTGTTGGTCTTCCTGTGGAGTTCCTATTCCTTTTGGGTCCATGATCTTTCCTCCTATTCTTCCATAAGAGTCCCCAAGCTCCAGCTACTGTTTGGCTGTGGGTGTCTGTATCTGTCTCAGTCAGCTGCTGGGTGGAGCCTCTCAGAGGACAACATGCTCCTGTCCCTTTCTTGATCTTGATCTGATTTATATCTGATATCCAAAGGTACCATCTGCATTTTCTCTTAAGAAAAACAGATTACATAATAATAATACAGGATGAAACCTTATAGACAATGTCATTGGTCTATAAATTAAACGGATAAATTGACAAGATTCAGGAGAGTATGAGCATCGAAAATTAATACAAAACTTCAAAGATGGCAAAGATGAGAAGGGAGGCTGTAATGAAAGTCTCCCTTTATCAACACATACCAATTTTTCTTCTTAAAATTATGGATATATTTGTTGTCATGGCTTATTTTTGTTTCATATTTACAGGCTAAATATGGTTTCTTCCTATACTGTAACTTTAGTGGTATGCTACATGTTTATGATTATATACAGAAGATAGAGGATAATGTCGTCCTCCATTTAGAACCTACAGTAAAGATTAACATTGATTTTTAAGTTAAGTGTGTAAAACAGCTGCAGGAAATCGTTGTTTCACATTCCTAACACTCTGTGCATTAAAGAAGACTAATTGCATTCCTTTCAAGTGTCAGCAGCCACTCCATAGTACACCATGGAATATACTTTTAATTCAACCAGGACAAAACCACCTTAAGACAGGTAACTTTGGTCTCTAGTTATTTTCCTCTTTAAAAGGCTTAGCCTCCCTTTCTGAATTTCACAAAAAGCAAACAAGCCAGCACAACAAACAAAAGATTAATCTTCCTAGTGACTAGAAACAAATATGTAAATTAAATCAATGAAGCCACAACAAAAAGGAAACCAACATAAGAGTAAACCAAGGACCATAATAAAGTATGTGAATTAAGTTATACACATAAAATAAACAGCACATACAAAGATAAATCACTTTGAGTACAGCTTATTATGTAACAGTTAAATATTCTCTAAAATTAGAGATCACTGGGTATCATACTTTTAATCACTTAGGGCTTTTATCACTACAAGCTGAGTTGTTTAAAGGAGTAAAAATGTAGTCTCTTACAGTCAAAGCAGACAGAGGTTTCATTGAGCTTCTTTCAAGACCCCAGAGGAGGCAGCTTCTAGATTTCCTTTTTTTATGTGGCAGCCCAAGTATAGCCTTTGCTTCTGTTTTCACATAATTTCTTTATTTGTAGACCACTTGTCGACTTTTTATGAGGACATTTTAATTGGAGTTAGGACCTAGCCTGTTCCTGTAGAAATGTTATATGATCCCTATTTTATAACTAGAAATATCCCAGTTTCAACTAAAGTACTATTCTCAGTTTCTGAGTGGATTATATTCAATCTACCATTATTATACAAAGGGACATTAACATTAAATTATTGAAACATCAAAACAAAATCTCACTTAATTCCTGGAAACGGCTATCTCAGAAAAAACTGGAAATATAAAATTTTGTTGCTTTAACCTCCTTTATGAAATTGCATTTTGCTGAATTTATTCTCCCTATTAAAAAAAAAAGCAAAAACAAGAACAAAACCAAAAAACCCCTGTGTTTTGTAGTTACAAATGATGAGAACTGGGGTTTTATATAGTTGATTTACGCCACAATGCTAGCTGTGAGATTGAATTTCTGTTCCTTATGCTCTCACTTTCCTTTCTAAGTCTACCTGCCCCTCAGTTACTCCAAGGCAAAATGTCTATGCTCAGTTTCCATGACTGTAGTTTCCTTAGTAAACGTTATTATTACATATGTGAGAAGAGGAAAATTAAATTCTTTGATGTTTACAAATGTGTAGTTATTGTTGTTATCTCTGGTATCTTTTTTCTTAACTGTTTCTGTCATGTAGATTTAAATATGTTTTCTATATCAACAAATATATATTTAACATAATCGTTGTAATGAAAGTAGCTGAATTTCAGCAGCATTACAATTTAGCAATGCTTGTAATGTCTCAATTACTAGTGCTAATAACTGTTTAAACAGCTAGCATTAAACTTTTTAAAAGCTTGGCAACACAGCCAATGCTACTTAGAGAATTAATATAAAAGTAGGTACAGATCAATATTCTTACAACACTTTACAGGGAGCTACCTATAAAATGGAATAATTAAGGTAAGGTTTTATGATGTAGAAATGGAAACAGGACTTAAAATATAAGGTTCAGAAGGCAGCATTACTAGAATAGAATTACTGAAGCAGGTTTTAATATTAATATCTTGAATTTGTTTGCTTTAATTTTCTAGTACATGACTTGTTTTAGAATAGCAGCGGTTGTTTGTCTATACACAGGAAAATAAAACAAAACAAAATGCTGTAGTCATTGAGACTATGCCAACCGATATGACTTCTGTTCAAAGTTGGGTTAATTTTATCAGTTAGTATCAAACACATACAGGTTAATTTGACAAAACTACTTGAAATATTAAGAGACTTTACATTTTTAATCATGAACTGTTATTAAAATGCAAATTTTGTTTAGGCACACTCAGCATCTTAACTTATAATCAAAGGAAAAGAGATATTTGTATCCAATATTAGTTTTAATAAGAATTATGCACACCCAATGCTGATGAAGTATTTGAAGTATTATTTTAATAGATGAACTACAGTATACATTAAGTTAAATAATGGCTCTTCTGGTTTCATTTGATTTATTTTTACGTAGCATATGGATCATGCAAAAATCTATAAAGGTCAGTTTTTTTCAGTTAAGTGATATATGAATGTATATATAATAAACATCTAAAATTGTTAGAAAATGTGGTTCATTTCCTGGGCATTGTGACATAATGATCTGAGTGTAACTACTGTGTGTGGAAGAGTTGTAGGTAGCAAATTATTGCAAGACAGTTTTTTTTTTTTTTTAATCTGACAAATGATGATGCATTTGCTATTTAAAGGAAGGTGGTCAGATTCCTAACTCTGATCGTGAATACTTTTATTTCATGGTTTTTCTTTTTTTAATGACGGATACTGAATAACACAGTTGAACACTTTCAAATAAAACTCAGAGGATCTCTCTGGCTTTTTTTCCTACATGGAGCCAATGTCATGATGTTTCTACACAGACCTACAGTAAGAGTACTAGTTTGCAGCTTTCCTATATCCTACCTGCTAGGAAGGTATATTGTACTTCAGAAATGCCCTGGAGGCCTCCCCCAGGCATATCTATTATCTCAGCTACACTTTTGATATGAGCTGGATAGCTGACAATTCACAATTAAGATGCCTCCGAACACCTAGGAGAGCCAAGTACTCTGTGTGGTTTGTTGAGAGAAGCTCCATATACACTAGATAACAGTAGTTGCTCAGTGATTCTAGCTAATAGTGGATAACAGGCAGTTAATTCAGGAGATTGTCCACCTATCATCAGGTCTATAGATATATAGCCTTTCACATCAGACAGTTTCAATCTGAAAAACCTGCACTGAGATTTAATTGATACAGGCAAAATGGAGAAGAATGTAGGAAGTCATAGTGTTGTTTGTTATTTTATGTGTAAACAACCTTTGGGTGAGGTATTTCAGTAGTCTATAACATGAATATGAGTTTAAAACATTTTTTTCATTCCAAATCAACCTACATCTAAATATTAGATCTGTTCTGTAAAATCCAATGTTGCTAATAATATTCAGACTACTTCCAATTCTCCCCTGTTCTGGGGCCTATATCCCTTATTTCTAAGTAGAAGTCCAGTATATTTAATATTGTTCTGAACGTTTTTAATGTCAAGCTACCTAGTGAGTTTAAGACCCATTCATAAATCAGTTTTTTTTTCAATATTCATTTATGGAAAGGTACTGAAGTATGGTAAACAGCTTTTTGAAAATTATGTTATCATAAAGTTTTCCATGTGAATTAATATTTATAAAAGAAGAAAATAAACCTTGAAATAAATTCAGATCTAAATCTATATTAGACACTAATGTATTTTTTTTCATATAGAAAGTGTTTAAGAAACTTGTAGTGTTTTGGAGCCCAGCCTTATGGACATGGATTAAAATGGCATAATGCTTTCTAAATGAGTACATATCAACCCTGGGATAGTCTAAGTTTGAAAATATTCCATTAGTCTACTTATTCATCTTTATTTTCTCCTGTGAACTTTATAGAGGATATGCTATGGTGAGTGGTTATTGGGCTTTTATTAATTTACTTATCTACTGTAATCTTTTAAATTTCTAATTGACAGATACTATTTTTATATACTTATAGGGTAGACTTTGACATTTTAATACATGTATGTAATGTGTAACGATCAGATCACAGTAATTGAAACATAAATCACTCTTAACACTTATCAAAATTTTTTATGCTATGGACATTAAAAATTATCTCCATTAGTTATTATGAAACATATAATTAATTGCCAGTAGTTATTCTCTTTTATGTTTTTGAACATTGGAAATCATTTATTATATTATCTCCTTATTGAACATATTATTTTTGAATTATTAACAAATAATAATAATTCACAAGCTGATTATCTTATATGCTTTCATGACATTTTTTTCTTCTAAATGAGCCTGGTTGTCAAAGATATACTGTTGTAGAATATTTGATTTTGAAGAGAAAGAACCAATTTTCTATAGATTAATATTTCAAACCTGTGACTACATATTGTTGAAATATCAATATGAAGGCTACTAGGAAAATATGAATTATCAAACAGTTTTCTAGAGTTTCAGGAATCATGCTAGTTGCATACTGTGAGTATTTATATTGTAAGCATGATGCTGGGATTTTCAATTTGGGAGCTTACAAC
Source organism: Micromys minutus (assembly GCF_963924665.1). Lineage (NCBI taxonomy): Eukaryota > Metazoa > Chordata > Mammalia > Rodentia > Muridae > Micromys > Micromys minutus. Next base: position 69,138,621 of record NC_137970.1, read on the forward strand.
ACACAATATGTGAAATTATTTAATTGTTATTTTTAATTCTGATTCTTGAGCTACCTTTCATTGTGGACAGTTCATTCATCCCAGTATGGTTTTGAACCTGAGCCCTTTGTGTATGATCTGGAGTAATCTTTGACAATATATTTGATCTTTTTTATTAGTCATTTTATTTGTTTACATTTTTAATGTTATCCCCATTCTCACTCTCCTCTCCAGGAACCCCCCCCACCCTAACCCCTCCCCTTTGAGTGTAAGAAGACACTTAATCTTATTTGCCCTTCTTTTCATTTTTGATCACTCATGGAGCTTTTACATTTCATTAGTGAACTTTAGTACAGGCATCAGTTGTTTTGAAAGGGACAATGATAGAGGAAGAGGTTGGTCACGCAAAAACAAGAGGTCACTGAATTCATTGGCAATTCGGTATAATCAATGAAAATAAGGCAAACCATAAAGAGATAATTAAGTAAGGAAGTTTAGCTGAAAATGATGCAATATGGCAGTCTGCAGCATTCTAGTTGGGTAAAGACATCTGATAGGTCAAACAAGGAGTGCTGTTCTCATAGTAAAAGCCAGTATTAGACATTCTCCATATACTTTTTAATATATTTTCTTTCACACAAAATATCAATAAATACTGTACTTTTGAAATTAATTTTAAGTATTTCTATTTTAGTCTCTGTGTTTTCATAATCACATCCAGTAAGAAGCAAAGTAGGTTTTCCTAGGTGTTTTATTTTTGTTATGTGGATCATGGATTAGATATACAGGGTCCCGTTATGACCCTCCTGCTGTATTATTTCATGTACTGTGAATAGAATACTATGCAAAAAATGTCTATTTTTAGGTTTCTTTTACTGTTCTTAATGGTGTGATGGAACACATAATACATAGAACGAAGATGCCTTACAGATTTTGATTTATGCATTTAAGGTATAATTAACATTTTTAAATAAAAATAACCAGAAAAATGGTATCAACTAATTGTTTTGGGGACAGTAATGAGGATTGAATATTATATATTGAACTATATTGGCAATCTGCCCTCCCTTTCTTTTCTTTCTTTCTCCCTTACTTTATCTTTTGAGACAGAATCCATCTAATTGTCTATATTATCTTTGACTTGATTTCATGGTCTAACCCAGGCTGGCCTTGAACTTGTGATCCTTTGGATATAACCATCCTAGTAGCATGAATTTTAGGTCTCTTGCAGCAAGCCTAGCTTAATTAATGAAGTTTTACATTTGTGATTGATAATTACCTTAAATAGGAGGAAAGTAGCAATTGAAATGTGCTAGATTCTGATGGTTTTTTACTATTTGATAAGGTTGTGAGAAATGTATATTTGACAAGGATATGAGAAATGTGTATATATGATGGATAGGTATATGAATAAGTCATGCGGGTACTATAAATATGTACAGTTTACAGCACTTAAATAATGAATAAAAATGTATTTAACCATATGCATTCAGACAATAATACATAATCTTCACAATTTATACCCCAGTTTTAAGGAGATATATTTAACATAAACATAAAGATTAACACAGAAAAAATTATCTTTGAAAATCATGTTCTCTGTAAACAACATTTACATATGAAAAATTCAATTCACAAAGAACACCCAAAGAAATGGTTCTTTTAAGATTATTATCTATGCGTTGATAACCTGTGCTAAAAATATCTGTGAGCATTAAATCTGTTTGATCTTTGTCTACATAGCAATCATCATCTATAATGAGTTGTTAATTGCATGCTTTTCACATTGTACATGGTAGGTGAGAAAAAAGGTTGCAGTTCTGTTCTGTTACTCATCAAAGAGCAATTGTCCTTCAACTTTCATTACCCTTCTTCCATTGCAGGAAACTTCCTTTACCACTTGTTTACTGCCCAGAAGAATCAGATAGCATAATTTACAAATTGGGTTAGGCAAAGGAGTTTGAACTAGAGTTTTCTGCTAATGCTATTGTTTTTCATGATTGTATTTAAGAAATTATTTTATGGGGTTAGTATCCAATTATCAGTGACTGCATATTATGTCTGTTTTTTTGTGACCAGGTTATCTCACTCAGGATAATATTCTCTAGATGCAACCATTTTCTTAAGTATTTTGTTAAGTCATTGTTTCTGATAGCTGAGTAGTACTCCATTGTCTATATGTACCACAATTTTTGTATCCATTCATCTTCTGAAGGACATCTGGGTTCTTTCCAGTTTCTGGCTTTTATAAATAGAGCTGCTATGAACATTGTGGTGCATGTGTCTTTGTTGTATGTTGGAGCGTCTCTGGGGTAAATGCCCAGAAGTGGGATAAATGGGATACTAACCCCAGAAAGCTCTGAACACTCCAGAAACAACTCACAGACTCTGTGAAGTTCAAGAAAAAAATAATATATTTTAATTAAAATAGAACTTTATCACATTTCCCTTTCCTCCCTACAGCCCCGCCTAGTCTCTCTCCTATCCCCTCAAATTAATAGCCTTTTCCCTATATTATTGTTACATATATACATATGTATATGTATATATACCCACAAATACTTAATTACAGCCTTAAAAATGTATTCGTATACTTTTATGCAAAAATGCTGAAAATTTGTACATTTATCTTTGTTTTTTAAAATAAAGTAAAAAAATAACAAAAGAAATTCTTTTATTTATGACAGATAAACTCTATCAGTTCTGTTTTCAGTTTCAGGAATTTCTGATTAGAAATCTGATTATTTTTGCATTGAATTTATTTTAATATAATTCAATGGAACCAACAGAAATTGGATGTCCTGTGGAGTACATGATAGCATTTTTAGCTATATTACTTAGCTTAAGAGAATAAACCAATACTATTTTTCCTGTGGAAGTTAACATTTTATTGTAAATGTAAATGGTTATATCATTAAGCCATCCGATCTAGCAACTGTCCTAACATAATTATAGTCACAATTTCAGACATATTAAGATGTAAAATACAACCGACTTTGGCGTGAAAATGGGAAATGTATTTTGCTTTTGCTTCTCCCCTATTTATTGTAGATTGAGGAGTGTATTTTTTTTCACACTATGATTTATCCCATTATAGAATATGACTTTGCATTATACTTTTATAACATCTTTTAAAGGCAGGAGTGTAGGATAATATTCTTCACTGCCTAGTCTGTTGATATTTAAAATAAATACAGTTAAAGCTATTTCCTTGATTATCTCAAGAGTAATTTAGGCAGCCTACGAAATTGATTTTAATAAATAGGAAAGTGTTTGCCAAAAAAAATATAGTTAAATTTGTTCTGTAAAGAAATACTTTGTGTAACTTGATGTATTGCAGTATTTTCTTATAACAATGTGGAAAAGAAATTTGTTTTTATATAATATGATCGTCCTGAAACAGGGCACATTTTCTCCTGTTGAAAGAGTGTGAATCACGTCAAACAAAGCAGGATTTTGCTAGGGAGCCTGATGTACAGAACAAATGCAGAGAGAGAAATATGGGGTGCCTTGTTCGGGAATTTGTAAGGAAACTGTTACAGCACTGAAGTCAAAACCTCCGAGAGTCAAATCTGGAAACTGACACATTCAACCTTTTTTTATAAATCAGGCCAAATAATGTGGTCAGGAAGTGTCAGCTTCCAAGCTTAAGCACAGATGTCTGGAAGTGGCAACACTGTATGTATCAAATAGGCTTATTATAATTGGTCAGATGTAGTTCATGCCTTAAATTATGAAAATGAATCATGTCAAGGAATTCAGTACTACTTTATTTTATTTCATGCCAACAAAATGGGTAGGTATTAGTGTTTCATTTTACTTAAACTCTATCAGAGCTTGCCTATGTTTCCATTGTATTCTTTTTAACTTTGGCATTTTTTTTGATGGATGTATATTTTGATAGAAGGGCAATTATGAAGTTAATTTACATGAGTAAAAAAGTAAAAGTAAAAAAAAAATTACCTGAGTAGAATACCCTTTAAAGATGGCAAAACAATGTTTTCTATCTATATTGTGTAGAGATACTGATTTATGAATGAAATATACAAGTTTTAGGTTATACATTTGTCTTATTTATTCATGTGAATCTCTCCTTTTTGCACAATAGTACATATGACTTAGATGTAGTTGTAATTGCATTGATGAGCATTATGTTAGGAACAGTAGTATAAAAATTAGGTGATTTTTCTCAAAATTATGAAGTCCACACTTACAATATTGTTTTAAAACTCTTACAGTGCTTACATTTGCTCTGTTATAATAGTAGCCAGCTTTCTAAATTCCCCAAGAAAGTTAGAGGAATCAATCATGTTATTTGATGTTTCAGTGATTTGTGTGTAGTATCAGATTACACATGGGATTGGAGTACCACTAGAGACAAATAAAAATCTTTTGTACAGAATACATAGACCTCTATACTAGCCTTTAGCACTTTGTAAACAGTGATAAAGGGATGACAGGACTAATATTGGACTCCTTCACTTGAGACCAATTGCTTTTACAACTTATGGGACTTAGCGTTGAACTTTCTAATTCTACCTTGAATTCTTTTGAAAGTCTGCTACAAATCTGGATAATCTAATCAAATTCAACACATGATTACTTTGTCGTTTTATGTTTGTGTATATATCTAATAGACTTCTCTTTCCACCCAATATTAAGACTATATTTACCTGAAATGCAATTGGCTAATTCAAAGGACAAATATCTTCTTTTGGATAAAATATTAAAGTTTTATAAAACTTAAAGATTTCATTTATGTAGATCTGGAAGAGAATGAATTGATTTTTTCCCATCCTTTAACAGAATAGCTACATTTATAGAGAGTTTTTCACATTTGGCTTTTTCCCTGGAGAACATGATATGGAAAAAATCTTGCTGTTTTTGGATTTAGTGTTAAATGATTTTTTTCTATTTCCATCCAGTGTAATGTATTCTTTCCATTGATCATGCCAGTCAGTGTAAGTGAGCCCTTCTAAAATAATGGCATCTGAAACTGAAAATGCTTGGGGTTAATTTTTACTTTAAGTTTCAATGTGTTTTATTTTTCAAATAAATATTTTATTAGTTTTTGAAAATTTAATCATAATGTATTTTTGTTAACCTCAATACCTTCCAGATCTACTTTTTTTGTTCCATACACACCCAACTATATGCCTTTCGTTTTTAATTTAAATCATTGTGTCTAATCTGTGATATATATATATATATACTCTTGGGTGTGTGGCATCCATTACAACACAGTCAAAATGCCAGAAGCTATTAAAACAAAACCAAACCAAACAAAACAACTGGACAAGCAAACAAAAAGAAGTACTCTTTTCCAGTCAGGTATCAATTTCAGTTGCCTTTCTGCAAGGAGAGAAACTTCATGCCTGTAGTGTTAAAATGGGTTTTAGCATAAACAATGAAAGGGGAGACTCATTTAGAGGAAGCTTCAACATTCATAACTAGATAACCAATGGTCTAGTGTTTTAACACAAATGATGTGTAATTTGCTATTTTTTCAACCCCATTAATATATTCTCTCCCACACAGTTGATGGAAGAGTCCAAATGCAGTATTTACCATCTCAGGAATGAATTTTCTAATAATCCTTCTACTCATTACAGGTTTATGTATCTTCAGTGTTTTATTCAAGTAGCATCTTATCATAGAATCTTTCCCTGGCTACATATTAGATAATAGCATTCTGACCTTTCAGTTGTTTAACAAAAGTTGTTTTTCTTCATTGCTTCAAAGCACTAATGTTTATATAATTTGTTACTTATTCATTATCTATCTCTTTAGTTGTAGGTAGTAGAGTCCAAGAGGGTAAAGGCTTAGTTATGTTGCCCATTATATCTATGTTGCATATATTCTTGGTACCTTGTAGATGCTCCACTTCTGTTTATAAAATGACCAGAATAAATGAAAAGGTGAAAGAGAATGGAAGGTCAAACAATTAAGCCAGTATTTCAAGTCTGGGGGAATCAAAGGGTAATAGTGTTATTAAGAGAATATTGTAGAGTGGAGGAGGAGTTGATTTGTGAGAGTAGAAATAGTGGGAGATAAATTTAGCTCATAAATTTTGGCTTAAGTATGTGAAGCTGGTGAAATATTTTATGCAGTTCAATATAGGCATGAGGAATCCATGAAGAGTGTTTCAAGATTTCGATATTAGCGTCACCCTCAGAGCGTAGTCTTTTAACACATGGGAGAAGAAAACAACAATAATGTAGGATATTATATTTAAAAACCAACCAAAATTTTATTTTTAATATCTAATATGCTAAGTATAGAAGTTACTTATAAATATATATATTATTTATTTTTGTTTCTTAGTTGGGTTAACAACTTTGGCTATGAAGGACTTGGCGTCTTACTGGATGTTCTGGAGAAGCTGCTGGATAAAAAACTGTAAGAATAAACATTTAAAATTTTTTACACATGGGAGAATTAAACATAACCTAATGTGGCTTTTTTATTACTGATTTAGGCAAGAAAATATTGATAAGAAGAATCAGTACAAAGTCATTCAGTGCCTGAAAGCATTTATGAATAATAAGGTAAATGACATTTACTTTTCCCTTTGTTATAAAGAGGGGTGGGATGCTGTTTGATACTATTAAAATAAGCAACAAATAAAATAGCGGGTACTTATTCTAGTTTCAGTAATACATGTTTTTTAATTTTTTTATGAATTTTATTTGTAAAAATTTAATTTGTTTCAGTAATATGTTATAATGGAAAATACTCTGTTTTCTTTAAGTTTATTTGGCTTTGTACAATATTTACTTGCATATTTTTCAATTATGCCAAATATATTAGTATAATTCTCATATTAGATGACATATTTTCCTTTCATGATTATGAAGTTGTATTTATTTTTAAAGATTTGTTTATGTGTTTGTGTTGCTAAATAAATTTATGTGCAAGACTTTCCTGAAGGTACTCATTAAGTTCCTAAAAAAATAACATATTCCCAAGAACTCAAGCTATAGGCTTGAGTTGCCTAAGATGGGTACTGGGAATTGAACCTGTGTTCTTTATAAGAGTAGTGTGTATTCTTAATTGCTGAAGCATCAGCTCTTAATCCCAAGTAGTATGAAAGTGTAAGTGTCATAAGTTGAATATAATTTCCATACAGATAAAAAAATTATTATATTAAAAAGGAAAATTAAAGGGTAGGGATAAGTTTCATCTATTTTGTCAGAGTGTTATAAAGCTAAGCTATATTTTGATGTTGAATCACTTTCAATTGTTTAATATGCATAAAAATCTATGGAGGTTAGAATGTTTTTTGTGTGTATAATATTGTTTGGATTATATAATATTGTGAAGACATACAGATAAAATAACAGGCTAACTATTTTGATTAATTACATAATATCCTTTAGATGATATTTTAATAATCTCAATGTACTTAGTAGAAACACTAATTATACCTATGACCAGAAACTTGCTAAGTGTGAAGTATATATTAAAAATCAATGCAATAATATTATGTATTTAAGTAAAATATAAAAACACTCTTTCTTTGTCATGGGCAATTCTGTATAACATGCCCATACTAAGCAGCAATAATTTCATTGGTGCATGCAGTATGTGATAATGAACTTCTTCATGGTATCACTTATACTGCAATTCTTTTTACATTGAATCATATATAAATATGAAGCACAGATATACCTGTTTGGAGTTCAAACTTGAGGGAGTCACTTTTTCTCCTCACCATGTGAGTCCCTGGGATCAAACTTCAGTTATTCTGCAATGGATTGAGTACCTTTATCCCCTGAGCCATATCATGGACCCATCTGGAATTTTCTTATAGAGTGACTCCCATCAGGTCTAGTACAGATTTTCTCTACTTCTGTGCTTTTGGAATTTAGATCTCATATGTCTTGGCATCTAATTCCTAACAGCAATGAACTTAATTGAACATTGTTTCTCCACAACTCAAGAAGAATCTCTTTCTGCAACTGACAAAAGTAACTTTATAGAAAGAGAACACAGCACCAGAAAATCAGAGTTGCTGTTCATATTTTGACATTCCTAAGCAGACATGGCCTTTGAAAAATAACTTAGCCTCTGGCTAATCATTCTCCTCTTCTGTAAATTGAGCTATGGGAGCTTTTGTTCTGTATTCTTATTGATTCATGTTGTCAACTATCATAGTTTTGTAAGATAGCACGTCATTGTAATTAGATTAGTGACTAAAGAAAGTTATATCTGTAGGATTTCCTATAGAACCCTATTCCCATAGATAATACTCAGATATGTTAAGACTCACTTTTTATTTCTTATCTGTTTGACAGTCTTGAAGAACATGATGATTTAATTTAAATTATTCTAAACAGATGTTTTTGTTACTCTGTGTTTATGAGTTTAATATCTATCTTCATTATATGAATAAATGAGTCCTTTAAATTACAAGCATGGGAAACAATCCATAACACAGACTTTCTGAATAGAAAATACACTTGATATATTCATTTTAAGTTGTACTACATTATCCAAATTGAGAAAAGTAAATTTCATGTGAAATGACTTAAATGTTATTTTTTTTTGTCCTTGAAGTTGAGGTCTGCGTGTTTCCTTATTTATTCAGATACACAGTTAAAGTCATATTAAAAAGTTTAGCCAGCCCCCCTTTTCTCGTAAAAGTTAAATTAAGAACCATCATGCTGTTCATATGTTTGATACTTTTCCAAATGTTATCTTGTAATAGTCTCCAATGAAATGTAATATTGCCATGGAGCTATAAAATGAAGCACAGTTTTAATGAAAAAATGGAAATATGCTTTGTGAGACAAAGTTAAAGGAAAGGAGTAATTTAATATTAATTTCTGTCTTGAAAATCTACGTATTTGCAGTTGTGAATGCAGGTTTACCTATATTTGGGATTATTCCTCGAAAATAACTGAAATCAATACTTTTTTGCCCATTTTACTGTGATATTTAAGGAAACCCAAGTGCTACATCTCTGAGTCCATGATGCTTATTGCTGCCTAAGAGATGAGGTCGATGGTCAATTACATAGGGGAAAATCCATACCATATTTTTATTACTTTAATAGCATATAGTATACAGGAAAGCTTTTTACCATTTTGCCTCCCATTTTTACCTTAACTTTCAATGCAAATATGTTGGAAAAGGAAACCAGTAATTCCATACTTTGCTATGGATGGGTCATGACAAAAAATGTCTTTAGATAGTCAGTATGTGTTCTATATGTTCTTGTTTGTTAAAAAAAAATATTGTTCCCATATTTTCTGAAAATTAAAAAGAAACACTTTTTTTGAGGAACAGTGGGAATCATGTTCCTTGAAGCCACAAAAATTATAAGATGTACTGATTTCAAATTAAATACAAAGAATAACTGTATTTGAGGAGAATTTACATAATTAAATATAACATCACCTCGAAGATATTGCTTTTTGAATTTTCTTTTATTTTGGGTTTCTTTTACATGAAAACTGTATTCCATAGGCATTTTAATTTTAATGAGAGTTCTTGTTTGTTTTCTACAGTTTGGACTACAAAGGATTCTAGGCGATGAGAGAAGCCTTCTACTGTTGGCAAGAGCAATTGACCCGAAACAACAGAGCATGATGACCGAAATAGTAAAGATCCTTTCTGCTATTTGCATTGTGGGGGAAGAGAATATGTGAGTATTTCTATGTTCTATTTGTTGTGTTAAATGACACCTGAGAAATTAGTTTTTCTTCTTGTCAGTAATTTGAAGAAACAAAAGAGTAGTAAATCTTAGAACATATTTGGTTTACATCCTTTTTTTATATATTACTTTTTTAGATATTGTATAGTTCAAATTTGTTAGAGATTAACCTTAAAAGGGAATAAATGATATTTTGTCTCACTGAAGACATCATTAGTCAATTGGAAATGTGGTAAAAATTCAAAAGGTTGTTTTTCGAAACACAGGATAGACACACAGAACATACATACATACACATACACAAGCATATGCACACACACATGAACACACTAAGCTCACTGGATGTTGTAAATTTTTCTTGAAGAACAGTCAGTGCTATTAACTTTTAAGCTGTCTCTCCAGACTCAATTTGACTTCTTTTATCTAATCACTAGATGCTTTTATTTTGTACTGTTGTATTATTATATTTTACTCTATCTTGCATGTTAACTTAACATGAGATGAAGTTACTCATGGAAAAAAAGAGCATAGTATAAATTTGTAGATAAATGTTTGGAATACACAAACATAAACAGCTCATACATAAAAAATACTATGTGAAGTAATACATACATTACATAGCTCAGTTTGGCTACTCTGTGAAGGATTATTCACTGCATTGTCTTATGTATTATGAGTATTTGAAAGATTTGTCTATTTAAAAATAAGTGAAAATTGCAATGCCCAATATTATTATCAAATACTAATTTTAAAATACAGGATGAACAATGCTTATGTGTACATAAGATGTATTTCTCATTTCTGCTTTCTCTTGCTTTTGTTTACAGCCTAGACAAACTTTTAGGGGGCATCACTGCTGCAGCTGATCGAAATGGTAGAGAACGATTTTCACCAATTGTGGAAGGCTTAGAAAATCATGAAGCCTTACATCTCCAGGTGGGGTCATTTTGTCAAGAACCACTTGATGAATTGTATTTGAAGTACTTGTTATTACACCACCTATTAGCTGGCATTTATAAAACAATATAAAAGTACATTTTTTGTGTTACTCCCAGTGTTTATTTTCTTCATTTTAAGTCACCTAAAATTAAGGAAATTGCTTCTTCATTATTACATATATGTCAAGTAATATTTTCATTGATGCCATAATTTCATATTTATTGGGAAATCAAATTTTAACAGATTTAATCTGGACGTCAGTCAGTACTGTTATCTGAACAATTTAGTAGACCTTGTAGACTTTTGTGGAAATGTAAGAGAGTAGTTAGGTATGGTGCGAAAGCATGGTACTCTTTAAGCAGTCAGGTTTATGAGTCAGAACTTGATATCAAAGTGCTTTTATGTTAGATAGTGCATATATCATTTGATGCTCCAAGAAGATCATCACTCAGAGATTTTGCTTTTGTATTTAATTTTCAAGTTATTTTATAGTAAGTATATGTAAAAATTTTCTGCTTGATGTGAAACAAACACCATTTTTTACTGTTATTAAGTATTGATATCTTTTTCTCACAGGTAGAAACTGTGGCCAACAGAGAGGGAAAGGGGAATAGGGAGAGGGAGGGAGGGAGGGAGACAGAGAGGGAGGAGGGAAGAGAGACAGAGGATCTGTAGTATAAAGTAGTTTATTTCTACTATGAGCATGTTGAGAAACTTTTATCATATGCTTCTTATGCATTAGTGTTTTTAACATGGAAATTTTCCCCATAATGTTTTCTAGTATATGACAGATTTATTCATGTTATTATGTTTCCTCTCAATAGCATGTCATACTTTCTAGTAAAAGCACTGTTAGATGTGTTCTCTAATGTTTTGTCCACGCTGCTGTGTTGAATATGCTTACCTAAATAGATTTTTTTTTCACTGCCAGACATGCATATAATAAGCTTGAACTTTGCTTCCAAAGATTAGGACTGACATATTTTATTTAGAATCAAAGTTTTCATTACATTTGGAACAGTTTCACAATGTAGTACATCTACCTTGTTAAAAAAATCTTTAAATAAAATTTCAGCCACACTTCTGTGTTATATATTATCTTCAGTTTACTGAACAGGGAACTGAATTACCAGCATGCTAAGTAATCAATCGTCTCAGCACCACAGAGCCATTATGATTTAGAATGATGTCTTGAACTTATGTTTTTGTGATATAAATATCTAGAAATGTATCGTATGTTCATTATAGTAACACATACATATTAAAGTGACATTGTTGTAGAGCAGTTTACTGCAGACAATGAAACAGTACTGACATTCACTGGCCTTCATGGTGCTACACAGAATAAAATGATTAAGTAGCAAGTGCTTAACAAGGACCATATGGAGAAATTATAGACATCTTGCTAAATATTCAAGAAATTGTTGAATACTGATTACAGATGCAAACATATGCAAACTACAATTTGAAATTTCCTATTTTAATGAGCTACAACATTTAGTAATTTATTATATACAGAACCTAGTACTCTCCTAAGAATTGTGAAGTAGGTTTATTAGGCATATTTAATGTGAATGAAGAAATATCCTGTAAAAGTTATAAAATATATTCAGAATACTAAAATTAAAAACAAAAGTTAAAATCTGTTGTTTAAAATTAATTCATGTTGTATTTTAACAGAATTAATTTTCTATTTTGGTAGTGTCCTGAGACTTCTTATTAGAATGTCATGAAGTAATTCTGTTAAAATACTGAACTAATTATATTTAAACTAACAACTTCTTACAGATGTTTTGTAGCTCAGCTATGATAGGATTTTCATTACTTTTAGTGGTTGAAGAAACAGGTCTAGGATAGTTAGCATTTGCACATGTGCGTTCTTCATGGCCTCTCCTCCAGCTTATTTGCACTGTTCAGGCTCCCACACTTTATTTCTCTCCTTTCAACTGACCTGATTTCCAGTTGCTGGTCTCTCACCTTCCTCTTCCTTTGTGTCTCCAAAAGAATAATCTATGCTTATTTCCTCTATTTTCTAACTTATCTCTTAAAACCGAGTTTCCCCCCCCCACAGTTCCAATATTAAAACAACACAACACAAAACAAAACTTTAAGGATGATCAAATTTCAAGATCCAATAATTTCCTCTTAGTTGTGGCTACTTGTCACCATTCATCAGCATGCCCTCCTTGAAAAATTTATTGCCTTTGCTTCTCTGGGCACCATTTTTTCTGCTTGGTCTCTGAATACCCCTACTCATTCTGTTTTTTTACTGCATTTTAAAAATTTTCTCACTTTCTAGCAACGTTTTGCCTATTTTCTATCTCTCATCTTCCTAATTATTATTTTATGTCTATTTATACATTGATATATTTATATTCCATAACATGTCCGTGCTCATAAATATACAGTTTTTTTTCCTCCGTGAATATTTTTGCTTGCTTCCATAGCTTAATACATAACTGTTTTCCAGCAAATCGCCCGATACATGTGAAGGCCACGTATTATAGGACTTCTACAAGTTACACATTTAAAATGTCCTTTATAAGTGATATACCACATAATATTCTAAGAAATTTACGTATGTTAGCTCCTTTAAACTACTCATCAAATCTGAGAAGAAGTAGAACCTAATTAGGTGATATTTAAATTTGGCCTTAAGAGTGAAGAATGTCACAGATACTGTGTTTTCTAAGAGAGACGCAGTAATAAATAAGACTAGGAAGCAAAAAGGCCTTGTGGTATGTGAAAACAGAGGTTTCCATGCCTCTATGAAAGAAAATAGAAGACAATACATACATTCACTTGGACTTCATTTATATGTTATAAGGAACATTATATGTAAATTTAGAGTTAGTAATCTTTTATGGGTAAATAAATCAAAACCTTAATAAAAAGAAAATAAACATAGTTTTTATGGGTAGAGAAAGTAAAATAATTAACATCTAATGAGTGCATATTAAAATAGCCGCCATGCCAGTCCTACAATTAGTCTGAAAGCTGCCATGTTTTTGTCAGATTTCAGGAGCTGTGGAGAAAAGTATATTAGCATGACTTGTTACACATTAAACTGCTCCCTATTATGTCAAAATAATTCAGAAATTTTGGCACTAGAATTGAATATGGTACACAAAAGCATTGCACCAAATACATTTTTCATAGAGTGTGACAGCTTTACTCGTGCACACCACACATACTTAGTATAGTTATTCTCTTTTAATTGGAAATGGGAACAAAAATCAAGTAAAGGTAAAAATTCAACAGTGAGCTGCCATTAAAATGGTCAAGTTTATCAAAACAGTTTCGTGGCAAGAAAGACTCATTGGTCCTTTAATAACTAACATTTTTGTTTTCTTACCTGCTTATTTCACTACTCTTCAGCATATACATTGTGATGTAGTAATATTATGCTGTGTTTTATGAACAAGTTAGGCAATTTCCTCCTTATTCCTCTATACCTTTGTACATAAATTCCTTTGCCTGAAAATCTTTTTCTATGTCTTTACTTAATTAACTTGCTCTGTACATTTGTATAGTTCTTGGTAGGTACTTATTTTGACATAAACCATCTTTTTTCCAAACTCCTGCTGTGGCTAGAATAAAGAAAGACCTTGTTAATGTCAACAAAGTAGTTAATAAGGTCAAATGTGTAAGAGTGTCAATAAAATTTTAAAACCACAATTTATCACAGCTAATGGCAATATGGATAATCTGTCTGAGAATGCCCTAGAGTTGGCAATTACTGTACAGTAACTCTATGACTTGTGATCAAACAGGCAGACAAATGTTTGTAGTTTTTGAAGCCTATTTGCTAAAGAAAACTTCTTTTATTTTACAGTTCTTCTTTTGAAGATCCTCATAGTATTCCATTTTTATTAATTTATTTTTATATGCATCCACTCAGTTATATACATATAGTATATGTATATAGTATATAAAATAAATATGAATAAAATGTAGATAATATAAAATTTTCTGTGTCAAAAAAATTTAATACAAACAGGCACTGCTCATTTTTACTGGTTTAAAATATGAATTATGGTTCTATTCCTGCACATTTGTATTTAATGGAAAAAATTTTCCTGACTTCCTGTGATTCTTTAAACATGTTTCTCATTGAAACTTTTTTATTACAAGAGATTAACAAACATGGGAAACCTCTTTAAAAGTTAATTCCATTTAAAATGCAGTGTTTTTCAATTTTATTGGATATTCTCTGTATTTACATTTCAAATGTTTTACCCTCTGTCCCATTCCCCTTTCTCCTCCCCTCAACGTGCTCCATGAGTGTGCTCCCTCCCCCAATCACCCTCTCAACCTCAGTGCCTTGGCTAGTTGATGATGTTGTTCTTCCCATGAGAGTACAAACTTTTCAGCTCTTTCAGTCCTTCCTGTAGCTCTTTCATTAGGGTCCCTGTGCTCAGTCTGATGCTTAACTGCAAGCATCCTCTGTATCTATATGACTCTGGGAGAGACTCTGAGGAGACATCGGTATCTGGCTCCTGCCAGTAAACACTAATTGGCATCAGCAATAGTGCTTAGGTTTGGTGGATGCATATAGGGTGGTTCTCCAGGTGAGGGAGTCTCTATAGATCTTTTCTTCAATCCCTTCACCTCTATTTGACCTTGTATTTCCTCCTGTGAGTGTTTTGTTCTCCCTTCTAAGAAGGACTGAGGCATCTAAATTCTGTTCTTTTTGAGCTTCATAAGTTCTGTGGATGGTTTCTTGGGTATTCCGAGCTTTTGTGGTGGGCGATATCCAATTATAACTGAGTACATACCGTGAGTACTGAGATACATCCCGCAGGATGATAGCTTCAAGATCCATCCATTTGCCTAGGAAATTCATGAACTTGTTGCTTTTAATAGCTGAGTAGTACTCCATTGTGTATATGTAGCACAATATTTGTATCCATTCCTCTGTTTAAGGACATCTGCTTTCTTTCCAGCTTCTGGACATTATAAATAAGGCAGCTATAAACATTGTTGAACATGTGTCCATTGTTAGAAATTGGAGCTACTTCGGGTATATGCCCAGGAGTGTTAAAGCTGAGTCCTCAGGTAGTACTATGTCCAATTTTCTGAAATCACCAGACTGATCTCCAGAGTGGTTGCACCAGTTCACAACCCCACCAACAATGGCGGAGTGTTCCTCTTTCTCCACATCCTTACCAGCATCTGCTCTCAACTGAGTTTTTGATCTTAGCCATTCTGACTGGTGTGAGGTAGAATCTCAGGGTTGTTTTGATTTTCATTTTCCTGATGACTAGGGATGTTGAACATTTTTTTCCTTACAACTTTATTTACAAAAACAGAGATACATGTACAGATTATTAAAAGCATTTTAGCATAAAATATATGAATATATTTTTATCAGTACTTGATTTTTTTAAATATTTGATAGTATGCATTGAAATCTTACTATTTACAATGATCATAAAGTGTATGTAAAACAAAACGTAACAGAATTTGTGGTATATTTACACAATTTACTACTCAGCTATTAGAAGCAGTGACTTTATGAAATTCCTGAGTATTTTTTCAGGTGCTTCTCAGCTATTCAATATTCCTCAGTTGAAAAGTCTCTGTTTAGTTCTGTACCACATTTTAATATTATTTGATTCTCTAGAGTCTAACTTCTTGAACTCTTTGTATATATTTGATACTAGCATTTCTTCTGGCAAAAAGAGTAATAGCTGATGGCAAATATTCCATAAGAATTTTGAATTGGGCATTATTTTGTCTTGTACAATCATTCCATATTTAAAACGTAACAGACTCATTGAAGAAAATACATTAATATAGCACTGCACCTATTATATGAGCATATATAATAGCCTACTGAGGCTCTATAGTGATTTATACAATTTATTGTCTTAAAAAGAAGGGGCTAGTACTCAAATAGACATGAAATTTCCAATAACATATTCAGTATTTAACATAATGCAAAACATGTAGCACATATTCAGTTACCTAAATGTTTATGTTGTCACCCAAACATTCTTACTAATTGAAATACACTGTTCAGTTAATTTTTTGTATTTAATAATGTCATTAACAACTTGAGTTTTGTTCATTAAACCAAAAATATTTGAGTTTCCTTACTAGATTTGGTACAATAGCCTCATTTTGGACAATAACTTGAGTGTCTAATACAAAATCAATCAAAGGAACGCACCAGTTATTGTTTACTCATTGTCTTGAAAAATAACACATAATGCAATGTGTGTTGCAGTCAAGACAGCATTCACTTGAAATACTTCTTTTTTGTCAACGTTTTTTCCCAATATATTTTTTCAGTCCGTCTTTTTATATATGCTTGTCGTCTTTTTACTTGGTATTTCCCCTGAGATTTCTTGTAGTATTCAACACTTCTACATCTCTACTTTCATTAGTTTAAATGTACAGAATTTATGATCATGAATTGGTCAGTTGCCTTACATCTAATCAGTGTTTATAAAAATTTAATTTCATGATAATTTGTGGAAAATCTGGTAACAAGCATTTTTTTTTTTTTTTTAATTTTCAACTTGTGTCTTTATTTTTCCACTCCTCTCTCCTTTGTTCTGTTCTTATTAAACAGTCCGGGATCCAACCACCACATTCTCATGTTTTCCTCTAAGATTGGTCATAGTTATTTTTCTTTTTTTTTTTTTTTCATTTTTTTTCTTTATTTATTTAATCCACATCTGGGAGGTTCAGACAAATAGTTCTAATGCATAATTGGTAACAAGCATTTTATTGATTGACTTCCGGTTTATAATTCCAAAAGTGAATCTTTTCTTTCCTTTACTTTTCTTCTTTTTTTAAAAAAATAAGAATAGCAATTCAAATAATGATGAAGAAAATTTCAACTATCGGTTTATGGAACATTTTATTTAAAAAAGAATGTTCATATGTTCGTTATACAATACATATGAGCCAGTTAATCATAGTGCTTTCTAATTAGTATTCTTTTATCAAAATAAATTTTCACATTTTTAGTCATCTTATCAAAGTTATGTATATCAATATTGTATATATTTTGTGTTAATATATCTTGATAAAATTCATGGAAAAATTTCATGTTAACAGAGTGGTATGTCAAAATTATGTAAGGTGCTCTCATGAACTTATTTGATTTAGATAGGAATGTATTTACACCTATGTAGAATTTAGTTCTTTTACTATCTGAGGAAAACTAGATATAAAGGATGCATTTTATGACCTTTGCAAAGAACTAAGTGTTTCTTTGTTCAGGATTTTGGGATTCTTAATGAAATTTAGATATCCTTTCATATTGTTCACTAATTGTTAAATTATGTTAATATTATTATGATCTTGATTGTAATGTTATTGTTAATGATAAAAAGTCGCATTCATCATAATACATACAGAAATATTTGCCTTTGTTATTTTAACATATAAAATATCTTTGGTGAATGTGTTCCCTTCATATATTAACTAAATATATCTTTATTGAACCTAACTCTATGAAGTTTTATTTTCTCTTTGTAGGTGGCATGCATGCAGTTCATAAATGCACTTGTCACTTCTCCATATGATCTTGATTTTCGAATTCATTTGAGGAATGAATTCCTCCGTTGTGGACTAAAAGCATTGCTCCCAGTAAGTTGAATGTATCTATTTATTATGCTACTGAAACTTTAATTATCTTTTCTCTTGAAGCAAGGGTAAATTTTGAAGCAGAGAACAAGTTTGACATTTGCTATTGTCTCAAATAAAACATTAGACATATTGTAAGCTTTCTTTTTTATATTATGATAGTAGTACTCTCACTATATCATGGGAGATTCTTAAGTTAATTATTGATCTAACTTAACATAATGCCTTTTTACATAAATCAAAATGGAATTGTTTTCTCTCAATTTCCAGATGCCAGAATATGAAAGCCAAGTTTATTTATATATTCATTTATTTATTTTGAAAATTCATTTTTAAGAGGTTTGTAGTACTTGTCATACAGGTCCTTCACTTGCTTAGTTAGAGTCACACAAGGTATTTCATAGTTTTTGTGACTATTGTGAAGGGTATCTTTTTCCTAATTTCTTTCTCCACATGTTTGTCCTTTGAATATAGGAAGGCAACTGATTTGTTTGAGTTAATTTTATATCCGGCCACTTTGCTGAACTTGTTTATCAGCTGTAGGAGTTCTTTGGTAGAATTTGTGGGGTCACTTAAGTACACTATCATGTCATCTGGAAATAGTGATGTTTTTACTTCTTCCTTTCCAATTTGTATCCCTTTGATCTCCTTTTCTAATGGCTGTCTAATTGCTCCAGCCAGGATTTCCAGTGCTATGTTGAATAGGTAGGGGGAGAGTGGGCAGCCTTGTTTAGTCCCTGATTTTAGTGGGATTGCTTCAAGTTTCCTACCTTTAAGTTTGATGTTGGCTGTTGGTTTGCTGTATATTGCTTTTATTATGTTTAGGTATGGGCCTTGGATTCCTGTTCTTTCTAAGACTTTTAACATGAAGGGGTGCTGAACTGTGTCAAATGCTTTCTCAGCATCTATTGAGAAGACCATGTGGTTTTTTTCTTTGAGATTGTTTATATGGGGGATTACATTGATGGATTTCCTTACATTAAACCATCCCTGCATCCCAAGGGAAGATCTCAGAAATTGGAAAGATCTCCCATGCTCATGGATTGGAAGGATCAACATTGTAAAAATGGCCATCTTACCAAAAGCAATCTACAGATTCAATGCAATCAAAATTCCAACCCAGTTCTTCATTGAGTTGGAAAGATCAATGTGCAATTTCATCTGGAATAACAAGAGACCTAGAATAGTGAAATCCATGCTCAACAACAAGAAAACGTTTGTGGGAATCACTATCCCTGACCTCAAGCTATATTACAAGGCAATTGTGCTGAAAACTGCATGGTACTGGTACAGAAATAGGCACGTGGATCAATGGAATAGAAGAAAAGATTCAGAAATGAGCTGTCACATATATGGCCACCTGATTTTTGACAAAGGAGCTGTAAACATTCAATGGAAAAAGGACAGCCTATTCAACAAATGGTGCTGGTCCAACTGGCACTCAGCATGCAGAAGAATGAAAATAGACCCTTACTTATCTCCTTGTACAAAGTTCAAGTGCAAGTGGATCAAAGATCTCCACATTAAACCAGGTACACTTAAATTATTAGATGAGAAAGTAGGGAAAACCTTAGAACTCATAGGCACAGGAGAAAAGTTCTTGAACAGGACACCAGTAGCTCTAGCTCTAAGGTCAAAGATTGACAAATGGGACTTAATGAGATTGCAAAGTTTCTGTAAGGCTAAAGATACTGTCAAGAAAACAAAATGGCAGCCAACAGAGTGGGGAAAGTTATTTACTAACCCCACATCAGATAGAGGCCTAATATCCAAGGTATACAACGAACTCAAAAAGCGAGATACCAGAGAATCAAACAACCCTATTAAAAAATGGGGTACAGACTTAAACAAAAATTTCTCAATTGAGGAATATCGAATGGCAGAGAAACATCTAAGAAAGTGTTCAACATCCTTAGCCATGAAGGAAATGCTAATCAAAACAGCCCTGAGGGGCCTCACTGTACTTCTCATTGTGACATATTTAGGGGATTCCAAGTTTGCAGGATGCATATTGTCTTGTCCAGGAATGGCCACTTGACTACTTAGGCTTAGAAGTGTTCCCCTTGGTATGTGAACTTGATCTGCCTTTCACTTCTAAGCATTGCTCGTTGTCTAACATCCACTGGTTCTTCATCCAGACCATGTTTAGTGTCTGCAGTCAGGCTTCAGCTGACCAATGAGGATGACAGTTTGGAGTTCTTTGAAATTTTCAGCGTCTAGATAGTTAATTTAGTATTTGAAACCCCCTTCTTTGCTGCATTTGTAATTATCAACATTTGTTCTAAACATTATGATATTTTTTTAATAATAAATTTTACCTTGAAACAAACAAACAAACAAAAAAACCCCAAAAAAACAGCCCTGAGATTCCCCCTCACACCAGTCAGATTGGCCAAGATCCAAAACTCAGATGACAGCAGATGCTGGCGAGGCTGCGGAGAAAGAGGAACACTTCTCCACTGTTGGTGGGGTTGTAAACTAATACAACCACTCTGGAAATCAGTCTGGCAGTTCCTCAGAAAAATGGACATAGTACTACCTGAAGACCCAGTTATTCCACTTCTGGGCATTTACCCCAGAGACGCTCCAAAATACAACCAAGATACATGCACCACAATGTTCCTTGCAAATCTATTTATAATAACCAGAAGCTTGAAAGAACCCAGATGTCCTTCAGTAGATGAATGGATACAAAAATTGTGGTACATTTACACAATGGAGTACTACTCAGCTATCAATGACTTAACAAAATTCTTAAGAAAATGGCTGCATCTAGAGAATATCATCCTGAGTGTGATAACCTAGTCACAAAAGAACAGACATAATATGCAGTCACTGCTAATGGGATACTAACCCCAGAAAGCTCTGGACACCCCAGAAACAACTCACAGACTTTGTCAAGTTCAAGAAAACAACAACAACAACAAAAAAGAATATATTTTAATTAAAATAGAACTGTATCACATCCACCTTTCCTTCCTACAACCCCTCCCAGTTTCTCTCCCATCCCCTCAAACTAATACCCTCTTTTCCTATATTATTGTTACGCATATACATATGTGTATGTATATGTACCCACAAATACTTAATTACAACCTTAAAAATGTATTTGTATCCTTCTATACAAAAATGTACATTTATCTTTGTTTTTTAAAATAAAGCTTTTCAATAAAAAAATAATTAAACCATAGTTAAGCTGAAAATAAAAAAAGAAAATTCATTTTTATTCAATTGTTTTATGCCTTCCTTTTGCTACTTTAGCTTAATTTCATTTGTAGTCAATATAAGTATGTTTATATATTTTTGTTTATGTTATCAAGGATATTTGCTTAAATATAGTATTTTTAATATTTCTTTTTTAAAATTTTATCTTTTTTATAATCCAGGTTTTATCCCCCTTCTCTTTTACCCTCTGAATGTTCCACATCTCATTCCTACCCCTCATCACCAGGAGGATGTCTGTCCTCCCCCATCCCACACCCCGCCAGACCTCCCCACTCACTGAGGCCTTGAGTCTCTTGAGAATTAGGTGCATTCGTCTTCTCTGACTGAACCTAGACCTTAAAGTCCTCTGCTGTACATATGTTATGGGCTGGTATGGGCTTCCTGTTTGGTGATCCAGTGTCTGACAGATCTCAGGATCCAAGTTTATTGAGACTGCTGGTCCTCCTACAGGGTTACCCTCCTCAGCTACCTCCATTGTTTCCCCTAATTCACCCACAGGTATCACCAGCTTCTGTTTGGTTTGGTGTAAATATCTGCATCTGAATTTTTCAGCTGCCTGTTGGGTCTTTCAGATGGCAGCCTTTTGAGAACCTTGGGGCCTCCCCTTGAGGTGGATACCCCTCTGGGCCTATTGCTGGACGTCCTTTTCCTTAGGCTTTTCTCTATTTTTGTCCAGACAGTTCTCTCAAAGAGAAACAGTTTCATTTCTTAAATTGAATGTGAATGTGCACTCCAATTAGGGTAATGATAAATTATATTTGGAATAATTTTATAGTCTCTGTGATAAGTTAGTGCACTTACTCTGTAAATTTTAGTATACCGTGTTTACCTCATAGTTGGCTTATTATAGATAATTTTTTTAAAATGAGTTTTAAAAATAATGTTATTATTTATGGTTTGAGAATTTTATGTAGTGGACTTTCTATTCTTTCTCTTTCCTCAACCTGCCAAGATCTTTCCTCATCCTTGTACATGGCCAACTTTATCTTATCTCTTTGACACTACATCAAAAGTAACAAAAACATAATTTGTGGTGTATATATCAGTATCATTTCATTGATGAAAATTGATTTTCCCTTTCCATGAATCTCTCAAATGTGAGCAGCTTCTTGGATGGGGGTGGAAATTTGTCTTTAACTATCACATCTCTGTTATGTTCTTCAAATCTCTGATTTCTCAACCTAAAGAAAATGGAAAATATGTTTTTTTTTTGTCCTGAAGCTTTGTAATAAGTCCTATAGGGATTATCAAATATTTTCCTTAAAAGGTCAATTTAAATATTCCTAAACATGGCTCTTAAATATTAGCTGAGATGGTATATCATCCCTCAAAGAACTATCAAAATCATATGGAGAGTGGATATAGTTATCATCCAAGATTTGTACAGTCACTGAACTTCAAATATATTAATCGGTAAGAGTAAGCCTAATACATGTTTCTTTAGTATTTATCCTTATATTATAAACAACTCAAATAAGAGGATTTTTCTCTTATAGAACTTAATAAAAGCAATGAATAGGCATATCTAAGATTGGCATACAGATCAATAGTTATTACTTTCTAGGATAATTAAATAGTAGGTAAAATAATTTAGTATTTATGTAGCTTTTGATATCAACCCAGTATTTTAAACAGTGAAAACTCTAAAATTATCAGAATTTTCATGACAGGTCAATTAATTTTAATATGTTATATAATATTTTTTCATAGTCCCTCTATCAGTGTAGCTATAATCTTTCTCTTAAACATAATATAGATTGTTCACATTTGATGAATTTGCTTTAGTAGTTTGGTATAAAGTAATTGATTTATATTTTATAGCATCTTTTAAAATATATTTGCATTTGAAATATTTTATATCAATTTACTTTAAAATTTCTGCCTCTACTTTTTGATTAGTTATACAAATTGACCATTAAATAAAGCAGGATATATAAAAACAATGCAACAAAAATACTTTAAATCCTTTTGACATCTATAGTATGATTTAGAATCTTTTGATTTATGCTGAAGTGTGATATAGCTATGTTAAATCTCTCATATTCATTTTTACTATGTAAAGTTTAATTAACAAATGTTTATTTTATCAAGTATTTAAGGCGGTATCCTTAAAACTCAGATATTTGAAAGGAAAATTTATCTATATAAATGAATATATGTTTATATATATGTTTTATTAGGGTTAGAAAATTACTGAGAACACTTAATATGTTTTATATATACACGTCATATATTTTGCTGAATAATATACATACTTCATTAGTTATTATTTTCCTTGAAAACACTTAATTGTGCATAGAAATTTTTTGCTACAAAGTTCTGAAAATATTAAAATGCTAGTGTTCAATTGTTTTATTTTCAAACACGAGAATAAGGAGAATTTATCATTCTAAAATGCATTTTTTAATGTTTTGGAAGTTTTCTGGGTGTAATAGCCTTCTGTTCTCACACGGTCATATGACTTATAAGTATTACAGAATTTGTATTTCAATAAATCTTTTCCTCTTAGAAATAAATAGTTCAAGCCAAAGCAAGTTCTTAGTTTTTAAGAAATAAAGTGGAAATAATTTTATTTGTTATATGACTTATGTGAAATTATAGAGAAATATTTAAAGTTTATTATACATGTGTTATAGTTAAATATTAGGTAAATTATTAGTATGAAAGAAAGACCATCAAAACTGTTTCAATTTGGGTTTTCCTTCAGCAATACCATTGCATCCTTTTTCATATTGATTTTGAATAAAAGTAGAAACAAAAATAGAAAGAAGATATATATCTCATTTTGGGGGGATTATGTAATTTGAAGTATACCTTACTTGCATTGTTTTTTAGAACTGAAGCTCAGCTCTGAACATCATAAACCCAGTTTGTGTATCACCCTTGAGCATCCACATTTGTGATTATCGATTTGAATTTTCAAAGCTGCAACTTAATGGACAAATATTAAGACATATTCCAGGTGATATATATTAAGCCCAACAACCTCTAGTGTGGCATGCTTCCAAACTTTTCTTATAATATTATTAGGAAATTATCAGAAGTTTGTAATGCATGTGTTTATGATGTATTACAAAAACAAATCTTTGATGTCCGAGATGGTATTTTGTGATCAGGCTAAGGGAAAGTGAAAAAAAATGGCATCATGTCTAGCTATACCTTGATTTAAAAAATCTTGATTACCTTTAAATTTAAAATCACAAAATATCATGAGTGCATAATAAATTTTTATACAATATTTCCAGGCCATACTGGGGACTGTTGTGCTTGAATATATCCTTGCATTTATTCTTCATTAACACCGTTGATCTATATTTGCTTTATTTTCTTTTTTCTTGGTGCCTGAGGCACATGTGAATGTTCTAACTGCATGTTTTTCTTTGTGATCTCTGATGAGTATGTTTAGTCAAAATGACAGCATTGAATTTGGGTTGTTAGCAATTAGTCTCGTTAGAGAATTGACTTAATACTGTAATGTGAATAGTCAAGATCCTGGCATGGGAATAAAACAACAAAAAAAAAAGGTACAGTGTTCTTTGATCTTAAAAAAGAAAACCTTAGCTACATTTTCTGTCTTCTGTCTCCTTCCTTCGTTCCTTTCTTCCTTCCTTCCTTCGTTCCTTCGTTCCTTCCTTCCTTCCTTCCTTCCTTCCTTCCCTCCTTCCTTTTTTTCTGTCCTTCTTTCAGAAATCATCATCTTGGGTCAGTATTTGAAATTGAATTTGTGTGTAAATGAATCATATTGCTTTGTCCCTGATAAGAAAGTATGCTAAATTTAAATTGTCATTCATTTGCTGAATTTTGTTTTTTATAATAGAGTCTTAAAGAGAAAGAGAATGATGAGCTTGATATTCAGTTGAGAGTGTTTGAAGAAAACAAAGAAGATGACCTAACTGAATTATCCCACCGTCTCAATGACATTCGAGCTGAAATGGAATATCCTTTGATAAACAAAAAATGAATTTTAGTAAATGTTGAAAAGCAAGAATTGAGGTTGATTTTTCATATTCTGATTATAGTTCTTGTCTGGTAACCAAGTTATAACTGTTGGGTTTGTTTTGATTTGCATTTCTCTGATCACTAAGGACTTTGAACATTTCTTTAAGTGCTTCTCAGCCATTTGAGATTTTTCTGTTATGAATTCTTGATTTAGTTCTATACCCCACTTTTTGATTGGGTTGTTTCATTTCTTGGTGGTTAGCTTCTTGTATTCTTTATTTATTTCAGATATTAGACCTCTATTTGATGTGGGGTTAGCGAAGACTTTTTTCTAATATGTAGTTTGCTGATTTGTCCTTTTGACTATGTCCTTTGTCTTACAGAAGCTTTACAATTTCATGAGGTCCCATTTATCAATTATTAATCTTAGAGCCTGTGCCATTTGGAGTTCTGTTTAGGAAATTTCCCTTCGTGCCTGAGGTTTTTTTCGCACTTTCCCTTCTATTAGATGCAGTGTATCTGGTTTTCTTAATTTTTAAAAATAAATATGAGTACAAATCATTTTAGGCTTATTTTATTTGGATATTTAGAATAAAACTAGTTTGGGATCTTTGATAGCTGAGTGATTATTTGACATGCCTTTTATCTGATAATAAATATAAAATAACAGTCTCTCTATTGGTACCAGAGATAGATCAAGGGAAAACTCCTTTCACTGATGACTTTCTCATTTGAATGTCCCTAGCTATTATCTGAAGTTGACAGTATAATGAATGATTATTGAATGTGTTGACACCCAAAGGATCTTAGAAATTTTCTTGGGTCTTGTTTCTCTAATGACAGGATTAATGGATTTTTTTTGTTTGCTGTAGATGTTTAAATGCTATTACATGAAATTGAAGCATTAATAACAATAATAGAAACCAAGTGACACTTTTGATTTTAAAATTTAGCTACTTAAGTCATAACTGTACTACTCATCAAGATTCTTTGCTGTTTTCCTTCACTCACTTTCTACTGATATGAATGAAGTCTACCATCTTCTCTACAATATGCTGAAAGACACTGCTGCTGAAGGTTACTTATTATCCATTCTGCAACACTTTCTGCTCATCAGAAATGATTACTATATCAGGTAAGATTCTTAACGGAGAGGGTGATATGTATAATTCGAATTGGATATCAAAAGAAAGTTAACAAAGTAGTGGGACCAAGGAAATATATGCATTTTATGTACATAAAATATAAGGGTTTCACTACTCTAGGCAACATTTTTAAAAAGAATTCATTTATTTTAATTGGGCCAGAAAAGATAGCTGCCTACAACTATGGTGCACCCAAGCAAACAGAATTTAAGCAGAAATTAACCTGTCATATATTATTGAGTTTGTAATGAATTTTTCTGCTTGATACTGGTAACCCAATGAAAATATTGGAACTTCTAGATGTTTTTAAAATTCTGGTCTATTTTAACAAGTATTCTTTTCTTATTTTTTTTATAGTGGTCAGTAAAATGTGTTATCTTTACATTTAGAAAAATATCATTGTATTTATTTTAGTTTTTGTCCTATACTATTTTCAATGTAAATGAATAGGATAATAACCAAGAGTTTTCAGTTTTATAAAAGATAATGGTATAGATAGATAGATAGATAGATAGATAGATAGGTAGATAAAGCGATGGATATCCTGAAAAAAACCAAAATAACAGGTTTATGATTGACTGAAATTATCTATAAGCTCATGGCCGTGGTGATAATGTTAATGACAGTTCAAGCTATTCATAGTTGCTTTATACTATTATGATATTACTAAGTTCTTTGAATTCTCAAAACTTACTCTATTTAAAAAGGACCACGACAAGAATGTTGTATTGGCAATAAAATTTGATAGTTCTAAAATAGTATATAGGATTTTTCCCCTTCAGGCTAATACAATGATTTGATCAACATCATGGTGTTGAGGACAAAGAAAAATGGTTAAAGAACTCATCCCTGCTTTCTTAAAAACACTGTAAATTTGTGCAGAATTATATGTTTCTTGATAAATGTTAATAAACCACAAGTAATTTATACATGGCATATTTTTTTAAAAACTATTTGTGTTTTTGTGCAGTATGCCAGTGTGTTTATGTATGTATGCATATATGTGTGTATATATGTTATCAGAATGCAGACATATGTTCTCATTATGACCTACATTTTCTGCAAAATTATATTTTGAAAATATCTTTCTCACTGAAAGTAGAAGAATGCTGTAGTCCTCCTGTCAATACTCCAGAAAGGTCTGGGTTTACAAATATGCATCACTATCCCTGCCTTTTTACTTGCATCCTGGGTATGTAAACCCTGTTCTACTCAGCTAGTACTTTAATCTACCGAGTTATCTCTGCAGCCCATACAATCTTTTCCTCCTTATTATATTCTTGGGTAAGGGGTATGACATTTACTTTCATTTTATATATTGGATAAAGGGGAAATCTGTGTTTTTCTTCATCATTCACCAAGTGATGTTAAAGATCTGATGGTGGTTTTTTTAACCCCTAAACCACAATGCACATTTCCTTTCATTCTTAATCTTAAGAACAGTCATATGACTAATTAGAGTCTGTTTTTATTTATTGTCAATTTTAGTAGTTTGACAAACAATATTTAGAGATGGTTATATCATAATTTGTATTACATAATATCTCTCTGACGTACTGTTGAATTTATTTGCCCATGACCATGTGTCTTCTACAAATTTTAATGCAAAATGTTATTATTTTATTTTTCCAGTCAGTGGTCATTTTTAAAGCCAAAATATCTTGGGAGATTCCAAAAAAATGGTGTGTTTTAAAACCTTTGACATATCACACAGATTTCAACTGTAGCTATGCATATTAAATATATATGCTTTAATAAAAAAGATTCTTTTAGAAATACTCTGCATAAATAGGTCTTCACATTAGTGTTTAACAGAAATGACACAGCCCAGTTTTGTAAGCTATTGTGACTTTCCTGAGTAAATGCTCTGCACTGAATTCAAGACATTGCTTGATATCCAAAGCCAAGAAACACATTTTCTATTACCTTTTTGAAAAGGACATTTTGTGGGTGTATATAACTGTTTCTGTGCTTATAGATTTAGGACTAAGGGATCATTTATTTTCATTAACTTTAGAAACAAAACCTAAAATAGATAGATAAGATCAATAAGTACTTTTGAACATAAGCATGAATCCCTGCAAACTAGAAATTAAGCCTGTACATACTTTCAGTCGATTACATCACACTCAGTTGGCCCCCTAATGTTCAGAATGCCTTTAAGCCTTAGTCATATTTTCTCTAAAGAAGTGTAAATGTTAGTGGAATTATTTTCTTCTTGACACTGGGGGGATTCTGAATCCCTTCATAGGAAAATTGATTGATGTAAGTAGAAAAGTATTTTCAAGCATTTTCTCTTCTTTACAGACCACAGTATTATAAAATAATCGAGGAGTGTGTTTCACAGATAGTGCTGCACTGCAGTGGCATGGACCCTGACTTCAAGTACAGGCAACGCATTGACTTTGATTTCACTCATCTCTTAGGTATGGGTTATGCTCTTTACTGCCATTCACGATCCACACCTTCTGCCTGTGCACTTTTTTAGTGGATATTTTATTACTTACATTTCAAATGTTATCCGTTTTACTGTTTCCCTTCTGAAAACCCCCTATCCCCTCGTCCCTCCCCCTGCTTCTATAAGGATGCTTGCCTAACCAGCCACACTTTTTAAGCATAGATCTTTCACTGAATTTCTATTTGTATCTGACAATCCATTGTTGCTGTGGCTGTTCAATTGTTAAAACTGTTAGTTTTGAGGATCATAATAATTATCCTTATAGGTTTAGATATATGTATTCTTGGTGAGTTTCAGCAGTACTGAATCATTTGAAAGTTATCCATCATATGCCACAAAAAGCCATAATGTTTTAATAGGTGAATGCTATACATTTAGAATCCCGACTCCCGTCCTTCAATTCACTTCATCCTCATAGAAAGATTGTGCGACTCATATTTAGTACAGTTTATATAGATATGTGCCCCTGGCTCTGAAATTTGAGAAAACAATTTACATGGTAAGAAAATTACCTTATATAGTTAGAGAATGCCATTTTTTGATCAGTGATGACAAACATCCATTTTGTAATATGCTTTGCTCTATGGATTCATAATTAGGGGATTATATTGATAATTAATCATACCATTATTATCTAGGTTGAAGCACATAGTTGATTGTTTTTAAAGAAAACAAAAATTGTTGAATATCATCTTTATAATACTTTTTATTCTGTGGCAGTGGACAGAAAAGCAGTAGCCATCATAGATTGAAGATTATTTCTCATATATTATTTTCCATTTCTAAAGAGGATCTATACTTACTGGAGGCAATCGAAAGATTTCTACGAAGGACATTTATCAGCTACATCAAGATAACTCTTTTCAACACAGTACATTTTAAATAGCTTTTTTATGCATGCATGTCTCTGTCAGTGTATCTACTGCTAAGCTGGGTTTTTGGTAGAGCATCATGAAGATTTGACCATGTTCACATTAAAGTTGGGACTATGCTAATACATGCTACATTATGATCTATCGCGATCACTTTAACCTGTGTTCTCTTACTGTTTTGCTATCATTACTTCGAGATTGTTTTATGTCCTTAAAATTATAAATAAATTAGCTAATTGGTCTCATTCAACACGTTTTTATAAGCAGCTACATAATTGAACATTCTTGTTTTTAAATTCTAGACATTTTCTCATCACCTTTTCAGATTTAATTGCTACCAGTGGGGGTAGTCACTGATTAATATTGTGGTACTTTCATTTGTGTATACTTACATATATACAAATACACACAAAGTTGCTAAGTGTTTCAGCCTCATTCAGGCTGTACAGGGATGTTTGCTTGTATAACATTTGAACCTCAATTGACTATAATTCTAATCTAGGCTGATTTCAAATTTTTGTATATCCATTATTTTTCTTAAAGCACATGAGATTATTTAGTAAAATCCTTTAGTGATGTTCCATTGGATAGCAAAATGAAAATCATTGTCACCTCTGACTTGCCTTGCCCATATATTGCCCTTTTAGACAGTATCATTTTCCTTGTTGTATGTAATATTGTAATACTGTTACAATAATTAAAAAAAGAACTTTAACACATGACGCAGGAGGGAGAGTTTTAGCAATAAGAATGTCCTGCTTTTGGTCCTGCCTTAATTTCCATCACATTTATGACAACTCGGAACCTTCTATAACTCTGGTTGGTCTTATGTCCACTACACTGGTGGGCACTGCAAGCATTAGTGCACAGACATACCTGCAATCAAAGTACCCATATAAAATGAAACAAATATCCAAGGGAGGAAGTGCAGAGACTGAAGAAAAGGTCATTTTGAAAATGCCCCATTGGGGATCCATCCAATATAGAGACACTATACCCAGACAATATTGCAGATGCCAAGAAGTGCTTGCTGAGAGAAGCCTGATATAGTTGGCTCCTGAAAGGCTCTTCCAGCTCCTGACAAATATGGAGGTGGATTGGATGCTCAAGGCCAACCATTAGACTGAGCACAGGGTTTCCACTGGGGGAGTTAGAGAAAGGACTGCAGGAGCTGAAGGTGTTGGCAACCCAATAGGAAGAACAACAATATCAACCAACCAGACCATCCAAAGTTCCCAGGGACTAAACCACCAACCAAAACTCTTGTGGGGGCCATGGCTCCAGCTGCATATGTAGCAAAGGATAACCTTATCTGGTATCAATTGGAGGAGAGGCCCTTTGTCCTGTGAAGGCTAGATTCCCTAGTGTAGGAGAATGCCAGGGCAGGCAGTTGGGAGGAGTCGGGGAGCACCCTCATAGAAGCAGAGGATGAGATAGGGGTTTTCCAGAGGAGAAATGAGGAAAGAGGATAACATTTGCAATGTAAATGAATAAACTAACCAGTAAAAAGGGAAAAAAGAAAATAATTTAAAAGAAATAAAAAATTCATATACATTTGAGTTGAGAAAACTTGCCCTATTTTCAATATAAAAGCTAATCACTTTATAGCAAATAAATATAAACTTAAAATGTGTGTGAATACTTAATCCATGAATTAATACATTTATATATTAGTACTTTATATACTTAAAGCCATCATTGTATTCAATATTGTAAGTTTCAGCCTTCTTCATTCCTTTTACGGCCTCCAATGCTTTTTAGTGGCACAGCTGCTGATTTCTCTCATACTGACTTCATTTTAGCTTAGTGTTCTCTCACCATATTCTTTTTCTAAAATTCACCCCAAGTAGCATCACATAGCACACATTCTCTGAGTTTATCTTCTTTCATGAAGGATAATTTTTAAGATTCATTTATATTATATTTCATGTCTTGACATTGTATTCCTTTATAATGTGAAGTAGTATTCATGTAAGAATATAACAATATGTATTTTTAGTGATAATTTGCATTCCTTCCAGTGTTCAACTATTGTGATAAAGCTGTTTTGTATAATTTATATAAAACTGCAACTCA
Organism: Micromys minutus; assembly: GCF_963924665.1. Taxonomy (NCBI): domain Eukaryota; kingdom Metazoa; phylum Chordata; class Mammalia; order Rodentia; family Muridae; genus Micromys; species Micromys minutus. Next base: position 69,170,514 of record NC_137970.1, read on the forward strand.
GATATAGGTATCAAATTATTTTGGAGAAATATTAGGTTAATGTAGAAAGATTAGTTTGAGAAGGTTTTTTTCATTTTATTAACAAGATATTTACAATTTCAAATTTTCTTATTTTTGTACACAGTACATTTTTGAGAAGGTTTTTTTTCATTTTATTAACTAGATATTTACAATTTTAAATTTTCTTCTTTTTGTACACAGTACATTTGTTCAGATCAGAAGTTAAATAAAAGATTTTACTGGAAGACCTGAACTGATGAATATCACTACCTCCCCCAACTTTTTAGAGGATCATTTTGAGATTTTATTATCTTGAACATGGAGTTTTTAACACCTCTATCTACAAAACAATGTGTAATTTTTAAAAGAATTATGTAGTGTTAAAAGTTGATTTATAATTGAACATTTTCACTGCAGTGATCATTTCATCAAAAATATTTTGGATGATTGAGTATTTTTGTTTTAACAGTAAAGGAATAAATTGTGATAGTAAATGTACATTGTAATATAGATTAATGTATCTTTAATAAGAATAATAATTCATGTGAAAAGCACAGAATCATATGCTGGCAGCCATATGTATCTAAAGATTTTCTGTCTCATATTTCTAATCATTTTTGTTTCGCCTGAATAGATGCTTGTGTAAACAAAGCAAAAGTTGAAGAAAGTGAGCAGAAAGCAATGGAATTTTCAAAGAAGGTAAGACTGATAAAATGATAATCCTAATTTTCAAAATATCTCACTTTATAACTTTTCCTTTCAATTTCGTAGTACTTTATACAATTAGAGGCAAACATTATGCAATATTAATTTATTTCCTAGTAAGATAAGTTAGCTACTATTCCCTCTTCATCAACTAATTCATTAGGTAAGAAAACCATTAGTCATATTATACTTAATAACAAATGAAACAAAATTATCTGTCTGATATTTTACATAGTTAAAGTTAAACAACCAAAACAAATACCTTCATTGCTTTACCTTAGTATTCATTTATCTTCTGGAAATATTAGAATTACTTCTGGACATGTGAAAAAATAATCTTTCTCTTTCACACCCTAGTATAAATAAGAGGTTGAGTTGAGCACAATGTGATTGTATGAAACTGTCTTTGGTAAAATACGTAATTTTCTATAATAAAACTTTGTTAAATGTTCCTTTTCAATCACATGTCTTAAATTTCCATAGAATGTCATAGAATCTCCTTAAATTTGACTAGAGTATACAATTGGAGCACATTGTGATGACCTATCTTTGTAATTTTTTGCCATTACACAAGGTTTCCTGCAATCATAGGGAAATACATTGGCAATTGCTAACAACATTAATTGCCAATATTTAGAGTGGATATGGGGCGTTGACCTAGTCATTACCTATATCTGTTGTCTTCTGAGTTACCTCAAACATGAAATAGTTTTATTTTTTTTTTTTACTATGTCTTTGAGAGTTTTGAGATTTGTATAACAAACTACCCCAAGTTTTCTAAAATGGTTAACAGTGGTTATAAGACCCAATCTAAGCATTTCCACTAATTCTCTTTGACTCTTTATAAACTGCTTATTCTTTTTGGATTCTGCTCTTTTCATAATAAAAATGGGAGTCCCTGATAGCAAGTTGGACAAAGACCTCTTCTACTCTTCATAATTAGGGTTGTATCATTCCTATTCTGCATATCACATTTAACATAATTTTAAATTAAAAGCAGAGAAATGTGTACTGATTTAGATGGTATATTTAGAAGTCACTATAGGAGAAACATACTTTGAGAAAAGAGTTATGATTATCAACTAATGAATATCATATTGATTGAAATAAAAACATATTGAAATTCTGTCTTTTTTGTATTGTTTGTTGTTTATTTTGATTTTGGACACTGAGTTTCATTGTGTCCCCCCTCTTGGCCTAGAACTCATTATGTGCTCCAAGCTGGCTTTAAATTTGCATACATCCTACTGTCTCTGCCTCCTGAATGTGAGGGATTATAGGTATGCATTACTGTGTCTGCCCATGATCCACATCTCAGTGAAGTAGGGAAGAAGATCACCGAAGGAGCTGAAGATCTTACTCCTCATGTATTTATTGTGGTTTTGTAATTTAGTTATATTAGGAAAGAATCTTTTACCAATCTCTATAAAGCATTTTACAAGTATGCAAACAGACATGGATAAACCCATAACTAAGCAGTGTTTCAGGCTTGATATAAACACTGCTACCTAATCTACCCAGAGATGCTTTTCTTTTACCTTACCAGAATAGCATTCCATAATATTTTTTTTCTAAGGTCATATCCTGTAGGATGTTGGATATTTATTAATAGGAAATGTGTTGCCCTATCATTTCATATACCTTAAGTAAAATTCTGGGTGATAAGATACATCACTTTTGGGAACAAAAGTAATATTGTTGGGATAATCTGTAGACATATAAAATGACTTAAGTTGATACTCACAAAAAAAAAGTAAGAAAAATTTTAGTAGCAACACCTATAAAATATTCTCTGTAAGTATGAGTCTAGCTTGTGTCTGCTTAGGGAAGACAGGTAGGAGCTCAGACACAGTACAGTAAATGTACATTTTGTAGAGTTGGGATCTTCATTACTCTGCATTTTCACTTCTCATTTTATTTCCCTCTCTTTTCTTCTTCTCATGTGTGTGTGTGTGTGTGTGTGTGTGTGTGTGTATGTATGTATCTGTGTGTGTAGTTAATTATTTATTTATTTTGAGTTTTCTCTCTCTTTCTCTCCCTCTCTCTTTCTGTTACCTCCCTTCTATACACTTGCTGGTATATGTTTGCCCATGTACAATAGTCAGAGAACAACCTGGAGGTTTCAGTTTACTCCTGCCATCTTATGTAACTCAAGGGTCAAATTGAGGTTACGCCCCTCTGCTTTTACACTCAGAACCATCTATACTCACCTCATTTTCCTTTCTCAAGTTGTTTGAAGAGGGTTTGTGTTAACCATCTGATATACAATAGAACTTCAGTGTATGTCACTGTACTGTCAGATATTGTCAAGTACTGCTTTTTGGATGCTAAGCAATGGAGATTATAGCAGCAGCAATGTCCCAGTTCAATTTGTGGTAATACACATACTTTTTATCATTGTGAAAATTTTTTAAAAGACTTAATATATTTAAAAGTTGTCAATGCGTTGTGTAATTTTATATTTCACTGTCTATCTAAACTTAAAAGAATTGTGGAAAATCTTTAATAAACATTATTAAGTCTACAGTGGAGTTTCCTGTAATAATCTGTTTCCAATTACAAATAAAGAGAGACTTCATAATCCATCCTTTTTCCTGTGTATTGTTTTTTTAAGGAGAATTATACCTATGTGAATGCTTAATTGTCTGAAGAATAATTAAATATTTTTTTAAGTATCTCTCTAAATTCAGCAAAGAAAATAAACTTCTACATATTTACTATAAAATGTTTTAATCTTTCTCAAACACATATTGGTAACTGTGTTTATGGTGGTCATTGCAGTTTGATGAAGAATTCACAGCTCGTCAGGAAGCTCAAGCAGAGCTTCAGAAAAGAGAAGAGAAAATCAAAGAACTGGAAACAGAAATTCAGCAACTTCGAGCCCAGGTAATGACACAAAATTTAGACTTGACGTCACAATGATTTTGGTGGTAGAAAATTATCTTGATAGTCATAAGGAAAAATGTGATCACCACTTTTACGTTGTTGTTCAGAGTTTCACATTTTAGTTGAAATAAGTACAGATTCGATTTTTCTAGGACACTAAATCATTTTAATGTTTGGAAATAAAGCTTCATTTGCTCAAACTGCCCTGAATATTTTTACCAGAATACATTATACAAGCCAAACTGTTTGTGACATGAAATTTTCATGATGATATGAAAAATTGTGTGCATAGTATTTTCTTTCAAAAAGAATATAGAGATGCTCATGAATTTTAATTATCCAAAAGGCTTTTTGAGTTCTTTAAATCAACACTATCTTCAACTCAGAACCTAGACACTTTATTTCTTCCTGCATTCCCTTTCACACATACAAAAATATATCTTAATTAAGATGTATATAATTTAGAATTACATATAACCTCAACACATGTTGTGGCTTAAAAGAATAATATAAAATTTAAGATGTTGCCTTTAAATACTGAATGTCTTGGAGGTAGTGGTTGATTCACTACATGTCTTTCTAATAGTATGCTTAGAAATTACTTCCAAAGTCCTTGGTAAGCTGCAAAGTATGCATGGTTGTAACCTTTTTATCCACAGCCCATATATCATTTATGTGCACTATTAAAGTCTTTTCTTTCCTTCCAGTATTATGCTACTCCTGTTTGAGAATTAGATTTCTCTTATTTTCTCATTCCCCATTGGCGAGATATGTCTGTGTTCTCTCTGCCCTTGGCAGTTTTCTCTGCTTTGTATTTCTTTTCACAAACGTCTTACTCGGTTTCATATGTTCTTACATCACCTTTTAGTGGGTGTCAAGGCTTTTGACTCTATCCTACATTTCCAGCTGTCCCCATAGGCAAGTCTTTTGTATTGAAATCAAACTCAATGTTTTTGATCTTTTTTTCTTTGCATAAACCAGCTCAGTCCCCATATTTATTTATCTAAAATATACTTCTATTTTCTTAATACTAAAATTTGCTTATTTTGCTTGACCTTTTTCTGGAAAAAGGATGTTAGTTTTTGTTTTATTTAAATTCTTCCAGTGACTTTTTTACCTCTTCATAAAACCACACTCCCTTTAGTTCTACTTGTATAACATTTTGCCTGAACTTTTATAATCGTCTCTTATTTTTCTTTTTTGTTCCTGCCTATAGTCTTTTCCTCCTCAAGCTCATGTTTTGTGTCAATGGAAAATTAATCTTCATAGAACATTGTTCCATTTTTTGCTACTGAATTTATTATGTACAGTGCTTACCTGTTGTATGTTGGATTAAAGAAAATCTCCTTATCAGAAATATTAACATCTGTCAGGGGCTGCCTTTTACTTTATTCCCACTGCAGCCTAGACTCTTACTGCCCTCCAAACTACAACAATCTCTTCTGCTGTTAAATCTTTTCTTCCATTAGGTCTGTAGCTTACTTGCTCCATATTATTTATTTTGCCCTAATGAATTCTGCCCGTTCTTTCTCACATACTGATTATAGATATTTCGCTGATTTTTCACAAACAGTTCCATAGTCTACTAAATTGGTTAAACAAGTTCTCAGAGATTTGCAGAGCCCAATGTCCTATTAAATAGTGTGAGATGTCCTACAATGAAGAAACCTCTCTAGCTCATGCCCTTCCCTGACTCATTTGACCACAGTATCTCTTGTTATTTTCATTTTTATTTTTGAGACAGACTCCTTTTTTTTTTCTGCCCTTGCTAACCTGCAACTCTGCGTGAAGTACAGGCTGGCCTTGCACTCACAGAGAGCCACCTGCATCTGTCTCCTATGTGCTAGTATTAAAGGGATGCATTACCGTGCTTGCCTGAGTACAGTAACTTCTGTGGTTGTTTTGTGTCTGTTAGGAAAGACAGCTAATGCCATCTCTCTTCTCATCTTGATGAAGCTTTTCTTTGTTTTGTCTCCTTCCTACTCCCACTCGTCCTCCTCTTCCACTTCTTATTTCTTGAGACACCCTCTCACTCTCCAACTCAGGCTGGTGTGAAACTTTGTGTATTCCATATTGTGCTGTCATGTCCTAACCAGCTGTGGCAACTGCTGTACAGCATTAGACTCCAGTCGAACTCATTGTTCGACTCCGGAGTTTTAAATGAAGGAAGAAGTGACTAACATGATACTGAGAAGCTTCACATTTGGAAAGCATGTATTTCCTTTTGCACCTGTACTTTCTTAAGGTTCATTCATATGGTGAACAGCACTCCTCCTAACCGATACATCCAGTCTTAATGACTTTAAGGAATTTGTGGTTGTGACGGTACAAATGACTTATATCTAATACAGGAAAAAATATTGACGGCTGTTTAAAATGTTTAATGAATATTTACATTTCCTTTCTGCATTCATTTATCAGTGAAATGAGGAAACAAAGACTGTACATTTCACATACTCAAAGCCAACTTTATTATCCAAAATAATTGTCGAATAAAGTGCAGATTCCTAAGACTGAATTTTTCTAATAATCTCATTATTCTTACATAAAAGTCAGGCTTTTACACGTTGGTGCAATTCCTCCTGACTTCTGCATAGGATTTCATTCCAACTGTGACAATCCATATTTGATTATACAAATATGTTCATGTATTTATATATGTGCACATATAAGCATGGATATTTATACATATCAATAAAATTGGATCAATTCTGGTTAAAATTATATAGGACATATTGATGCAGTAATATCTATATATAAATGAAATTTTAAAGCATTTTTATAATTAAATTGTTATTTAAATTGTTTATCTAAATTTAAGTTAATATTTTTTTTATTCTGAAAGATATTTCATAATTTAACTGAGATAGGAAATTGTCCAAGTGGAAATTTTATGTTAGCCAAGATAAAAGGACTTCTTCCTGCTGAAAAAAAATTCACCATACCATGAAATTTCAATTAATGAAATGCAACATTTTCATTACAAAAGTGCCTTCTAATGGGTGCCAGTTTCTTTGAAATATTTTCATGTTCATTTTATAAAGGGAACCATTGTGATCAGTGATGTTTTACAGTTTATTTTAATCCTTTAAAAGTAATATGGGATGTAGTGTTACCTCCTTGCAATCATTTGCTTTAGAGAAGAAGCCTGAAGTTACTTTCTGACAGTCAAATGAAGTGATTCTCTACTTATGAATCATGTATATGAATTAATTCTCATGGTAAATGACACTTTCATTTAAAAAAGTAGAGCAGATGGATACAGATCCTCCTTTTTGTTTTTTGCTTTTCAAAGCTTCCATGTTATCAATTGATTAAATAATAAACAATGAAATTTAATCAAAATTTGGATTTTAGCAGTTAAGCCCCTAAAACATCATCATCAATATCTTCTATATTAAAAGTTCTATACAAACTTATTTTACAACAAAATCAACTAACAGACCTCCAGAACTCCCAGGGACTAACCCACCAACCAAAGAGTACACACAAATGGGCCCATGGCTCCAGCTACACATGTAGCCTTATCTAAAATCCTCTTGTTGTAAGCTACGGTATCTTTGATGTCTGTCTGTCCAAGCGTTTATTGATTGACTGAGCTGAGGATCAAACCTAAGGCTTCCCCACATAATGCAAGAATTCTAGAAATTGAGCTATATTCTCAGCATTCATTTAACTTTTTTGCACTTATTTTTTTCATCAGAAGAATTGAAGTAAAGATGCCATCAAATGTCCTAATTACATTACAAGGTTGTAATGAGGACAAAAGTGAGTGATAGTTGTAAAATGTTGATATGTTTATATTGATATGCAAATGGTGGTATTTAGTATTAATCATTAGTATTTGAAGACCACTGAATTAGAAGTACAGTGAAATACTTTCTATAAGACTAATTTATACTCAAGAGATTTGAATCCATGACCTTGACATACTTTCTTCAAACTTTAATCATCTAGGTTAACAGTATCAAGCCATATGCTATACTTCTTTGAATGTATTTATAGTGAGAGGTATTGTTTCATTATATTATACTTTTCCCAAAGAAATCATGGAAATTGTAAACGTTTATTTTATTAATATACGAGTCACTCTCTGATTTATGCAGGTTATACCAAAAGTCTGAATTATAGGTTCTGATAAACTGGATAATCCAGAAAGCATAAAAATGTAAATGCAATTTTAAACCTGGAACACCTAAAGTATGTGTATACTTTGTGTTATATTTTCCTATGAGAATTAAACTGACTTCTGTTTCAGGGAGCTCCATCTACAATTCCAGGACCACCTCCACCACCTCCACTACCAGGTGCAGGGCCATGCCAACCACCACCACCTCCTCCTCCACCTCCACTTCCAGGAGTAGTTCCTCCTCCACCACCACCACCATTACCTGGGATGCCTGGTATTCCACCAGCACCACCTTTGTGTGGAGCACTTCCTCCACCACCACCCCCTGGAGGAATTCTTCCTTCCCTACCAGGACTAATTGAACTACCATATGGAATGAAGCAAAAGAAATTATATAAGCCTGAGGTATCTATGAAAAGAATCAACTGGTCCAAGGTAAGACTATAACTCGAGAGTCTTTTTTTTTTTTTCATAATTGACAATGTGTGAGAAATGGGTTGTGGTGAGCAAGCATCAGGTGGTGAAAAGATGGTTTTTGCTGGCATTATTGCTTTCCCCTGTGGGTTTACCATCTTATGTTTATCTGGAAATGGGTAACCTAGATAACTTACCAAATACTTTAAAATTAAACTAGATAAAAGAAAAATCATATTGGAAATATTTGAAATATATGAATAAATGAAAATTATATGGTAGGTTTACCATTGTAAGTTTTAAGTACTGTAACTTTCAATTTGTTAGTATTATGCTGTTTGGTATTTTTTTTTTTTTCTTTTCAATTTAGACTTTAATATTATGAGAAGAAAAGGACCCACATAAATGGGTTGATAAGATGGTTTGGGCAAAAATAAATGGAATCAATGGATATATTGTGCATATATTAAAATTACACAAAAAATCTAATACTTGTTATATCAAATATTTTTAAAAACTTTACTATTTTTGGGCTCTTTTCACTAGATATTTTATAAGTACTTTACTCACTGTCATTGGGTAGTTTTTCTATACAGCAACAGAATTCTAAGTGTTCTTTCTGAACATTTATGAGTGTAATTTTATATATTTGAAATTGATTTAGTGTAGCCATGAGCAAATGCATGTAAGTTGTTGAAAACTTAAATAGGAAGTCACAACACAAAAAACTTATCAGTGTTATTTTTGTGTTAGATTGAGCCTAGAGATTTATCTGAAAACTGTATTTGGCTAAAACTTAAAGAAGAGAAATATGAGAATCCAGATCTATTTGCAAAATTGGCCTTGACATTTCCTTCCCAGATGAAAGGTACATTTTATTTTTTTTACACATTATTAATTCTTGTGTCTGGTGTATTGAAATTTATTTCTCTGGTAAAATGTGCTAAGAATGTGTGAATGCATTGTTTTCTCTCAGTAAACAGGGTCAATTATAAATTTATCCACATTTTAGCTACAGTTTACTCTGTAACCAAATAATTCTCATTTGAATTTTGCATAAATATTATTATTTAACTTAAAATACAAATTTTACCATTATTTATTTAATATTTATGGTATATCTAATAAAATTGCCATTTTGCTGAGAAACTGGAGATTAATTTGTAGATTTCCCATGTGACACAAATTTATATCATGGAAGATTGATACCTGTGAACTATATGAATGAAACTGGACTAAGACTGGTGTGGTAGGACTTGTACTTTATGTATTTTTAATTGTTTATTATATATCAACCTTGTTTCCCAGGAAATCTCCTAGCTTTTGTTATACGTTTATGTAGTAATTTAATGTCCAAATCAGATTCTGAGAAAATTTGGTAGTGTACTTGACGATAGCATTTCTTCTTTACGATTATACCTTTAACTTCTTAAGTATGTCACACATGCTATCCAGTTAATACGGAAGTCTCACAATAAGTCATTTGGGTCTTTTGTATTTTATTTGACTAATTTGATTATATTAGTTATTGCTGAAGTGGTGGTTTACTCAAATGTTGATATTACTTCATGTAAATTAGTCTTTACAATTAATAATAGGGCATATTCTATGGTGATTTTTGTTTTGTTTATGTTACTTTGTTCTATGTGATCTTGACATAATTATCTTTTTAATTTATATTTTTACTTAATCAGTTTTTATTGTATATTCTCTGTATTTGCATTTGAAATGTTATCCCCTTTCCCACCACTCCAATCCCTCTTCTTATTTTTTAAACTTTATTTTAAAAAACAAAGATAAAAGAAAAAAAATTTTAAACATTTTTGCATAAATGTATACAAATACAATTGTGTCAGTGCTTGGCTTTTTTTTTTTAAGGTTTGATATTCTGCATTAAGGTCTTACTAGTTATAATGAGCAAAAAGTACATGTAAAACAGGATGTAACCCAGAATTTGTCAACGTTTTCTTGGTGTGTAAGGATTGAGCATGACTTGGTTTTTTTTTTGTTTTGTTTTGTTTTTTGTTTTGTTTCCTTTTTTTCTTGAACTTCACATATTCTGTGAGTTGTTTCTGGGGCAGTCTGAGCCTCTGGGGTTAGCATCCCACTATCAGTGACTGCATATTATGTCTGTTCTTTTGTGACTGGGTTATCTCCCTCTTCTTGATCCACTTGCTTTCATGAAGGTACTCCCTCTGTACTCTGTAGTTAGGCTGGTATGCAGACCAATATTCTTGTAGATTCATGGAAACATTTTAGTCTGCATATTTCAAGCATGAGATGTGATACTCGCTTACTATTTTTTATTTAAAATGATGTTGAACACTTTTTCTTCTGTTCACGGGCCATTTTAACTATTCTTTTCTTGATTTTCTCATTTTTCTTCTTTGAATATTTTCCTGTGGAAAACTTGCTGCTTGGTTTCTGTGTTGAATCTTACAAGGAACCTAGTTTATAGAATTATAGTTAGCCTCATTTATACAAATGACTAAGTAAATATAGATTCTGTATTTTACAAATGAAGAAAGAAGGATTAGAAACATAAGGATAAACCATAAGGTAGACTGGGAGTTTGTTCAATATAGTGTGTGTGTGTGTGTGTGTGTGTGTGTGTGTGTGTGTGTGTGTATGTATGTATGTGTGTGTGTGTGTGTGTGTGTGTGTGTGTGTGTGTGATTTCTTTTAAAATCAACCCATTACAATAGTAAGTGAGAAATGGTAGTGAAAAAAAAAATGCAGCCTTCTTGAAAAAGGCTATTGAATCAGAGTTGTATCTACTTTCCTGAATAATAATAAAAGCAACTTCTAACTTCCACTGAAACTTTCACTGAGTGAATTACCTCATCCATAATGTGAATAGACTATTCTTAAATAAGTAGGAAAATAAAGTCAGCATGCATGCATATATATATATATATATATATATATATATATATATATATATATATATATATATATATAGTATCTTTCAATACCTAGCATACTCACTGTTTGATATCTAAAAGACATTTAATAAATTTTCATTAGGTTTTTTCATTATTTATCTGATGGTGGGTAGGTGTGTGTTTTGTTGTTGTTACTTACAATTTCCTCAAATATTTGTTTGGAAAGAGATTTCCTGCCCTTACTTGTGGTAATCATTAGAGCTAATCTGTTACAAAAGAAGTAATTCTTAATTCTCCTGCCAAAACCTAATCAAACCAGAATGAAACCAAACAAAATTGTTCCAATTATGTACTCAGTGTTGTGAATGCTGCCTCTCTCATTCCCCTTAAGCTTAGTTTTTCAAATTTCTTTGTGGCATCACTTCATTTTGCAAATTTTGAGTATTTAAGTATATATAAGGACAGAGGAACCCTTTGGCATCATTGATTTATTTCTGAAGAGATGTTTTAGTATCAGTTAAATAGCATAGAACATCCTGTTCATGGATGCAGTAGAACAAATACATTTTGGTGACCCAACACTGATGCTTTAATTAACCCTGTTAAGTATTGATTGTCTTCCTATTGAAACTCCTAGTCGAAATTCTTTGACATTCACAGTGCCTTGATTCATAATTTGGTCAATAGATGGCAGGCTTAGTAAGAAATCGGTAGGGTGGTTCTGGCTCCAGCAAAAATAAGCTGTCCTGCCCTGGCTCTCTTGGTGTTAGGCTACCACTTTCTTCTCCATTCTTCTGCTTATTGCAGCTCAATCAGCACCATTCTGGAATTAGCCACCAACTCATTGTTTCTTAGACTGATTTCTAAGGCTGTTAGATGCAGTGTTCCAAAACCTTTTGAGAACTACCACCTACTGCAAGGCCTTTGGAGAGTGCATGTCTCCATTCTCACTTAATGCACTATAAAGCCTTACTAGTCTATACTGTAAAGTGAATGTTTAAAAATTCAAAGTAGCTGAGAATTGCTAAATAGAACCAAGCTGTAATGTACCAGTTTTAATGCCTATAATATTTAGGTTTGTAAATATTTAATATGTGAAAAATTCCATGAAATTATGCTTTCTATGTGAATCGCTTATTCTTAGAGGTTTAGGAAAAAAATATTTATAGTCTTCCACTAAAAAGAAGTTTATTTCTCTTTTAGGTACGGATTATCCCATTTTATTTAACTAGTTTGTAAAATACCTTGTATGTGCATGGGAAAGAACTGATTATTGTATTCTAGCAGCAGAAATCTAACTCATGGTCTATTGACTGAGGTAGGGAGATTACCAACCATATTTTGTCAGATTGAAGTAAATGTTAGAATATTGAACATTTATTCAAAAGCTGTGGGAACATAGAATACAGCTAATGTAGAATTGGAATGAAATGAATACAGGGGTGGTGCCATTGGGCATTTCAGCACTGTTCCAAAAGGGAAAGATGGAAAGAAGTCTTTCTGAATGGAATAGCATTAGCAAAGTATTAAAAATTTAGAGGGCTGAAACTTAACTGAATTTATTTGAACAAAGAACTACTCGTGAATTTTGTAACACCCAGGGTCAGCAGAGATGTATATGAACAGCCATCTCTTGTATGCTAAGCATAGACACAAAAACAAAAATCAGGATGCTTAGCATATTTGCCTTGTTTGAACATTCTTGATCGAAGCTTGACTCTGTTATTGGTGTGAGTTCAGCTGGTTATTATAAAAACTATATATATTAATTAGGCTGAACTGGAATTTTAGAGCCAGCTTCAAGCCTCTGGTCTCCTATTAACTTAACAGTGGGGAGAAGAGAAGTGCACACTGTGCTGAATGCACATGCAGCATCTGTTGGTTTTCGAATGAGGAGACTTGGTAAGAACTTTACATTGAAGAATGTTGCTTTGCTCTTTCTGCATTAATGTGAGCAGAGCTGTTTGCTATAAAGCTTGCCTTTAGGTCTTAACATTTGCTCAAAATAAGGGAATCTGATGAAATGCAGAAATGAAAAGTGAGTTTATAAACAGTTTTGCCAGATTTGGATAGACATTGTTATCCTATTCCCAATTTGTTTTTGTAGCATAGTTAATAACTAATAAAAAAAAGTCACACAAATCTACGAAATGTGTATAACAGTCCTCTTCCTAGAGGACAAGTCTTCTGGGGTCAGATTTTGTTTCATTTCTAGTGTGGTAGTGTTATTTTCAGTGTGGATCTTAATTCCTTATCCCTATTTGTTTGAATGATGGATCTTGCAAATTGCGAATGAATATCACTAGCCTAGGCAAGATACAATGATATTCTTGAATAGTTTCTATTATTTTATCTATTGTAATGGCTTGCCTAGTTTTTGAATGCTGTATTTTCTTTATTATGAAATTTATGTTCCTATAGGCCATCCTATTGCCATGACAGAAAATATAACTCAACATGTTATTTGAATTAAGGAAATGTAAACTTTACATGTATATAAGTATTTATATGAAGAGGAGATGCTGTAGAAGTCTGTCTGAATGCTGGAGTCTTTCAGAATATACATATCTGTAACTATTGTAATTTGTATGTTTTCTAGTAATATTTTATTCAGTTAGATAATATTTGGAGATATATAACTATGCAGACTTTAATGATAGTTATTTTGCCTTTAAAAACTGCAGTAATTATAGATATTAATAATATTACATAAGAGTTAAAATAATGATTGCTAATATTAACTAAAATTGAAATAATAATGAAATGTGTAGCTTATAACTGCTAATTCTAATTAGAATTTCTAGGGTTCTCTAGAGGCTTTAGGAAGAACAAAGATAGTGCGTGGTTAGAAGTTGTAAGCAATTTCTTTGGTTTTAATACTGCTTGGAGGTAATATAAGAAATAAACATAAGAGTTTTATAAAACAGTTTCATCAGTAATATATTTTACAATGCTGTTTAGGTTCAAAATAACTGAAAATGAAGTTTTATAAATGTTTTTAAGTACATATAAATTTCACAGTTAATACCTAAGATATCAGATTTTGGGAGAACATATTTTGATGATGTATTTATATATGTACAAGTATTTATTTTTCTTCTAAAATGCATTGTAAGTTAAATTTTTGAACTTTGAATTCAGCTGTCTGGCCCTAAAATATCTAATGTTGCTTTATTTCTCACCACACTTTTCTATATTTAGTAAAGAAATTAAAAGACAAAATACTGGTAAAATCTAATTTATATCCATTTTTATAAAACAGAAAATTGTCCAATAGGCTTTACAATAGTAAATTGTCAGTCTCATTGTATATACTCTTTATATCATGGTGTTAATTTGTCTACAGAGTAATGGTATCCTAACAATCTGTCATGATAATGACACACATTTCTTCCAGTTATAGAGATGAGACATTCACTGCTATTTGTATAGGATGCCTTCACATGTTTCCTTACATGTGAAGTGGAAGGACAGAGGTTTCTTTCTGGTGTCTTCTTTGTGACAGAATCATCTATGAGAATCTGCATCTCTAGTACCATCTCCTTGTGGCTTAGATTTTAACATGTGGTTTTTGGGGGAATATTATGAACCTTAACATTTAGACTCTTTTTAATCCCTTACTTTATTATAATTCTGTAGGTTTCTGTAATTTGATTATCATTATTATTTAACATTGCCCTCCATTATTAACATACGAAGAGGTTTAATTTAGGATGGCATGCACACTTTTTTATAACAGCATTTTTTAGCATAAGATTAGGGATTTAGAGACAGATACTGTCATTCTTTAGAGAGATGTTGAGACAGACTACCTTCTGCATTCTAAGCAAGGGGTTTTTAAAATAGCTGACCTGACGGATTGCACTATAGATTTTAATACTTCTGGCATTAACACCATCACTACAGTGACAACCAATAATAAAAGCAATCATTGTGTCTGGTATTTGTATCACCCAATAACAGAATTAAAAGTTTGTGAAGCAACTGTTAAAAAAAAAAGCAATCATTGTATCAATAGCATGATAATGTAACTTCTGATATATCTGATTAGCTGTGGTTTCATGAATCCATATTTTATTTAGTTGCCATTTCAACTCTAGATGGTTTATTGTTTTATAGGAGTATGTCTTGATTTTGTAGGTAATAAGTGAGAAGAATGTGATTTTGAGCCAAGGTTTGTTGTCAATGACTTCCTTATGTTATAGCAATGAGTTTTAATGACTTTTCTGCCCTAAGTAATTTGTTCATTTTGTTGAATAGTTCAACAGAGTTCTTTTTCACACAGTTAATGATCTTGTACCACATATATTGCATTATCTTGTGAAATGTGTCATCTGATCACCCTAGCACTAAAGGCACTTCTTCAGAGCAGGGACAAGAAGTAGCACATAGGAAATTATTCTCTAAAGAAAATAAATGAACTTTTCCCATGACTAGTGTTTTTTTTCCTTTTGTCATTATTTTCATTCTCAGTATTTTTATTGAATACTTCAGTTATAAAGTGGTGTGATGGTTTTGGTTCTGGTTTGGTTTTGCTTTTTGTCATTAACAGAAGAATGTAGATTTGTGTTATTATTTGCCCAAGGATGGCTTATTAATACACAGGGGATACATACACAAAGTAATGAAATAAATTTTTATTAGGAACATTTAGATGTGAATTCATTACATTATAAATGTTTTGCATTGCTTTATTGTAACTTTAAAATACTGTTTTATAGATATAACAGGTTAGTGCATTGCAAAGCCCTATCATGTTGAAGTAATTTTAATCTCTGAAATTATTATCATTGTTAGGGTAACATGATTTGCATATCAAATATTATCCCTACAATTATTAGATCAGAAGACCTCACATTTAGTGGTTGGGATGCAGTTCTGTCTATCATGCATGCGATCCTGGCTATGCCTCACGTTATAAGAGAATATAAACACACACACACACACACACACACACACATATACACATCCCTCCATTTGTTTTTCAAAACATCAGGAATCCTGACAGTTCTTTACCATGTCTTGAGCTTCAGGATGCTATGCAATGTCATGAGATTTTTATCCTTGCTAAACCTAAGTTCATTTCATTGCCTCTGCTGTTTTGTTCATGCCATTAACATGTGAAGAACATTTCGCTAATTATTCATTTTCTTAAGGGTTTTTAAAATATCTCATTAGCTTCTAGGCAATTTGCATTTTAACTCTTCCTAGTTCCTAGATTGGAAGCTGTTATAAAAATTTCTATGTTTCTGTGAACTTATTTCACTAGTTTTTCATTTTGCCTTTAATTTATCATGTGGCACTTCTAGAATCCAGTTTTCACAGTATCAATTTTATTATCTTCTGCACTGCATTACACAATTAATTCCTTCAGACAGGCTGACATATAGCTCTTTTGTTTTTTCTTAGACTACTCTAGAGCTTCTGACAAATCCTTGCGTGAATATACAAAAGAATTATGATTATAATACCGAACCTAAGAGCAGAAAGGAAAGAAAAATATCTTTATTAATGGAACAAACACATATACACACATGAATTTATATAATTATGACTATATTGTGATTGCTCATGTTCAATCACTAGTAAAAATGACATATTCATATATATTTTACATATATTCATAACCAAATGTATCTCTTCAAAACTTTTTCTTACCACTGATTAAACACTAGAAATTTGTTTAAAACCCTGTTGCTTCCAGGTGTTTCTAATGTTGATTTGCATGTTGATATTTTCAGGCGTTAATGTTATTCCCCATTCGGAGTCTTTTAATTTTACCTTTTTACATTTGTATATTTAAAGAGTTTCCATAAATTGCTTTGCAGCATTATTATATCCTTTAATGTTTTTATTTTTGAAAGTGGCTTTTAATTGGTTTCGCCTACAGGAATTTGTCTAGGCTTTCTAGTATTTTTTTTTTTCTTCAAGATTTGTTTGTATTTTATATGAATGGGAACTTTACCTGAATGTATGTCTGCGTACCACTTGTTATGTAGAGGCAAGAACATGTTCCCATTCTTTAGAAGATGAGATCCAGGCAGTTGTGTTCTGCCATGTGGTTTCATGGAGAAGTATCTGGGTCCTGTGGGATAGGTGATTGTACTTTTAATAATGATCGTACTTTTAATAAAAATATCATTAGTTCCAATTTAGGTCTCACCTTGTAGTTTATGCTACCATGAAATTCATGATTTGCCTTCCATAACTACTGGTGTGGTTACCGGAATTTACTTACACAATGGATCTAAACAACAGTTTAAAATAGTATAATTGATGTTCTATTGAATATGAAAAACTTTGCAGAAACAAATGTTTCTTTTTTAGTTTGTTTTTCAGATTCAAATATTCATTTTTTTCTTATTGTTCTTTGAAGAACTAAAAAATATAATGACTAATAAAATATCAGAACATATTTGTGGAAGTGAAGATAATTTTATTTCATACACTCATAATAACATTGACACTTAAACAGGGTGGTGGTGGCAAATGCCTTTAATCCAAGGATTTAGGAGGCTGAGGCAGTAGGACTTCTACAAGTTTGAGGCAAGCCACATCTACAAGGGGAGGTCCAGGATAGACTGGGCTACACAGAGAAATCCTCTCTTGAAACCCCTCTTCCCAAAGAAGACAGACAATTTCTAAATTATGTATTAATATTTTTGTATAGTCTGTATAGTAATGCTATATGAAGAGTTTACATGAATTCTTTTATTTTTTTAATTGAACAACTTTATTTTAAAAAACAAAGATAAATGTACATATTTTATGCATTTTTGCATAAAAGTATATGAATACATTTTTGTCAGTACTTGATTTTTTTTAAAGGTTTGATAGTATATAT
Organism: Micromys minutus; assembly: GCF_963924665.1. Taxonomy (NCBI): domain Eukaryota; kingdom Metazoa; phylum Chordata; class Mammalia; order Rodentia; family Muridae; genus Micromys; species Micromys minutus. Next base: position 69,188,377 of record NC_137970.1, read on the forward strand.
TAAGATCTTACTAGTTACAATGAGCATAAAGTACATGTAAAACAATGAATTCTTTTACTTAATCTCTGTAAATGCCATTGGTGAGAAATAAGATCACGACCACAATTTTTGAGACAAATTTGAAGAAAGCTTTAATTAAATATTAGCCAATATAATGGGTTCTGTCCAGGTCCATTTCAGGGTTCCTAGAAAATGGCCACAAGCTTCATTGGCCATGCACTTAATAAAGCACACTTACAATGCTATATGTTATCTTCCTTCATCCAATTTAGTGCTAACATACAGGATAATATCCTTCTTTTCTACATACATCCTTCCTATATGTTATCAAGCACATCTGCTGCAGCTGAGTCAAACAAACTTATGTAGGGAAGTGAAACCATGTGGCTTATAAAAACCATTTGCAGCATCTCACTAAGGATATGTCCTGAAGCAAGAGACTTTCAGGTTAGAGGTATTTTTTGTTTTATTTATCCCTCAGGCACTCTAATCAAACCTAAAAATATAACTTTGGTTCTACTACCTTTTTGTTTATTATAGTTTATAGACATTATTTTTGTTTTTTGTTTTTCTAAGCAAAAATATGTATTTGTTTGTTTTATTAATTATTTTATTTGTTTACATCTCAAATGATATCCCACTTCCTGGTTTCCTGACCGTGTATGTCTCTCTCCTGTTCCCTTCTGTACATTATACTGCTCCCTTTCTTTTCTTCCCCACCTCCTTCATTCCTATGTCCTCCACCCTCAAACATCCTCAATCCTGTTTTTTCATAGAAAACAGGACTGAAGCATTCACACCCTGGTCTTCTTCCTCCTAAGCTGTATGTGGTCTGTGGGTTGCATAAAAGGATGTAGTTGACTGAATAAATTCTTTCACTAAATTTTTATAGTGTGTTGAAACATGTTTCTCAGTGTAAATCAACTCCAAAAAAATGAGAGGAAATATTTGTTACTATCTACCCTTGCTTTAATTTTCCATGTAAATCTTATCTGTGTTTTTATCATAGCAAAGATTAAGGCAATTAAGATTTCTCTCTGCATAACAACATCATTTCTTAATACTTTTTTCATCAATAAGTTTAGTTTGATAATTTCCAATTTAAATTACTCTTATGGGAGCCCCAGCAAAATATGTGATACATTCAAATTGCAAACTTACAACTATTGTGAATTATCACTTTCTACTCTATTAGAATGTCTTATTGAGAGTTTTCTCTGTCTGGTTTCATGTGATAAGAAAAGACTGATAAAATATGTGTTGTTTCCTGGCATGTAATAGCTTACAATAGAAGGCAACTCTGTAACATGTGATGCCATTAGGATATTCACAATTTTCCCATAAAAGAAAAGCTGATGTGATTAGGTAGCTTTTGTTGCATTAACAGCAATAATAAAGATTTTATTACTGTTCTCCTAAGTCTTACTTAGTCTTTGCTCCTTCAGTGTCAGATGACAGGCTTTCTAATTATTGGCGCTTTCCTTCTGTTGCACATGCTTGTTTTTCTTAAGTGCTGACAATTTAAGTGTTTTAATAATTGATTGCATTATCAAACGTTAATATATCTACATGATAAATGAGTATATGGTTCTAAAACCTGTGTGCTATAGCTTTTAGACATTCATTTTACTAATAACACAATGTCACAGTTGTAATCCATTATAAGCCATTACTAAAAACATACAAATGTAGAATTATGGTAATTTCTTATATACAGCTTTTCAGGTACATGGCAGGTGTAATGTAGTATTTCAGAGTAGGGAAAAGTTTAACTCTGGGATTCTTCAGGATTTTTTTTTCTTTTTGTTAAAAGAATTCTAGCCATATCATTTTTCACGTTGACATACAAATCTAACCAGTGAAACTGGGGTTTTAGTAGTGTTCTTAGCTAAAAAGTCATAATGACTCTCACCAAATAACAAAGCTATCCCTGTACTAAATAAAAGTACAAGATACTATTTTGATTCCAGTAATAATAGTTTTTGAAGTTTATCATTTCATCTGTTTGTGGTTAATGATTTTAGGACTAGTGATACCGACGAGAACTAACTGAAACAGAATTTGTGTCCATGCTTCAGAACAAAGCTCTCTTGTCCCATTAAACACTGAATTTATGAACTTGTTGATACCACTGTGGCATTGAAACCAATTTAAACAATTGGCCACATATACTTGGAAAAGACAACTAATGCTATAATTAGTTGAGGCAGCCATTTGTATGGTGCATATCAATGGGTTCATGGTGTATTATATAATAGCTGTGTCTATGAAGAGTGTATTGCTATAGGACTCTTAAGTCCAGTGTTTTCATGTTTGTTTGTTTGTTTTTTAAACTGTCACATGAATCCTAGGCTGGTCTTAATGTTTAGTCAAGATTTACTTTGAATTTTTGATTCTCCTGTTTATAGGTGATTGTAATAAGCCTCCATACAGAGATAAAAAGTGTGCTCTGCCATAGCTAGTTTATGAGAAGCTAGAGGTCAAAGTTGAGACCAGGGCTTCCTAGTCCCTAAGAAGACAGTCTACCACCTCAGTTAATTCCCCAACACTGTACATGTATTTTGAACTGATTTTTAATATTAAGTTTTACAAAATATAACTATATTTATGTATTATATATATTTTTATCTGCTCATTCAGATTCAATGATCTATTAAAATAAAATTACCACTTTCTTTGGTGGGTAGATTAAAATTACATGCTAGAATTTATATACTGAATGCTATTTGCTTGGGAATATGTATTTGTACATTATTGTAATTAATTAGACTACATCCTTGTTAATAAGCAGTCAAGTTTTTTCTAATCAATATAAATTTTATAAGCAGCTACAAGTTATTTTTTATAATTTAGTATTTCTATGAAGTAAGTAGTTGATATCTTTCATTAAAGTGGTTTGAATTTATGTCACTTTGGATTTGAAGGGAAAGACAGCTGTTTACGATATTCTACTTCTATTTTGATATATTTAGCCTATAACCATTTACAGTCTCCTAGACTAAGGCAAAGGCATGTTTTCCCCAAAATAATTAAAAAATTTCCAACAGGATGAGAAAAGAGAAAAATGCTACATAGGTCCATTCTCAAACAATAATTTTCTTTAACATGACATATTATATGAGATCTGATATTTGTCTCTGAATGCTATCATGAGAATAGAAATTACTATGGGCATATTCTCTTTCGGATGCTATTTTAAATTTCATGACTATTTTTTTTTTGTAGATTGACTTAATTCCACCTAATTGTTACATGTAACTTAATTCAGCAGTTATATTGTTCATTCAATTACAGCATCTCCAGATTGGTATCATTAAAATTGTAGTCAATACATGGAAATTACTTCATGAAACTCTAATACATTTACTTTACTTTCTAAGCAGTGTGTCATCTGTCAGTAGATTAGTGTATATATTGTACTCATCATGGATTTGTCTTCAAATATATATATATGTATATATACATATATACATATATATGTATATATATATATATATATGAAATAAAATCATATATCTTTTTACCTTGACCATCTAGGACAGTTGGGACAGAATTGATTCATAAGGTAACAGTTATCTCATTTCTTTTCTGAATACATTGCATGTATAGACCTTATAAAAAGACATCAAGAAGTGCTCTCTGACAGGAGTCTATATGGATGTCTCCTGAAAGGCTATGCCAGAGTCATAGTAATACAGAGGAGGATGCTTGCAACTAACCATTGGACTGAGCACAGGGACCACAATGAAGAAGCTAGAGAAAGGACTGAAGGAGCTGAAAGGGTCTGCAACCCCTTGGGAAGAACAATAGTATCAACCAACCTGATGCCCCCCCCCCCTTCAAAGCTCCCAGGGACTAAACCACCAACCAATGAATGCCCATGGAAAGACATCCCATGCATATGTAGCAGAGGATGGTATTGTCTGGCATCAATGGGAGGAAAGCCCTTGGTCCTGTAAAGGCTTCTTTCCCCAGTATAGGGTAATTCCAGGGTAGTGAGGCAGGAATAGGTGGGGAGGAGTAGGAGCATCTTCATAGAATCAGGGGGAGGGGGAGCGGGTTGGAATATGGGGAGAAGGGGATAACATTTTAAATGTAAATACATAAACTATCCAATAAAAAAGAAAATTAAGAGAATCTTCCTTAAAATACATGTTTAATTATCTCCAGATTATCATTCACTCAATAGAAAACAACACAACTGAATTTGAACTTAGTGGTTTTAATTGCCAGACTGTCAACTTCTAGTACATTCACATGATGTCAGAAACTTATAAGTGTTAAGGTAGGTCCTTTTCCTACGTATATAATTCATATATTGTAGAAACTATAGATCTGCACTATTCATCTGAGACAGGTCTTTTCAGCTTCACAGTTTATTTTTAGCTAGGTTGGACATGAGGAACAGGAAAGGAAATACTGTAGATTTTGTTCTGAACTCTAAGAAAACATTTCCGGATGATCCACATTTCTGTATCTGTGTTACTTTTGTATCTGATCAATATCATCCATGCTTGGACTCTAAGGGTACCTCTTCTCAAATAAGATATTGAAGGTGGCATTTGTAATTTTGAGGAAGATGAAAAACTTAAACATAGGTTGCTGTTGTCTTAGCCCCTCCAGTTGAATATACTTGTCAAAAGGCCTCTGTAGAAATTACTCCAAGTTTCCTTTATATGAAAAGTAAAGATGTTTTCCAAGTTTTTTTCAACAGTTATGTCACAGGCTAAATATTCTGAACCAGTATTAATCTTTCTTTTGATGTAAATAGAGATAATGATTCTCTTCCATTCATCTTCAGGAAAAGGAGAAGCTATTTGAGATTATTCTGTCAGTAATATTTTTATGCTTTACTGTATGTTTACAGCTCACTTTACTGCTAGAAATACTTGAATCTTACTCCCCAAATTATATTATCATGCTTAATGTACGCATTAATGCATTCTTCTCAATCTTTTGAACTGTTGGGATTTGAGTTCCAAGGTCATTCCAAGACACCTGGCATGGGATGACTGTTGGCAAGTGCAAGTATGCCAGCATGCAGTATTGAATGAAGGAAATCAATATGTCACCTTGTCGAAATCCTTTCTCATCCTATGTCAAACTGATTACATGTGGTAGAAAAGTACAAGCTATTTAAATGTTCCCGAATGCTGAGATTTATAATATATTGCTGTATTAGTTATCAACATTAAGTTTTACTGTCTTTTCTTTTTCTTTCCTATATTAAGAAAGACCATCCATATTTTCACTGAACTGACCCTCAAATTTGCTCTATTTCAAATGTTGTCTTAAGGTATAATTACAGGATTGACTTGAATGGTTTTATTTTTTATTTTTGGGATATTTATTTATGTTTTCCATTTAATTATTTATTAATTTTACAGCCTGACTACTGCACCACCTCTGGGTCCTTATTCACATATTCCTCCCTCCCATTTTATTTTCCCCATTCTCCTCTGAAAGGAAAATATCTGCCAGATATTCCCCATTCTGAAAAGTAATTGAATCATTTAAATTTTGAATCCTTGTTAACAAGATATAAAAAATGAACACTAGTGCCATCAAAATGTACATTTTCTTATGTTTATATATTTAATTTATTATAATTTAACATTTGTGTATATTGGATACTTACCCTCTATCAGATGTGGGATTGGTAAAGATCCTTTCCCAGTCTGTTGGCTGCCGTTTTGTTTTCTGGACAGTGTCCTTATTCTTACAGAAACTTTGCAATTTTATGAGATCCCATTTATCAATTCTTGATTTTAGAGCATAGGCCACTGGTGTTTTATTCAGGAAATTTTTCCCTGTGCCTATGAACCCTCACACCAATGGTCATTTGTTCTTTGACCAAAAAAAAAAAAAAAAAAACATTCCATGGGGAAAAAAAAAAAGACAGTCTCTTCAACAAATGTTGGTTCAACTGGCAGTCGGAATGCAGAAGAATGCAAATCGTTCCATTCTTACCTTGTTGTATGAAGCTCAAGTTCATGTGGATAAAAGACCCCCAGATAAAGCCAATTACACTGAATCTATTAGAAGAGATAGTGGGGAAGAGCTTAGATCACATAGGCACAGGGGAAATTTTTCTTAACAGAACACTAAGGAATTTTCTAGAGAGTAGTTCATTAGTTTTTTTATTTTTATTTTTTTTCATTTTGGGTATATATGCTTAAATTGTTATATGATAAACTAACCACTTCAGTATGCGTTATATTTTCCAAAGACATTCCTAGTTATAATTATTTTCATTATTATTTCAGTCATTTGTCTAACTCCTATCATTGCATTTCATTCATATATATATATGTATATGTGTATACAATTTAAATTTTGAATTGCAACTTTAATATATATATATATATATATATATATAGATAGATAGATAGATAGATAGATAGATAGATAGATAGATAAACTGTAGGTTTAAGAATAGAAGTGGGAGTAGATATGAAAATGGAATAAATAATTAAGTCAAAATAAACTACTGAGAAAAAGGACTGTGGTAATCTGTGAGATACTTGCTTCCTTAGATGATTTCCATTTTATAAAATTAGTGACTTTTTAAACTATGTTTCTTAAAAATGTATTTTTATATTCCAAATTTGAGTCCTTTAGTAATAATCAGTATATTCATTCTCTGTGCATTAAATTGGCAGATCTTTTTATTGAGCATTTACCCTGTGATACAGGGTTGGCCTTAATGCATATGGCTGTGATCAATGTTTGTGTGATCTTGGCATTTTTGGAGCCTATATGCTAACAACAGGAAATACCAATAAACATATAATTAAGTTACTCTGAATTTAAACAATATTATTAATTTTAAATGAGGTAACATAGTGTATGATAGGGAATTATATAAAATGGGGGTTAAGTGTAATGATAAGAAAAGGAAGTTAAAAATAAGAAGGAATTTGAAAACTTATCTTCAAATACATATGCCAAGAGAATAATTTATTAATTAGATGCTTGCAATAAGTTCTAAGGGATCAAATTTTTCATAATGAGTGACATGAGCCAAAGTTAATGCTATGTCAGGAATATATCATCTTAGATATCAAGTTAGAAAAGGGACAATAAGTGTTGGCAGAAAAATAGGTTACAGTGGTGTGATAATGAATATAAACCACCATTCGATATTCTGTTAATAATTTCATAGTTATGAAATACAGTGCTGTTGGAACTGGTTCAGTATTGTTCTATGGTGATAAACTATGTTGATTTCGCATTAACCTGAGTTTAACTCTTGGGCTCTGTCCTACTTTTCAGTTGACTGCAAAGCCTACCTTTTACTCCCCCCTCTTGTGTTTAACTATTTGGTTAAATGAATATTCTTCTTCTTTACTTCATGCCTAGGTCATGATTTATATCTTGAATTAATTGAAATTTGAACATTTTTGCTCTGGTGAGATAATTTTATTCTTATTTCAACTTATATCTTAAAACTTTTCATCCACCATGTCCTGGAGGGATACTTAAAGTATATCGATAAAAGCCCTTTTGATTAAAATTTTAAAATAACTAAACTAATTTAAGAAAAATATGTTTAATTTTTTCATGCTTTTACATTTACAGGTTGAAAATAAAAATCCCATATTGAAAAGTTTTTTCCAGGTGGAAGTATATCATATAATCCAGGAAAAGTTAGGATGTTATGTATTTTATTCTCCTGAAAATAGAGAATACATATAACTGTTTTGGTTATATGAAAATGCCAAAATAGTTTTGTGTGAAAAATAATTCTTAACATTTTTGAGATGCTGTTATTGTCACTGTTACCATTTATGCTTAATCATAAAGACTTTTTATTGGATAGTTTATCTATTTACATTATTTTATTGCATATTCTTTGTATTTACATTTCAAATGTTATCTCCTTTCTTTCCTCCCAACCCCACTTCCTTTCATGAAGGTGCTCACCCTCAGAATCACCCTCTCCTACCTCAGTGCCTTGGCATTCCCCTATACTGGAAAAACAAGCCTTCACTGGACCAAAGGCCTCTCCTCCCATTGATGCCAGACAATGCTATTTTGTGCTGCATATGCACCTGGAGCCATGGGTCTCTCAATGATATTCTTTTTTCTGGTTTTCAATATGGAAACCCCCATCCCATCCTCCCTCCTGCTTCTATGAGACAACAGTAATTCTATTCTTTTTATTTAATTAAACAACTTTTTTTTTTTAAAATCAGAGATTAATGTACAGATTTTAAAAGCATTTTTGCACAAAACTATATGATTATATTTTTGTCAGTACTTGATTTTTTTAAAGGTTTGATAGTATGCATTGAAATATTACTAGTTATAATAAGCATCTATTTTCTAAGCCCTTTTCCTTCCTTCTGATCTGTATCCCACATGAGGGGCTTCACTGATTTCTGACTCTGATACGTTGTTCCCTTTGCTTCTTCAGTTCTGTCTTTTCTTTGCTGGCAGAAAACTAGCTTTATCAGCGTTTTTATTTTTTATTTCTCTTTTCAATGAATAAAGCTGATATCTCCCTATGCCTTCTTTATTATGCCAGTGGGCTGTAGATGATATCAGAGGTTTTTAAATACTTTCTCTTTATTGCAAATAAAGCTGAAAATACCTATAGAATGTTATTCACCTTTATTATCATATCCATGTTAGTGGAATGTGGATACTATTTTGGTATTTTCTTTCTCATTTGCTATCTCAATATACAATACACTGAATTATATTTGACACATCTCTTGACTTCCATGTGGATGATTTTAGTCTTTTACATTCAAAACAGTAGACTAAATGCACTCACAAATAGAAAATAAATGACATGATAACTATTATATGACCTTTGATACTTAGTGTCAAAATTGTTATAATTGTCTTATGTGCATTAACTCCTTTTGTCTTTTTGATAACCCTTTGAGATTAAAATTATTTTTCCTCTCATATGAAGAGATTTAGAAATAGAGATATGAATTTACTTGTTGAAGATATTAGTTATAATAACAGGCAATGATGACAGAGACCAAAGAATTCTTTTTTATAAACTATTAAAAATATGTGTTTCGTGCATAAATTTGTATAGTTACATAAAAATCATCTTCTCCTCCTAAATTGTTTATTAGGGCCTACAATAAAGCATTACTTTTTTTGCTGTCTAATATAGATAAAGTAATTTTCTACAATTACCTATAAGGAAATTTGTTAGATCAATTATTGCCTATATAAGTTGGTATTAATCTCCATTTTCTAATGGAATAACTAGAAAATAGTATACAGGTATCCAATGTAGGATTTTCTCATTGAGGGAGTGATATTGTATAAGCAATCAGGGCAGTTTCTTATAGTTTCCAATTATAAAGCATTTTCTTTTGAAAGAATGATTACTCTAATATACCTACAAAATTCTGGTGTGTAATAGTGTTAATAACTGTTTCACTTAATATATTCTCCCAGGATGGGGAAAAGAATAGGCTTGTGATTAAGCACATTGAATGTGTATCCAAGTTGAATTTCCATATTCACTGAAGTTTGCAATAGTAATTTAAAGTTCAGAGATATGTGTTCCACAAGCATAGGTGAATATGCTATGCACGCTGCTAGACCATTTTCTGTCTTGAAATGTTAATATGAAACATATTAAGCTTTGGATATATTTGGACCTATTAAACTAGGAAGATTATTGACAATAGCATTTTTGCTGGTTGGTTGGCATTATACCTGTATAGAACTGTCAGAAAGTAATTGGATAAGAGGCATTCATAATGCCCGAATAAGAAAATTACATATCAGAAAGGTTTGCCTTCCATTTTTGAATACAAACCATGCCATTTGATATTTTCTTTTTCATTTTTAGCACTTTCTTCTAATAGGTAGTATGTGAGAAAAAAATCTACACTCAAACTTTTACAGGAGAAACAGATATCAGATGGTCAGTGAGAACATGGATTGTGCTGTATAATATACAATAAGGAAGAAGCCAAATATGATTTCTATGTATCTTATTTTTATAACTAGATTGATGATGTGAAGGAAAACAAAAACAAATTGACCCCTTGATATAATAAATTTCTCAAGTAAGAAATTTGGATGGCCGCATGCTGTGAGTAATTATATGTTGAAAATTAGTTTCAGAAGATTGTCTGAGTTTTAGCTAGCAAGAAAGTTGTGGTTAGGGTTAAATATACACATACATGATATTCATGGAAATTAAGTTAGCAATAGTGGTATAGGCATGTGATCCAAAGATACTTAAAATGTTGAGGCAAGAGAATTCCAACTTTGTGTTTGTACCTTGAAATGGAATTCTAGACTAGACCTACATAGTGAGACCTCGTATCATTTGTTTTTTAAATAAAATTAAAACAAATTCTTGAATATGAAAGGAACAACCCAAATATCTAAAAGAAGAAAATGAATAATAAAAACCTTAAAAAATCAAAACAAAACAAACAAATAAAAGTCAAACAATACTGCCCCAATCTGCTTTCTGCAGATACAAAGTTTGTGGAAATTTAGAATATGAATGCTCAATAAATGAAATGCCAAGGAATAGACAATAGAATATAGAAAATGTAGTCTAAAAATATCCCAAGATATTCTCACTTCAATTTCAAGAACTATTTCAGGAAGATCGAATATGGTTTAATCTGGTTGACTGTTTCTAAAACAGTCAAATCAAAGGAAGACAATAAAATCTTTTACATTTTCCAGAATGGAGAATATTTTGGTTTTAACCCTTTCATGTTCAGAATAGATAAAATCATATAAAATTTATTTAGACCTTAGTAACACTAGATGCAGAATATGAAAATTTGGAAGATAATGGAAGGATGAACCATGAATCTATATGAAGATGATACTGAGGCTAGAGGTGTTCAATACTAGAAAAGTACATGGCTTAGAACATAAAGTAACAACCTGGCTCAGAGAAAAGGATTTCTAGCTGTTCATTTATTGGCTTTCTTGTTGTTCCTCATAAGTCAGAGCACATTAAATGTTCTCAGGGATATTTATTTAAAATAAAATCAGATCCAAATTATCATGGACATTTATCAAGATTTATTAGTGTATAATACTTAGCAAAAGCATTAGTGCCCCAACATCTGTAAGAGAGAATGTTTGCAAACAAATGAAATGTATTTTCTCTAAATAGCAAATATTTCAATATAGGCTATTATAGGTTATGTCTAATATAGGTTACATCAATCCATAGTTGTTTTTGGGAAACTAATCAGTAGGTAGAAATTTGTGCTTAGACTGCTTCATTTACAATTAACTATAATGGGAAAGAATGTAGAAATGCTTGTAATGTGATTCAAATTATTTTTGTCACATAGTTTTTGATGTTAGTAAAGAAAAATATTGGATATGATTGACCTTATTAATTTTAATTTTATACAATTTAATAAAAGTTATGTTAGTGATTTTACAAAATAAATCCTTTATTCATTTATGCTTCTGTAAAATGACCTTGTAAAATGTCAAAATTGTTATTGTATGCTTTTGAAAAATACTTAATTATTTGTATTTGATGCATTTAAACTCTTTATTGAAGGTCAAGGATTCTATTAGGGCATTTTTATCAGTAAAATGTTGACAGAAACTAACTGGGTAGCTGAATTCTCACTGACAACGCTGTCACATTTGTTAAGAAGTTGCCTAATGATAAGGCCAAATTTTGCTCATTATTTTCCTTAGTAAAACCCATGAATTTATTAAATATTTCCTTAATTAGAGTGTGTATGTTGTATGTATCAAAATTTAGGTAAACCGTGAATTCTTATTTAATAGATACTGAATTTACATTATCATAGTTCTCAGAGATGGGGGGGGTAAAGAAGAGAGATAAAGAGGGAGAAGAGAGACAGAGGGGGAGAGAGAGATTAGATACCATTCATTTGGGTGATATGAAATTGGATATTACAAAGCCATTAGTGTTTGTTTTTATCTCAGTGATTTTTTTGGTATTCACAATGAAATTAGCTATGTATAAAGAGTCTACCATCATACTCCAAATTAGGCCTATTATAGAACAAATATAGTAAAGAAACTGTAGAATATTACAACTCATTTGTAGTTTATTTTCTCATTTCCAACTTATAAGTCTAAAAATCTAAGTTTTTAAATGCTTCTAACTGTGTTAAGCATTGTATGTCAGAAATGAGTCATGAGAATTATGACTATTAGTGACTTTATATTGTAAATTCTTTTTTTTCCATTAATAATCCTGGATTTTACTATGCAGAAAAATGAAACTAGAACCTTATAATGAAAGCATCATGCGAAAACCTAATTCCAAATTGGACAAGGAGCTCAGTGTAAGATTAGATACATTGATATTGCTTTAGAAAGAAGTAGGGATCAATTTCTTTGCACAGTAGGGGCTTTCTGAGTAGAATTCTTTTTTTTAACAACTTTATTTTACAAAACAAAGATAAATGTACAGATTTTAAGCATTGTTTGCATAAAATTATATAATACATTTTTGTCAGTACTTTTTTTCAGATTTTAAAATAATTTTTACATAAAACTGTATGAATATATTTGTTAGTCAGTACTTGATTTTTTTAAAGGTTTGATAGTATGCATTGAAAACTTAATAGTTACAATGAGCATAAAGTACATGTAAAACAAAATGTAACATGGAAATAGTCAAAGTTTTCTTGTTGTATAGAGATTTTTTTGTTTTGTTTTGTTTTGTTTTTTATTTCTTGGACTTCATACAGTCTGTGAGTTGTTTCTGGGGCAGTACGAGCCTCTGGGGTTAGCATCCCATTATCAGTGACTGCATATTATGTCTGTTCTTTTGTGACTGGGTTATCTCACTTAGAATGATATTCTCTAGATGCAGCCATTTTCTTAAGAATTTGGTCAAGTCATTGTTTCTGGTGGCTGAGTAGTATTCCATTGTGTAAATGTACCACAATTTTTGTATCCATTCATCTTCTGAAGGATATTTGGGTTCTTTCCAGCTTCTGGCTATTATAAATAGAGCTGCTATGAACATCGTGGTTCATGTATCTTTGTTGTATATTAAACTGTCTCTGGGGTATATGCCCAGAAGTGGAATAGCTGGGTCTTCAGGTAGTATTATGTCCAATTTTCTGAGGTATCGCCAGACTGATTTCCAGAGTGGTTGTATTAGTTTGCAACCCCACCAACAGTGGAGAAGGGTTCCTCTTTCTCTGCAACCTCGCCAGCATCTGTTGTCCTCTGAGTTTTGGATCTTGGCCAATCTGATTGGTGTGAGGTGGAATCTCAGGGTTGTTTTGATTTGCATTTCCCTGATGGCTAAGGATGTTGAGCACTTCCTCAGATATTTCTCAGCCATTCGATAATCCTCAACTGAGAACGTTTTGTTTAGCTCTGTATCTCATTTTATTTTGATTATGAGTCTTTTTCTAGTTTCCTATGGTTTTAGAACACCTTGATTTATTATTTGTTTTTCTCTAGATATATGGCTCCATTCATACCCCACTTCTATTTTATGTTTAGTTTAGGGTATAATTTTATTTCATAATTACCTAATTGTTTTAAATGATAAACTTTGACCCATGCCAGTGTGGTGTTTATCTATATAATCTGTATTGTGGAATCAGACACTGGATGATCTTTTAAATTGGAGACATAATCTATATAGAGATACATTGGTTAAGAGTTTCAAAATGCTAAATGTAAGGTGACTTAGTATACATTATAGTGTTACAGACAATAATTTATATTAGAGCAAATATCAGCAAATTTCACTTATTTTATTTCTAATTCTCATGTATTCGGTAATTATTTATAATTTTTGTGTATTAGGGTTAGAAGGTAAAAAAAAAAAAAAACGGATACCATTTGAAAACTGGGATTTTGTTAGAGAAGTAATAGCAGGAAAGCAGGTTTTGAAATTGTCTCAGCTCCAACTTGCTTTCATTGTGTAGTTTCCATGTGTATATGGGCTTTTTGTTGTCTTTGTTGTTATTAAAGATCAGCCTTAGTCCATGGTGATCTGATAGGATGCATGGGAGAATTTTAATCTTCGTATATCTATTGAAGCTTGTTTTGTGACCGATTATATGGTCAATTTTGGAAAAGGTGCCGTGAGGTGCTGAGAAGTTATATTCTGTTATTTTAGGATGAAATGTTCTGTAGATGTCTATTGATTCCAAGTGGTTCATAACCTCTGCTAGTTTTACTGTGTCATTGTTCAGTGTCTGCTTCCATAATCTGTCCATTTATGAGAGTGGGATGTTGAGGTCTTCCACTATTATTTGCTTGGGAAGTTTTACCCAACCTTTTACCCTGAGATAGTGTCTGTCTTTGTCTCTAAGATGAGTTTTCCGTATGCAGCAAAATGCTGGATTCTGTTTATATATCCAGTTTGATAGCTTATAACTTTTAATTGGGGAATTGAGTCCATTTATGTTGACATATATTAAGGAATACTGGTTTTTGTTTCCTGGTATTTTTGCTTTTGGAGGTAGGATAGTGCCTGTGTGTCTTTCTTCTTTTGGTTTTCTTGTTTAGGTATTTTCTTGTTTTTATTAGGATGTAGTATTCCTCCTTGTATTGGGTTTTCCACCTAAAACTTGTTGTAGTGCTGGATTTGTATTCAGATATTATATAAAATTCATTTTGTCCTGGAATATCTTGGTCTCTTCATCTATGGTGATTGAGTGTTTTGCTGGGTATACCAGCCTTGGCAGATACTTGTGTTTTCTTAGGGTCTGCATGATGTCTGTCCAGTATCTTCTAGCTTTCATCCTCTCTGTTGAGAAGTCGGGTATGATTCTGATTCATCTGCCTTTATATGTTACATGACCTTTTCCCCTTACTGCTTTTAGTATTCTTTCTTTGCTTTGGCCACTTGGTGTTTTTTGAGTATTATGTGTCGGGAAGAATTTCTGTTCTGGTCCACTCTGTTTGGAGTTCTGTAGGCTTCTTTTATGCTCATGGTCATCTCATTCTTAAGTGTAGGAAAGTGTTCTTTTATGATTTTGTTGAAGATATTCACTGTGCCTCTTAGTTGATATTCTTCTCCATCTTTTATTCCTATTATCCTTAGGTTTGGTCTTCTCATTGTGTCCTGGATCTCCTGGACATTTTGGGTTAGGAGCTTTTTGGCTTTTGCATCTTCTCTGACTGTTTTGTCTATGTTTTTAATGTTGTCTTTGGCCCCTGAGATTCTCTCTTCTATCTCTTGTAGTCTGTTGGAGATGCTTGCATCTGTGACTTCTGATTTCTTTTTTAAGTTTTCTACCTCCAGGATTATCTCTTTTAGTGTTTTCTTTATTGTTTATTGTTTCCATTTCCATTTTAAATTCCTTCTTCAATTCCTTCATCTCTTTGGTTACATTTCCTGTAGTTCTTTGATTTCTTTAAGTGCTTTTCTTGTTTCCTCTTTAAAGCTTCTATTTCTTTATGGTTTTCCTCCCATTCTTGTTTAAGTGAGTTATTCACGCTCTTCTCAAAGATCTCCATCATAATCTTGAGGTATGATTTCAAGTCTGAGTCTTCTTTTCCTGGAGTGTTTGGCATTCTGCTGCTTGCTGTTATGGGAGAGCTGGGTTCTGATGTTGCCAGGTTGTCTTGGTTTCCATTGTGTAAGTTCTTTTGCTTTCCTCTTGCCAGCTTGTTGTCTGTGATTATAAGGGGTCTTGTTGTCAGTGATTGGTTCAAGTCTCTCCTGTGTAACTGGCCTGTGTCCTTGGATCTATGCTGTTTTAGGTACCAAATGGCTTGAGTGTTTGGTCTGCAAGCAAGGGCCTTCCGGGTGGACCCGAGTCTCTATGGCAGAATTCCTGCTCCTCTGGACCAACGGGAGGGCTGCACCTACTGTGCACTAGGCCTAGCCCTCCTTGTGTCCTGGCTATTCACAGCACACTGCAAAGGCCAGGCCTGTGTTCCTGGATCTCTACTGTTCTTGGTGACAAATGGCCTGAGCGTTTGGTCCACATGTGATGGCTTTCTGGGCAGATAACAGGGTTCCTGCTCTGCTGGACCAATGTGGGTGGGGGACGTACTTTCTGTGTGCTCAGCCTAGACCTCTGTGCACCCTAGCCACTTGTACTGCAGTCTCACCAGGCCTGCATCCCTGGATCTCAGCTGTTCCAGGTGGCAAATGGCTTGAGCATTTGGTCTCCATGCAAGGGCCTTCTGGGTGGACACCCAGTCCCTAAGGCAGAGTTCCTCCTCCCTTAGGCCAACTGGAGGGCCACACCTACCAAGCGCTAGGCCTAGCCCTCTCTGCGCCCTGCAGTCTCGCCAGGCCTATGTCCCTGGATCTCTGCTGTTCCAGGTGGCAAAAATCTGGGGAAAGCATTATAAAGATTGGCTCTACCACCTTGAACTTTCCTCCTTGTTTATCCTAGCAGTTTTGTTTAGTAACCTATTTAATAGGCCCTTCATGTAAAACAAATATTGATTTTTTTTGAAGTATGGTTTATGCAAGTTTGGCTTTTTTTTCACCAATATTCTAAATTCTGAGATGAAAATAAAGGGGACATAAAATTAATTATCAAAATAAAAACATTGAAAATGTTCATGAACAACTGCTATTATGCTAATTCAAAACTCTAAACCATAAATGAGTATTAGGCTGTATTGCTGAAAGTATGTTGTCATTCAATTGCCATTTTTCTTTTATTAATAATTTTATTTGATTATATTTTAAATGTTCACGAATCCCTACCCTATTCTGGTACCCTTTGCCTCTAAGAGGCACCCAGCTAGACACTCCTGCCTCACACTTCTTTTTTTTTTTTTTTTTTTTTTGTCTTCAAAACAAGATTTATTTTTTTTTAACATGAAAATACATGGAAAATACATTGGTCTCTTATCTGTTACAAATAAGACTCAAATTATTAATCATAACAAGAAGTGTTTCTTGAGATATTTCCATCTACACAAAAGACTAACAGCTTATTATTTTTTTTAAAGATTTTAAACATTTTTTGCTTAAAATTATACATTTTTGTCAGTACAGTTTTTTCAGACATTAAAATAAATTTTACATAAAACCATGTGAATATGTTTTTTAGTCAGTACTTGATTTTTTTCAAGGGCTTGACAGTATGCATTGAAAACGTACTAGTTGCAATAAGCGTAAAGTATATGCAAAACAAAACGCAACATGGAAATAGTCAAAGTCTTCTTGTTTTGTGAATATATGTATAGTTTTTATTTTCTTTATTTCTTGGACTTCATACAGTCTGTGAGTTGTTTCTGGGGGAGTGCAAGCCTCTGGGGTTAGCATCCCACTATCAGTGACTGCATATTATGTCTGTTCTTTTGTGACTGGGTTATCACACTCAGGATGATCTTCTCTAGATGCAGCCATTTTCTTAAGAATGTGGTTAAGTCATTGTTTCTGGTGGCTGAGTAGTATTCCATTGTGTATATGTACCACAATTTTTGTATCCATTCGTCTTCTGAAGGACATCTGGGTTCCTTCCAGCTTCTGGCTATTATAAATAGAGCCGCTATGAACATTGTGGTGCATATATCTTTGTTGTGTATTAAAGTGTCTCTGGGGTATATGCCCAGAAGTGGAATAGCTGGGTCTTCAGGTAGTACTATATCCAATTTTCTGAGGTATCGCCAGACAGATTTCCAGAGTGGTTGTATTAGCTTGCAACCCCACCAACAGTGAAGAAGTGTTCCTATTTCTCCGCAGCCTCGCCAGCATCTGCTGTCATCTGAGTTTTGGATCTTGGCCAATCTGACTGGTGTGAGGTGGAATCTTAGGGTTGTTTTGATTTGCATTTCCCTGATGGCTAAGGATGTCGAGCACTTCCTCAGATGTTTCTCGGCCATTCGGTGTTCCTCAACTGAAAATGATTTGTTTAGCTCTGTACCCCATTTTTTAATAGGGTTATTTGATTCTCTGGTGTCTAGCTTTTTGAGTTCCTTGTACACCTTGGATATTACTGCCTCACACTTCTAGTATCTCTCTTCTCTAAGGAAAAGGACTCCCCTCCCACTAATGTGAGATGAGGCAGTTTTCTGCTACATATGTAGGGGGAAGCCATGGACCAGCCCATGGATTGACTCTTTGGTTGGTGATTTAGTTCCTGGAAGCTCAGGGAACTGGTTGGTTGATATTGTTCTTCTTCCTATGGGTTGCAAACCCCTTCAGCTCCTTCAGTCCTTTCTGTAACTCCTTTATTGGGGTTCCTGGGCTCAGTCTAATGATTGGTTGAGATTATATGCATTTGTATTGGTCAGGTTCTGGTAAAAACTCTCAGGGAGCATCCATATCAGGCTCCTGTCAGCAAGCATTCCTTAGCATCAGCAATAGTGTCTGGGTTTGGTGTCTGTACATGTAATGGATCCCTATGTGGGGTGGTTTCTGGATGGCCTTTCCTTCAGTCTCTGCTGTATTTTTGACCCTGTGTTTCTTTGATGATATCAGCCAAAATACAATAGAAAGCAATGGGAGATAGAACCTGAACAGACTATCTCCAATAGAAAGGCATGGCCCCAGTGTATGGATGTGGCAACTCATTCATCTCAAGTTTTTTTTAACCCAGAGTTTTCTGTGTCTAATGAAAATACAGAGGCAGTAGGTGAAATGTAATCCATGTATCTATCGTCTTACTTACTCATATTTCACATTGGCTTAATTCTGTATATTTAAGCATCTCCTCTTTTGTACATCTAAGCTTCCCTACATTATTAAAAGTTGTGCTCCCTTTTTTACTATCTCATTCAAAACTCTGGTAATTCATGATGTATGCATGTATATCTGCCTCAGTGCCATGTGTCCTGTCTGGGGGATTTAAGACAGGTATAAATAATTTGAGTACAAAACTTCGATTTATATAATTCTTATTTGAGCAAAAGATGTTGATAAAGAAGAAGGAAAACTTAACTTTTTTATAAAGTGTGATCATTTTTATTTCATCAGAGATAGTATTTGTTGGATTTTTCTAAGTATATTCTTTTTTTCTGACTGTTTTTATTCACTTCTTGGAGTAGTCACTTCTCAAGTTGTTAATTATGCAATAGAAAAAATAGCAACAATTTTCTATCGTTTGTTAATTTCCTTCTTTTCTTTTCACTTTGATGTTTTTCAAGTCACTAAACATCTAGATGAAGCAGTGGTAGAATGTGATGTCTTAATCCAAAATGATCAGTGTGATGAAATTAGCTTAATCCTTGAACACATTGTCATTTTGAGCAGATAGTCCAGGTAACACTGTCATGTCATTTAAATACACATTTATCTTTCTCATTATGGCTTTCAAGTACAAACCATGCACCTTTATTGCCTTTCACTTTCTCTTTTATCCCTACTTTTAACCTGTTGTCTTTTACCTTTTTACCATTGCTCATTTCTTCAAAAGTGTCCTTCAAAGAAAATTGCAGCCTATACTTGAAGAAAAACCTAAGTCTTTCTACTTAATTTTTCTAGTTTATAAAAATTCTAGGACAATAAGTAAAAACATTTCCCAACCCCAAATATTTATATTTGCATTCACTTTTCCTTCAAATGAAATAATTCATGACTTGAATTCCTTTCAAATACCTCTGTAGAGGACGCACAGCAGTTCATAAATAGGAACCTGAAATTATTCCTTCATAGTTCTCTAGAATTTCATTTAAGAAGTGTATGGTATGTTATTTAGTATTTGTTTTATAAATTCATACTTTTTCAGTGTCAAGTAGGTGTTTTGTTTTCTTGGCTGAATAAAGTACGACTCCTCATGTGGAATAGGTTCAGATTCTATTTATGAATATCATTTCAGCATACCTACTTATGCCTACCGTATATGACCTTATTAAAATAATCAGGACTATAAAGCTCAAGGTGCTTTAGGAAACGGACTCTCAGATAATCATGGTTCTAGTACACTTGGTTCTAGATGTGTACATTGTCAACCATAGGAAAAATAATAGTCATTAACATTTATTGAAAATTTTACTGTACAAAGATTGTTAAATATTGTGTCATTCAGTCTTCATATCTTTTGGAAGTATATAATATCTTGAAGGGTAATTAGGGAAAACATTTTAAGAGTTGACGCTCCAGATGGTCAAGTGAATCCCGTAAGCTCTGATGGGAAGACAGAACTGGGCACAGAGCCTGCTAAGTTTGATTCTGGAGGCTTTTTCTGCGTACAAATTTCATGCAAGAAATCATTTTGTAAACTGTAATGGTAGTGAAAATATAAATAATGTTAAATAGCTCAGTTTGTCCCTTTGAGGTGACAATTGTAATAAGTAGTCGTATTGGGAAATGATATGTGCTAATCTATTGATATGTATAATCCTTTGAGAGTAGTTCTATCAGTGAGAAAATCACCAGAATTAATACAAAATATATATTTAAATGTTTTTTATGAATACTCATATAACTTTCAGAGAACAATTAGTTGTTTTGAACCTCAGGACACTATACTGAATTTAATAATCAGTGCCTTATTATTAATACTAAATTAGACAAACCATATAGATTGCAGAATGACTGAGTAGGCCTTAAAGTGTAAAGTCAGGTTTGGTGAATTTAATTTCTTCAGATGATATCAAACACTGTGTCTGATTAAAAAAAATTTGGAACTTTTGTGAATATAGCTTTTTGATTGTGGTAACTGGATACAAAGCGATGCAAATCTGCACGTTCTTGTCAAGTAGAAAATAATGGCCAGGGTTATAAACATATCTCTGTACATAAAAGGATATGATACTTTTGCAAAGGAATACACAAGCTTGCTGTCAACTTCTCCATTTCCATGTGACATTATGATCTGGTTTGGCCTCTGTATGCACTCCCCAATATGTGTATAAACATACACATAGGGATATATATATATATATATATATATATATATATATATATATATCCGTACATGAGTCTCATTCATATATTTGTATTTGTATGCACACATACATATCCACATATGTGCACACATGTATTGATGGATAAGAATCACAGTTTTATGGGGATGGATGTACATTTCTCACACTTAATCCCTGATGTTTATGAAGTATCTCAGAAAAGAAAATGTTGGGGAATGAGTCAGAACTTCACTGCAGGAGAGTAGATTGGCTGTACAAGATGGTGTCCTCAGGTTGAGTCGTCTGCAGGACACCACTGGCAATTTGTTAACAAAGTTGCTCAAAGATCAATATTGCTTTGGATTAATATATGAACATTGTTTTCAGAAAAATAGAGGCAGCCTTTGAGTAAACACAGATGAAACCAAGGATACAGGAGAAATAACTCTTCCTACCTCTCTTTTTTTCTTCATGTGTTCATTGAGCAGAAAATAAGCATGGAGAAAAGGGGGTGGACAGCTGCTGTGTTCTTGCTTGTCAGTTTTCAGTTGGAGAGAAATGCACAGGGAGAATACCAGGAGAGGCGCATGGTCCCAATCTGCTGTCACTTAATAGTTGTAATGTTTGCCTTTGGTAGGTATTTTGTCATCTCCCTTGCTGTCCCTTGTCACTTTCTGTGCTTGTCAGTATGCTTTCTCTACCTCAATAGTTGGCGCCCAAGTGCTAGTGTTGAAGAAATGAGAGCCTGTAACACTTAGTTACTGAATTATCTTGAATTCTTGGAGTTTTCCAGGATCAGCAGGCAAATAATTTTATTAGCACTCTATCCTTCTTACTGACTACCACAGAAAGCTTGTCTTGTATTTCAACAATCCATTCCCTATGAGTCATTTGTAATTAGACATAACACTGTTTCCAGAAAGTAAACATAGATAGGAAATGGATATTATAAATGACATTACGAAAGGACCTTTTTCTTCTTTTTAAATGTTTTTTTTTCTGAACACATTAGGTGTACAGTCTATGTGACTGTCATCAGTACCCACCAATCCCTGTCTTTGGCTAGTCTGTACACTGCTATTAACAGTTTGTAAAGCCCCAGTATCTTACTCTTTGGTGAAAACAATCACTGAGCACAATCAGATATATCATAATGATTTTATAAAAGAGCCATGGCAAGCGATAAAGGATGAAACAGGTGGTAATTATCAGTTTTAATGTTAAGTAATAACTGAGATAGAAAGAATGGATAAAAACAAAAAAAAAGAAATTTATATACAAAACTCAGTTTCTGTCAAGTGGTATGCTTCTATTTTTGCTCACACTTTTTCTCTTTTTTTTTTTTTCATGAAGCATCATGTTTTAATCTCCTGTATCCTAAACCCTTCATAAATTCTGAGCATCTACCTTTATGACTCTATGAAGCAATTCAGTTTCTCACCTTCTACTCTCTGAGACCTGAGTATAGACAGAAATTTAACAGTTAAAATTTCCTTGCAATAGATCATCAGCATTTTTTTTGAGGACAGCAAAGATTCTTTAGATCCATGTCAGACTTAAAGACAGTAAACTCATAGGCACTGGTAATTATAATTGCCCTGCCAGTTACTAGACAGGTAACCTTTTCTAAGATACTACCTTCTAAATATCTGAGTTTCTTCATTTGTAAAATCAGAAAATAATCGTAATATTCCTTCTAGAAAAAGGTCATGAATTTCTTGAAATAAATTATAGTTTCCATGAGAGGTAAAGATATGAAAAATTTGAGAATAATCACTTGGCACACAGTAAGTGTATATAGATATTAGATGTTATTCTAATTGTTATTTGGCTTTATTAGTATATCAATTTAAAGCAGAAGTAGTAATTAGAAATGGATCCAATTTTCCAATTGATTTTATTTCAACTGAATCTTTTAGAAATTTATCACAAAGCTCATTTGTTGTCTTTTAAAGTGAAGATATTTTATTACACTTCATTAAGGATATGATTTTGATTTCATTTTTAAAGATCAGTAAGAATGAGGAAGTACATTTACACATATAAAAGTCATATACATAATACATAGTTACACGGAAATAAAGATATAAACAAGCTGCATATTTCACGGAAAAAATTATTCTCTTAATAACAAATGCTATGTGTCAGCTTATTTGGATCTTAACCAGCATAATTTTCGAAATTGTAGGTTATAAAATGAGTTTTTCTAATAATGTATTTTTATTTCTTTCTTACATACACTTGTGTTTTATTTTCTACAATCTTATTTTATTTCAATTTTCATTAACGTGCAATTAAAGTGACGGGAATCGGTCATTTCTTTGTATTTTCCCCCCACATTAATTCTTTGTTCTTTAAGTGACTTGTCTTAGCCAAACCCTTTTAAATTTCTTTTTTTCCCTTCCTTACAACTTTATTTTAAAAAAGAGAGATACATGTACAGATTTTTGAAGGCATTTCGGCATAACATTATATGAATATATTTTGTCAGTACTTTTTTAGAGGTTTGATAGCATGCATTGAAATCCCACTGGGTACCATAAGCATAAAGTACATGTAAGACAGAACGTAACATGGAAACAGTCAGTTTTATTGGTGTGTATAGATTAAACATAATGATCTTTGAATACCAAAAATTGCCACAAGGCTCTATTCTTAGCTCTTGGATTATTAATGATTTAAGTTCCAGGTGTACCACACTCTGAGAGGGTGCTATATACCTATTTTTTTTTCTAAGAAGGACTGGGGCTTTGACTTTTTGGCCTTTGTTTTTTAGTTTCCATTAACCTATTTTTTTTCTTTCCATTTTATTCTTGTTTATTCTGTGTGTAATAATTCATTTGCACATTCATTTAAGTGGTTTCTCAATGGGAATGTCTCTTCAGATAAAAGAAACCCTTTCCCAAGACCTCTGTAGAAGATCTTTCCTTTACCAGTTTGCAAAATATATATACACAAAAATTAGGAGCTGTGCCCTAAGCATAAACTGATTGATTCTTGCATAGTCTATTTAGTTCTGAGGACATTATATTATTTTTAACCTAGCCATGTGACTTATGGTGCAGTTTGATGGGAATAGTAAGTACATCTATTTCATAGTTAGGCATTTCCATAACACCTATCACACATTTTTATGAGAATCAGATCAATAAATATGTTGCCCAATGCCTTGATAACTGGCCTTTTTTTTTGAAGTACACATAAACTTAATAGAGGAGAAACATCCACATGAATGGAGTTGGCCCGCCACAGACTAACTGTCCTTCATGTGGTGTGTCACTAGAGTATGGTTATGATACAAAACTTGAGAGAAGCATATAGATATATACGTTATTTACATTCTTAGATAAACAAGGTAAATGTTGCTTGCAAAACATGTAGCAAGTTGATTGCACAAGATTTGATCAACAATTGTGGTTTCTACAGGGATATATCCATTTAAAACAGGTCTATTTTTTTTCTTTTTTATTGGATATTCCCTGTATTTACATTTCAAATGTTATCCCTTAATGCCAATCACATCTCCCCTCCAACTCCCATTGCCTTCATGAAGGTCCTCCCTCTCCCACCTCACCTCCTTGACATTCCCCTACACTGAGAAAAACAAGCCTTCACTGGACCAAAGTCTTCTCCTTTCATTGATGCCAGAGAATGCCATCCTCTGCTGCATATGCACCTGGGGCCATGGGTCTCTTCATCATTTGTTGGTGTTTTAGACCCTGGGAGCTGTGGTGAGTTTGGTTAGTTAATAATTTTGTTTTTCCCATGCAGTTGCAGACCCTTTCAGTTCCTTCAGTCCTTTCTCTAGCTCATACATTAGGTTCTCTGTGTGTCTGTCTCTCTTTATCTCCCCTGGGGCACAGCAACGAATGGATAAGATCAAATATTTTATGTATACAGCTTATAATCATGTAATTTTGTAAGTGGTATAAAAGATTAATAAAATGTTTCAGCCACCTTTCTCTTAAGTGTTAGATGAAAGGGATTCCTCTTCATTATAGTAGCTAACTATTGGAAATAGTCTTTTCTCACTGCCAGAATTTTGATATCTTTACTTTTCTTGCATCCAGGAATCTGAAGTACCAATACGTGTTAATAGAATCATGCTTAATGATAGACTGTGATTGTACTTAAAATCATTTAGGGTTACTGAGGCCCTGTATCTTAGTGCACATCTCATATGATTCATGAAGACATATTGCCTGGCCCTAGGGCTAAAATGAATCTAGTGTTATTTGAAAATCTTTCTCATTCAAACATGAAAAGAGAGATTTAAATAAAAGCAAATAAAACATTTTAAGACCTAACTTGTTTTAAATTTTTTATGTAACATATTTTATCATATTCTTTTCCCAACACACAGTATACCAATATCCTTTATACTTTCTTACCCTCCCCAGTTTCTGTTCTTTTTCTTCCTAAAAAACTCCCCAAAATAACAGAATTTTAGAAATGAAAATCAAAATGACAAAGAAAAAAATTTTAATTGCACTTTTGTGTTGGCTAACTACTATTGGGTGTGAGGCATGTGGCCTTTCCTGGAGTATGATTGCTACACCAAATGCTATTCTAATGAAGAAAAATTATATTGTCTTTCTCATTTGCTGTCAGTTGCAAATATCCTCTTACTCAGGTAGGAGGCTTTCTTTGAACTTCCCCTTCTAGTTCTGCAATTTTATTTTTGCCTGTGTGGGCCTGTGTGTGTATGGTATGCTGTCTCAGTTTCTGTGAGTTCATTTGTGTATTAGTCCTGTTGTGGAATTTTGTCTAGTTTTAATTTTATAGGTTGATGATGCCTGGAAGAGATGAAAGGTATTCTGCAAATTAACATGATTATCTAATTATACTTCAGTATAATTTATGTTATGTTTTACAGCCATTTCATTTGAAAGTAAAAAGGGACCGATATGGTAACTACTCAACAAATGTTTTAATTGTTGAATGTTTCCATGTATAATGGTAAAAATTAAACACAGTGAAAAGTTCATGAGTCTCAAACCATGATGTTTTACTTTTAAAATGAATCTGAGTTATAAAGATCTATGCTTTTCTAATCAAGTATAACTTAAGGCTCCTAAGAGACTCATCCCTAGAAACAATGTTCATTATGGAGATTGTCTGAGAAATCTTTATGACTCTGAATTTTGAACTGCAGGTGGCCCTCTTGGTCTTTCAGCTGAGTTCATATGTTAATGTTCTACTTTTGTTCTACTTTGTTTCTATTCTTAGGAAAGTACTTGGGAAAACACTTTTTTAATATTATTATTATTATATACTCTGTATTTACATTTGAGATGTTATCTCCTTTACCTTGCCTTGCTCCCATCCCCCTCCCCCTCCATTTGCCTTCACTCCCTTCTGAATCCCCCTCTCAACCCCATCGCCTTGTCATTCCCCTACATTGGGAAATCATGCCCTCTCTGGAGCAAAAGCCTCTTCTCACATTGATGCCAGACACTGGTATCTTCAGCTACATATGCAGGTGGATCAATAGGTCTCTCAATATGTGCACACAGTTTGGTGTTTTGCTCCATTGGAGTTTTGGAGAGTTTGGATGGTTGTTATTTTCCAATGAGTTTTCAACCCTTTTCAGCTCCTTAGGAAAATACTTTTACCCATATTCCTTTTTTGCATTTTTATTGGATATTTTATGTATTTACATTTCAAATGTTATCCCCTTTCCCTGTCCCCTCCTTTCTCCCACACTCATCCCCTCTCCCTTTGCTTCTATGAGGAAGCTCCCACTCCCACAACCCACTCTCACCTCCCCATCCTGGCATTCCCCTACACTGGGACATTGAGCCTTCACAAGGACATATCCTTGATGCCTGATAAGGCTATCTATCCTCTGTTACATATGCAGCTGGAGCCATGGGTTTCTCCGTGTGTACTCTTTGGTTGGTGGTTTAGTCCCTGGGATCTCTGGGGGGTCTTGCTGGTTTATCTTATTGTTCTTCCTATGGGTTGCAAAACAGTTCAGCTCCTTAAGTTCTCTCTCTAGACTCTTCTATTCAGGCCTCAGTGCTCAGGTTAGCTACAAGCTTCCTCATTTGTATCAGTAAGTATCTGGCAGAGCTTCTTAGGAGACAGTTATATCAGACTACTGTCAGCAAGGATTTCTTGGCATCAGCAATAGTGACTGGGTTTGGTGGTTCCATACCCAAATGAAGCAGCCTTTCCTTCAGTCTCTACTCCACTCTTTGTCCTTCCTACTAAAACTTCTGATTATCTTATTACTACATGGGTCTGCACGATGTCTGTCCAGGATCTTCTAGCTTTCATTTTCTCTGTTGAGAAGTTGGGTGTGATTCTGATTGGTCTGCCTTTATATGTTACATGACCATTTTCCCTTACTGCTGTTAGCATTCTTTCTTTGCTTTGGGCACTTGGCGTTTTGACTATTATGTATCAGGAGGAATTTCTTTTCTGGTCCACTCTATTTGGAGTGATTGTTTCTTGTCTCTCCCTTGTACCTGGCCTGTGTCCCTGGATCTCTGCTGTTCCTGGTGGCAGATGGATGGCCTGAGAACCTGTTCTGCATGCTTGGGCTGCCAGGTGAAAACAGAGACCCTAAGGCAGGGTTCCTGCTCCCCTGAACCAATCAGAACTGGGGCTGGGGGAACACACTTTCTGAGGGCTCAGCACTGACCTCTCTGCTCCCCAGCTACTCAGAGCACAGTCTCACCAGGCCTATGTCCCTGGATCTCCGCTGTTCCTCAGGATTCAGAGTCTTATACTAAGATGTCCATCAAGTAATGAAATTATAACTCTAAAATGAAATATAACCCCAATTATTGATATATACCTCATGAATATTTTTGTAGTCTCACTGAAACAGGCACAGATACAAACTCACTTTAAAAATAACACATATAGCATTATGGCAGCTGAACTATTTATTGCCTAGGAGAGTCACAGAGGAAGCCTCCCAAGGAATATTTGTATGTGCCATTTGTGTAAAGTTTTTGTCTAGAAAGTTGTTGTGTGAGGAGGAACTATTGGATAGCACCTGCTTCTGTTGAGGGAGACATGGTATTTTATTTAGAGAGCACCAGTAGCATTTCATTCATCACTGTACAATGCACCTACATAAAGGCGAACATTCCAATGACTCCAAAAGAAACCAGAGCTTTCAATATCAGGGGCACATGTAAACATTGAATTTACCTATGCTTCCTTTTTGCTTTGCATGCATGCAATCACATCCAATTATTTTTTTGGACTGGGAGAAAGTAATTAATTCAGAACAATCATAGAAAAAGTCCCAGCTGCATATGTATGAGAGGGTAGACTTGTTGGGCATCAATGGGATGAGAAGCCCTTGGTCCTGCCAGAGCTCAGTGCCACAGTGTGGAGTTACTGTCAGGGTAGTGAGGAAGGAGAGGGTGGGTGGGTGGATGGGTGGATCGATAGGCAAACACCTTCATAGAAGCAGTAGGAGGAGGGATGGGATGGAGGGATATGGAGGGGAAACCACATAAAGGGATAACATTTGAAATGTAAATAAAATACATCCAATAAAAAATTTATAAAAAGAAAGAGTTGCAAACTTCACTTTTTAATTTAAAACACTGCAATATGAAATTCTATGTTATACATAAGCTTGCTCATTTACATTACTGTTATTTTAATCTTCTTAAGGTATTAGAAAAGTAATTACATTATACAAATGCTGATGTCAAAGTAGCTATAGAATACCTTTAAAATATATGATTCTTTTCAATGTTTATATTATTTTACATATAAATGATTTGGAAGGCAGAAATGTTTTTCATGGTCAGTCACTTTTGTATTTTTTGATTATGATTATTGAATATTTTCTTTACTTACATTTCAAATGTTATCCCCTTTTCTGGTTTCCCCTCTGGAATCCCTCTTTCCCATCCCCCATCTCCCTGCCTCTATGAGAGTGTTCCCCCACCCACACACTCACCCACTCCCTCCCACCTCCCATCCTGGTATTCCCCTACACTTGGGCATTGAGCCTTCACAAGGACAAGGGCATCTCTTTTCTTTGATGCCTGATAAGGCCATCCTCTGCTACATATGCAGCTGGAGCCAAGAGTCCCTCCATGTGTATTCTTTAGTTGGTGGTTTATCCCTAGGAGCTCTGGATAAGGGGTGTGATTGGTTGATATTGTTTTTTTCCTATGGGGTTGAAAACACCTTCAGCTCCTTCAGTTATTTTTCTAACTCCTCCATTGGGGACCCTGTACTCAGTTCAATTGATGGCTGTGAACATCTGCCTCTGTAGTTCTCAGGATCTGGTAGATCCTCTCAGGAGACAGCTATGTCAGGCACCTTTCAGCATGTACTTCTTTGCAACCACAGTATTGTCTGGGTTTGGTGACTGTATATTGGCTGGATATCAGGTGGAGCAGTCTCTGGATGGCCTTTGCTTCAGTCTGTTTCACTCTTTGTCTCCATATTTCCTCCTGTGAATATTTTTGTTTCCCCTTCTAAGGACTGAAGCATCCACACTTTGTTCTTTCTTCTTGTTAAACTTCATGTGGTCAGTGAATTGTATCTTGTTTATTCCGAGCTTTTAGGCTAATATCCAGTACCTCTGGTATTACAGAAAGGATAAATCTCCTTTATTTAAGAGAGTCACATATCTACATTGTTTATTCTATATTTCTCACAAATACTTCTGCTTTTTCCACTTAGAAGCCTCATATACTTAATACATCATTAATTGAACCTTGCTTTATTCAAAGAGCAGGACTCTAAATAAAATACTATTATACCCTTACTGAATATGTGGAAATCATTGTAGTCTAGAGTTACAGAGGATCCAGGATCTGTATGTTGAAAGTCTTAAACACACTGTCTCACAACCAGTAATATTCCAAACAACACACTACAATTACACTTCACAGAGTGCCATTAAATTTCTGAGAACATATTTGACCTTCACATATGTATATACATTTAAATTCTCCTAGATTTAGTAACAAATCCATATCAAGAAATTCTAGTGTTCACCTTATATTTTCTTTTTATTTTATTAATATTTTTCTCTGTAACATAATAACTAGTGTATTATACCTTAAATTTAACTAAATAGAAAACAGAAATTATTTAAAATGTCTGCTTAAGTAAAACAAAATAAAGAATGTCTTATAACAATGTTCATAAGTATAATTTAAAAATGTTTGGACACAAAGGGATGAAAATGAGTCATTGCACATTGTTATGTTTATGAATGCAATTTTGTTTGTTTGCTAGCCTTTAAGTCAGGATCTCACTTTGTAGCCATGGCTGACTTAAACTAAATATAAAAACTAGGCTGGCCCCAAAACTCAAAGAGGTACATCTGCTTTTGTAGTTATAAGCAGCATTTTTTTGTAAGTCATTAGTGAATCAAAGTAGCTTTCAAGCGTAATGTGATTATATTCATAGCTTAATGATTCTAAATTAATGAATAGATATTTAGTTTTAAAAGCCTACTATGAAAATAGATATACAACGTTAACTTATTTTTTTCTTCTTTTGTGGCTAATGTCATATATTCGTTATTCAAGTCTTCCCAGTAATCAGTAGGTTAGGGAATTGTGTCTTCTCTGAGAAATTAATATAATTAATATATAACTTTATTATTTGATAATTTAGTATATATTTCTACTTTATTGAATTTAAAATAATTATTTTTGTTTTAAAAATAGGCTAGTTATTGTTATTGTATTTATTTCTTTGTGATAATTTAGAATTTCAACTCAGAAATGATAAATATATATTTTAATGATAAAAATGAAAACACAAGGAAGTACAGATAATTCATGATAGTATGTTGTTGTAGTTTACATAAAAAATAATGTGATTTAAAAAGTGATTGTTGAATATTGTAAAAAGTCTTTGTAGTTTGCTTCCATTCTTTTGTATGTAGATATTTTATAATTTCAAATATATTCTGAGTACAAAAAATGTGATATAGATTAGTCTTTTTTAAAATGTATATATGGTAGAGACTGCCTTCTCTTCTTGTTGGTAACCTAAACTTCCAAAAAATAGGAAAGTGAAAATCAGTGTAGAATTGTCACATCTGTAAAATATCTTAACTTGAGATTGTTGAGAACTGATTCTTAAGGAAAAGTCTAAACATCATCCTCCAACTTTGTCCTTTCATTGTACTGGACTAGAAAAGAAATAAAACTACCATGTAATGATTTAAAACTTAATACATACTCAAGACCTTTGCACCTCTGCACCTCTGTGCTATTTTAACATAACCTTTTTTTTGTCACATAAAAACAAAACAACACAGAATAAAAAACAAAATGCCAACCAACCAAATTAACAAACAAAACAAAACTAGATTCACACCATTATAGTTCAAGCAAGAATACATTACAGTTGTATTCTCCTGCAAACAATTTGCAACTTAAATTTTAAAAATTATGTGTGTGCATGTTTATGTGTATCTGTGTCTGTGTTCGTGTGTGTGTGTGTGTGTGTGTGTGTGTGTGTACTCTGCATTCAGTAAGCTAGGAAATATATAATGGAGAGAATTATATTTTTCCAAACAGTGTTAGTCTCAGAGGTGCCCATTAAAAAGAATAAGCCTTGCTACTTCTTGAACCTTGTCAGATACTGGGTATATTACCTGCATGTGCAATGGAGGCACTGACGATGCCAGTCTACCTTTATGATAACCTTGTTTATATACTTACAGAACATATTGAATGCTGTATGCATTATTTTAGTGCAACTCGAGTTTTGCTTGTAAGCTTTTGTAAAAAATACACAGAGGAAGAAATCATAGGCCTTGGGTTCTGAAGTGTCTAATTTAGTCACAGTGATACAGTGTTCAAATGAACTATAGCAGATTTAATGAGCAATCTAAGACAGAGACACATGTACTGGACACATCAGGGAAGGAGATTACATGTACAGGGACTAATTAGCATGAAATATGAATACATTCATATAAGTGGTCTTGATCTATGGGAGTCTTTCATTATTGGGAATTACTTTTGCATGAAGTTAATGAAGAGAACTTCAAGCTGTATAAAGAATTTTAAAATAGTATTTTTAACTTTTTGGTTCTGCAAGCCTCAATATCTACATTCAAAAAAGATGTTACAGATCATAAAATAACAAGATCAAATAAATATTGCCCCATTTCCTACAACTGACCTATATGAGGTAGGGAACAGGAACTGTCCTTTGATAACTAGTCAACAAATTAACAAGGACTTTGACCTTGATCTCTTATTAGGTAAAATCTAAATATTTAAGTATTATCATATATCTTAAATAAGAAAACATGGGAATAGTATATTCCAAAGTCAGAAGCACATTTCTTAGATTTAGTTGTTTGGGAATTGTTTATATCTTTAACAAAGATACTTGTATATGGAATAATATTTCAAATTGATTTATCACTGATTTTTTAATCCAAAATAATAATACATATAATAAATACTTTATAATTGTAATATTGCATACTAGGTATTCAAGGAAATTTTTTCCCTTTAATTTTCTGTTTAAAACTTTGCATTGTGATTTTTTTCCCATCTTCAAAATGATTTGAAATATAATCATAAAATACATACATTTTTATGTTAAAATAATGAATGTTAATATCTCATTTTTATTTTTCTTCAGTATTTTTCTTGTAATTTATTTTGACCACCATCTTATAAACTGTAATCAAAAGTGGGATCAAAAGAAATGGAGCCATTTTCAAATGTGAAAGTAGAGTCACAACAGCAGCAGGTATTTCCTGGGAATGGCATATGCTTATAAAATAGAGCAGTAACCCTGACCAAATCTGGGACATGAACTCACACCTTATACACATGAAAATAGAAAGTGGAGTGCTGAATTACTGGAGACTTTGATGCACATAAAATGCAGCATAAGCCAAACATCAAACTGAGCATGGGTAACCACAATGGAGAAGTTAGGGCAAGGACTGAAGGAGCTGAAGGGGTCTGCAACCCCATAAGAAGAACAACAATATCAACCAACCAGGCCCCCTACAGCTCTCAGGGACTAAACCACAAATCAAAGAGTGCATGGAGGGACCCATGGCTCCAGAAGCATAGGTAGCAGAGGATGGCCTTATGAGGCATCACTGGGAGGGGAGCACCTTGATCCTGTAGAGGGTTGATGACCCAGGGTAGAGGAATGCTAGGTCACTGAGGCAGGAGTGAGTAGGCAAGTGGGGGAGCACCCTCTTAGAGGCAGAGGGGAGAGGGGACAGGATAGGGGGTTTGTGGAGGGGAATATTGGAAGGGGACAACATTTGTTTTACGTATTGTTATATCAGCCTATTGAGTACATTTAGTGTTGTTCATTTATATAGGTGAAGTATATACAATCTTTACAGGGAAGAAACTGACCACTGGGGATTTGATAACCTATCATGAGGATCATTCCTGGAGAAAAGTCATTCTCCCTCATTCCCCAATCATTTACAACTTGTTGCTCTTCATTTCCTGGGGAGACCTATTGAATCACCGCAGTCCACATTGTCATGATGAGTACTCTGCTTATTATGTCGTTCATATTTAGCCAACCATATTATTGACTGTTAATGGGAACAATGTCCCTTCCTCTTGTAGAGTCAATATCTGACTGTGGGTATCATGGTCTGGCTCTTAAAATACCCTCTCCCCTGCAATGTTCTCTAAGAGTTAGGTGTTAAGGTTGGATTATAGGTGTGTAAAATAGAAATGCACTACAGTCACATATTCTCTTCATTTCTTTATATTAGAGTTTTCATTATACCCTTTGTCTGATGCAAAGAAGCTTCTTTTTTAATTCCTTTTTTTTCTTTACTTATGTTTCAAATGTTATCTTCTTTCCCTGTTTCCCCTCTGGAATCCCCCTATCAATTGCATTATAGAAGTACTGATGTGAAAGTAGCTATAGAATACTTTAAAATGTGAAATTATTTTCAATGTTTCTATTGTTCTATCTAAATGATTTGGAAGGCAGAAATGTTTTTCATGGTCAGTAATTCTCTTTTTGGCATTTTGTGATTATTATTATTGAATATTTTTTTACTTACATTTCAGATGTTATCCCCTTTCTCAGTTTACCTTCTGGAATCCCCCTCTCCCATCCCCCATGCCCATGCCTCTATGAGAGTGTTCCTCCACCCACCCACTCCCTCCCACCTCCAGCCCTGACATTCTCCTATACTGGGGCATTGAGCCTTCACAAGGACAAGGCCTTCTCTTCTCTTTGATGCCTGATAAGGCCATCCTCTGCTACATATGCAGCTGGAGCCAAGGGTCCCTCATGTGTATTCTTTGGTTGGTAGTTTAGTCCCTGGGAGCTCTGGGGGACAGAGGTGTGGTGGGTTGATAATGTTGTTCTTCTTATGGGATTGAAAACCCCTTTTCCTCCATCAGTCCTTTCTTTTATAAGAATTGAGAGGTTATACTTATTTGTGGGTATAAGGATACATATTTAAAATAGAATTATATGCTATATTAATTTTGGAAAATGGCAGTACCAGGTTCTCCTTTAGGTTTAATGATCTCTCCAACTATGATTAACGTGTAGGTTTATAGTACCAAGCATGAATTCTCTCCTGAGCAGGTTTCAAGTCTAAGTAAACATCTGTCGGTTACTTCCACGATATATATTCCAGTTCTGAACTGTTGACAATATTTTGCCAGGCCAGTGATTGGTACAGTTCTATATTTTATACATTTTGTTTATAAATGATATAATTTTCCTGTATACCTAAATGTTTCCTTGCATTTGTATTTATATTAAATCCCTTACTGCCTAATATTTTATTTACTAGTTTGGTTTTAAGATAAACCATTGATTTTGTTGAGATAGTAATAGTCATTTTTATATTAAATTGATGAAACTATACAAACAAGGATAACTTTTTAAACTGGTAAGTTATACTTAGGTGCATTAGTAACTGAGTGGTATATAATAACTGTAATACAGACAGGCTCAAGAGAAATTATCCAGGTTGTTCTATTCATTATCCCTGGCTTCCATTCAAATGAAGTTGGATGTGTTATTTTCATACTCTCCTTTTTGAGTCTCCATCTGTGACAGTCTCTTGGCAGAATTTCAATCTACTCCTGACTTTTATTTTTGTGGTTGGTACTGAGCCAGTTTCCTATGATTTGGGAAGGAGGTCCCTATGAATGCACATTTAGTACTGTAGGGGTCTCGTGATCTTACAAATACCAGCCACTAGGGCAGACAGTCATAACTGGATCTTGAAACTGAAGCATATCAAATTTTAAGTGGCCCTTAAAGTTTGTCATCTAAAATTCCCAGTGCTTCCATGAGTGAGATCTAGACACTTCTTTTTTGAGCTTTCTCATGCACACAGCCTTTACTGTGGAATGGAGAGATTTCTGATTCCCTGGTAAACATAATGATTTAGAGAGCTATAATAATAGAAATTAACATGGAACTTTTTTCTATTTTTATTTTATCCTATTACATATTCTAATTTTTCCTTCCTCCTTTCCCTATAGTCCCTATCCCCCACCTCCCCGCTCCAGATCTGCTCCTTCTCTATTTTCCTTCAGAAAAGGGCAAGCCTCTCAGTGATAGCAATCAAATGTAGCATATCAAGTTACAATGATTCTAGGCATCTCTTCCTCATATAAAGGCAGGTAGGAAGAAAAGGGTCCCAAAAGCAAACGAGTTAGAGAAAACCTCTGATCTCCCTGTAATGAGTCAACAACAACAACAAACAATAACAACAACAAAAAACCGTCCAAGCTACCCAGTATAATACATATGCAGAGGGCCTAAGTTAGACCTCCACAGGCTCTATGATTGTCAGTTTGATCTCAGTGAGCCCGTATGACTTCAGGTTTGTTAATTCTGTGAGTTTTCTTATACTGTCCTTGAGCCTTCAGACATATAATGCTGTATTAAATGATTTAGTTGTGATTTATTTTTTACTTTACTACATTTTAAGAATGAGACTTGAGAAGTTAAAATGCATGTGTGTGTGCTTTTATGCTTGTGTGTGGGTGTGTGCATGCATGTATTCAATGCACAATCATTTTGGAATGTCTATATTCTTATTCAGACTGAGGCATTATTATTGAAAACATTTATTAAACACATTTACACTTTTATTAACATGGTTAGATAAAAGAAAGTGCTTTTCACAGTTTATATAAGTTAACAAAGCATATAGCAGCTAATTTCACTTATTATATCACTTATCAACTCTACAACAGTTTTGTGTGGCCATTATTTCTGAGTTCAGTGAGTTGATGGCTAGAAATAACTTGAGCTTCCTGTTGAAATATATAATTCTCTTCTGACCAAACAGGACGTTAGTTCATATTATCAGATGTCAGAACTCTAAGTAAGTATGTCCCCTAGCAGTTTATCTTGTCTGGAGATATGAGGCCTTTGATTGCATCTAATATATTTTAAATTTCACATACATCTTAACTTTATTAGCCTATATTTGTAAGTATTTTAATTTAATGTGTAGATTGATATGTATTGTCCTCTCTATTTGGTACTGCTTATAAATCATCTTAAAATTGATGACACCTAGGCTTTTTGGATCATTCATTCATTCATATGCTTTTTTCCCATGGTAAACATTTAACAAACAGATGATAAAGTAAATTGACAGTATATGCATATACAGTGCTAAAACGAAGTAAAGAGTGAGAAAAGGATTTACCCGGGTGAATGATTTTTTGGCAGAATGAGGGTGTTTTTGCTTGTAAAGTGTTCACTTCAGATTAAATGTGACTGTCATGTTCCAATTATGTTTCAGATACTTAATTGTAGAGAAGTGGATTGCTGTTTTCCTTTTTGTGATGAGGTTTTCCTTTTATAGTCCCAATTGTAAATTGATAGTTATATTCTGAACATTGTTTTTTATCAGAAATAATTATTGTTGATTCTGAAAAAAATGTAAGTTAATAGGAAATTTAGTTCACTTAAGAAATTTCTTATTATTGAATTTCTCCAAAATATGTATTGATTTGTGAGAAACTACTAGAATTTTTACTCATATCAAACATTTTCTTTATCCTCTAAAGCAAATAATAATGCATAAATGAACAGCATAAATGAACAGAAGTGAGTTTGTAGTGGGTAAATATATTGCTAAAGTTGGAATTCAAAGTAGTTGATTAGTATAAAAAATGAATTCATTTTATATTACTATTTATGTATATGATAGACACTCTTTTTTGTGTATTACAATATCATCACAAATATGCAAAATATAGCATCAGCTTGTTAGAAGGAAGTTAAATGATAAACAAAATGTGATGCACTTTCACATCCATATTTAGGTATAAAAAAGGTCTGTTATTCCATCAACACTGAAGCAACCGAAGAGCTTAATGCTGAGTGATGCTTACCAGATACAGAAATACAAATATCTCACGTTTCACTGAAAAGTGAATCTTTAGTAGAGAAAAGAGAAGAAGAGTTGTAAGATCCCGGAAGATTATTCATAGGGAGAGAAGTTTAAGAGGTTTTTCAGTCTGTATATTTGTTTAATATGAACAATAATCTCCAACATTCAGCAACACAGTAGGAAAGTTTTGCTTCAGAGGAATTAATTAAATTTATCAAAATAACTTATACAGGTGTATATTAGTCAATTTTTCATCCTATGACAGGTAACCAAACAATAAAACCTGACATGTTCATTTTTCAATATTTGCCTGTATTAAAATACCATACCATTGCTACATAGAAATACCATACTGTATTCCTTTTTCTATGTGTAAATAGTATGTGTTAGCTAAATCTCTCTCTCTCTCTCTCTCTCTCCCTCTCTCTCTCTCTCTCTCTCTCTCTCTCTCTCTCTCTCTCTCTGTTCTTTAATTAACTTCATTTATTAGGTTAAAAATACAATTTAAAATGCTTTCAGTTTAAAACAATGACAGTTTTTAGTCTTCAATTGTAAAGCCATATTTATTTGGCAATAACATTAAAATATACAGTATAAAATGTATGACAGTTTTATTGACATATTTAAATATTTGAAAATGTAAGTTGATTTATTTTTAGTTAGCTCTGCGCATGTATATAATCAAGTGTGCTTATGTCCCCTCACATTTTTTTTCTTCTCTTCTATGTCTATTGTCCACACACTCACCACTTTCTTCCTTGGGTTTCTACATGAGTCCCTATTAAATTAAATGGGTCACAGAAACATTTATGTAGAGTACAAGTCTACAGAATAGAGTGAATTTTACTATTCAAAAAATTCTTGTGACTATACTCAAGGCCTTGCATCACTGAAACATTTACACACTCCAATGGTTCACATTAGTAGGTTCAGGGTTGTCATCCCTATTGAAAATTTTCCAGTGATTGCAATTTTGCAAGTGTGAGAAAGCTTCATAGGTTTTAACTTTTCGATTTTAGAGTCCTCATGATGAATTATTTTCCACAAAAGGCTCTGAATCTGAAAACAGAACAATTTTTTATATCTCTTCCTGGATGTATTTTATGTTTATATTTGAAACTGAGGGATTATACCTTCTGACATAGATGCATGTTCTTAAGCACATGTGTGAGTCAAATTGCAGAAAAAAAGTGAATTATATATATAAATTAAAATAGAATTATTGCATCATTTCGGCTGACAGTTTTATTGTACAATGCTGAAATTTAGTTAGAAGTATTGTATTTATCCTTTATAATATTTACAAAGTATATGGAAGTTCAAACATAAAGGGTCTGTATAAATTAAATACCAGTAAAACAATACCACCAATACAATAGAGATTTTTAAAAGGAAAAGAGTCTCCCTATCTTATGAGCAGAGACTTCCTCTAATTTGCATTTAGAAAGCTCTAAATTAAAATGCTAAAAGAAAGGCAAACAATGCCAGCTACTGCTACTGGTACTGTAAATAAGACTGGCTTATTTGATATAATTTTAAATGAATACTCTTGATATTGAGGCATCATGTTCTCATATCATAAAATGGTAATTCATAGAATAATAGAAACATTGCTGCTTTGGTCATAGTTTCTGCCCCTATTGAATTACAAGTTTCTCTCTTCAAGATTATCAAATTACATTTTGTCATCTCTATACAGAAATAGATGTGTATAAAGAAAAGTCACTGAATGGTTTGCCTATATTGATGTTATTTCATTTGTGAACCATTGTAACTGAGTTTTAGCAGATAACAGAAAATATATACTAATGCTGTATTTAAAAATACTTGCTATAGAATAACTAGAGGGCAAAGAGAGAGTATACAAATTAACAACATGAGAAAGGAAAGTGGGGACATAACAACTGAAACTGAGGAAATTCAAGAAATCATCAGATCCTACTACAAAAACTTATACTCCACAAAATTGGAAAATCTGGAGGAAATGGATGAATTCCTAGACAGATACAAGATCCCAAAGTTAAACCAGAACCAAGTAAACGATCTAAATAACCCTATAACACCTAAAGAAATAGAAGAAGTCGTCAAAAGCCTCCCAACCAAAAAAAGCCCAGGTCCAGACGGGTTCAGTGCAGAATTCTATCAGACATTTATTCTGGATATAACACCAACACTCTCCAAACTATTCCAAAAGATAGAATCAGATGGAATACTACCTAACTCATTATTTGAGGCTACAATAACCCTCATACCTAAACCACACAAAGACCCTACAAGGAAAGAGAACTTCAGACCAATCTCACTTATGAACATTGATGCAAAAATACTCAACAAAATCCTTGCAAACCGAATCCAAGAACACATTAAAACGATCATTCATCATGACCAAGTAGGCTTCATCCCTGGGATGCAGGGATGGTTTAATATAAGGAAATCCATCAATGTAATCCACCATATAAACAAACTCAAAGATCAAAATCAAATGGTCATCTCACTAGATGCTGAGAAAGCATTTGACAAAATCGAACACCCCTTCATGTTAAAAGTTCTGGAAAGAACAGGAATCCAAGGTCCATACCTAAACATAATAAAAGCAATATACAGCAAACCAACAGCCAACATCAAACTTAATGGCAAGAAACTTGAAGCAATCCCACTAAAATCAGGGACTCAACAAGGTTGCCCACTCTCCCCCTACCTATTCAGCATAGTACTGGAAGTCCTGGCTGGAGCAATTAGACAGCAAAAGGAGATCAAGGGTATACAAATCGGAAAGGAAGAGATAAAACCATCACTCTTTGCCGATGACATGATAGTGTACTTGAGTGACCCCAAAAATTCCACCAGAGAACTCCTACAACTGATAAACAAGTTCAGCAAAGTGGCTGGATAAAAAATTAACTCGATCAAATCAGTAGCCTTCCTATACTCAAAGAACAAACATGTGGAGAAAGAAATTAGGGAAAAGGTACCCTTCACAGTAGTCACAAAAACTATGAAATACCTTGGTGTGACTCTAACTAAGCAAGTGAAGGACCTGTATGACAAGAACTTCAAACCTCTAAAGAAAGAAATTGAGGAGGATCTCAGAAAATGGAAAGATCTCCCATGCTCATGGATTGGAAAGATCAACATCTTAAAAATGGCCATCCTACCAAAAGCAATCTACAGATTCAATGCAATCCCCATCAAAATTCCAACCCAGTTCTTCATGGAATTGGAAAGATCAATGTGCAATTTCATATGGAATAACAAAAGACCTAGAATAGCTAAATCCATCCTCAACAACAAAAAAACATCTGCAGGAATCACTATCCCTGACCTCAAGCTATATTACAAGGCAATTGTGTTGAAAAGTGCATGGTACTGGTACAGAAATAGGCATGTGGATCAATGGAATAGAATAGAAGATCCAGAAATGAGCCCTCATGTATATGGTCACCTGATTTTTGACAAAGGAGCAGTAAACATTCAATGGAAAAAGGACAGCCTATTCAACAAATGGTGCTGGTCCAACTGGCACTCAGCATGCAAAAGAATGAAAATAGACCCTTTCTTATCTCCTTGTACAAAGTTCAAGGGTAAGTGGATCAAAGATCTACACATTAAACCAGATACACTGAAACTATTAGATCAGAAAGTAGGGAAAACCTTAGAACACATAGGCACAGGAGAAAATTTCCTGAACAAAACACCAATGGCTCAAGCTCTAAGGTCAAAGATTAACAAATGGGACTTAATGAGATTGCAGAGTTTCTGTAAGGCTAAGGACATTGTCAAGAAAAGAAAATGGCAACCAACAGAATGGGAAAAGATCTTTACCAACACCACATCAGATAGAGGCCTAATATCCAAGGTACACAAGGAACTCAAAAAGCTAGACACCAGAGAATCAAATAACCCTATTAAAAAATGGGGTACAGAGCTAAACAGAACGTTCTCAGTTGAGGAACACCGAATGGCCGAGAAACATCTGAAGAAGTGCTAGACATCCTTAGCCATCAGGGAAATGCAAATCAAAACAACCCTGAGATTCCACCTCACACCAGTCAGATTGGCCAAGATCCAAAAATCAGATGACAGCAGATGCTGGCGAGGCTGGGGAGAAAGAGGAACACTTCTCCACTGTTGGTGGGGTTGCAAACTAATACAACCACTCTGGAAATCAGTCTGGCGATACCTCAGAAAATTGGATATAGTCTACCTGAAGACCCAGCTATTCCACTTCTGGGCATATACCCCAGAGACACTTTAATACACAACAAAGATATATGCACCACAATGTTCATAGCGGCTCTATTTATAATAGCCAGAAGCTGGAAAGAACCCAGATGTCCTTCAGAAGATGAATGAATACAAAAATTGTGGTACATTTACACAATGGAATACTACTCAGCCACCAGAAACAATGACTTAACCAAATTCTTATGAAAATGGCTGCATCTAGAGAATATCATCCTGAGTGAGATAACCCAGTCACAAAAGAACAGACATAATATGCAGTCACTGATATTGGGATGCTAACCCCATAGGCTTGCACTCCCCCAGAAACAACTCAAAGACTGTATGAAGTCCAGGAAATAAAGAAAACAATATATATATATATATATATATATATATATATATATATATATATATTTACAAAACAAGAAGACTTTGACAATTTCCATGTTACATTTTGTTTTGCATGTACTTTACGCTCATTGTAACTATTAGGTTTTCAATGAATACTGTCAAGCCCTTGAAAAAATCAAGTACTGACTAAAAAATATATTCACATAGTTTTATGTAAAAATTATTTTAATATCTGAAAAAACAGTACTGACAAAAATGTATAATTTTAAGCAAAATATGTTTAAAATATGTACATTTATCTTTGTTTTGTAAAATAAAGTCGTTTAAAAAAAAGAAAAAATAATGTATTGCCTATTCTGGAGGATAATTTACATTGAATTTAATAAAAGTTAATGTAGACTCTCAAAAAAAAATACTTGCTATAACTTTCATAGAAAACACGGGTGGGAGAGTGGGATGGGATTGGTGGAAAGGGGCTAACCACTAAATTGTAAATACAG
Organism: Micromys minutus; assembly: GCF_963924665.1. NCBI lineage: Eukaryota > Metazoa > Chordata > Mammalia > Rodentia > Muridae > Micromys > Micromys minutus. The sequence goes on from NC_137970.1 coordinate 69,230,527, forward strand.
AGAATTTCCAATAAAAATAATTTAAAAAGAAGAAAAAAATACTATACAGTATGAAATTGTGATATTTCATTCAAAAATATGAAATAACATTGATGATTTTTTATACTCAATTGTTTTTCATATGAAGAGATACATTCTCAGTATGTTTTAACTTTTATCATTTTTCGTGTTTTTATTTTTTGTATTGTGTTATTCATCAACTACATTTTTTAAAAGTTCTGTATCTTTATAAGCCTCAATAACTAAATCATGTACTGCACAAAAAAAGCCATTTCACATAATTCAAACTCAAATCTATAAGCTAATGTCTAGAAACTTTTTAATCAACAAACTATTCTGTATCTGTCTCTATATTGTTTCCTATTATTATAAATAAACATTTTTTCACTTATAGAATGCTGTTCATCTGTTCCTCTAGTCCATGTCTACCATTGAGTTATCTCTGTACCCCCTTACAGCAGATTAAAAAAAACTGAGAAAAATGTTCTTATGTACTACAAATTTGGAGTTTTTAGTTATATTTTACCCATGTCTGTAACACCTGTATAAACACGTGGAAAACTACTGATATGCCTGTTATGCCTCTAAGTTACGTAAATATATCATTGAGTTACTCCATTAACTCAGATAAATAAGAATTAAAAATATTATATAAAATTAGACAAAAAAAGTTTAGAGAGAAAGCTTGATATGTATCTACCTCATAACATTACAGCTATTCAAAGGGCCAGTTCACAATAGACTAGACTACAGTAAGTAGTCATGCATCTTAAATTACTTTATGTTTAATTTTTTCATCCTCATTATTAAAATCTACAGAATTTTATTACACTTTCTCTGAATGTTGATTCTATATTTTCTTAAGTAGTTTGTAATTGAGAAATACCATTTGCTGAAACAAATTTGTCCAAGTTCAGTGAATTCATTACTTGGTTTCATTTTCTGAAATTGTTTGTGCATATTTTACTTCCTGGTCCTCTCATAAGCATGATAACTGATCTTAATACAATTAGGCATACATTGATCCACAGCAACAAATATAAAGTTCACATTCTTTTTCTATGACAAGCGCTAGTAATTGAGCACTTTGTATATGCAAAGCACTCTCTGGCTTTTATGTTCATTAGAATGGCTGCTGTTTCCAGTGAGGTTCATGGTGGAGTCCATGCCCTTTCTTTCCTAACTGCATTAGATTTGCCGGATTACATCATTCATTAGGTTTCTAAGACATGAGGCCTGAGCAAGAAATTCTTAACATTGTAGTATTTGATGTTTTTATTCTCTTATCAGTGCCTCATCTGTTAAGGAAAACAAATATACTTTTAATTTGCTTTGTCTGTATATGTATTCTATACAATTTTCTCCTTTGTTCATCATTTAGCTTTACAAAGTATACAGTGAAAATAATGGTGTTCTTTTTTCCTTCATTATGATAGTGATTGTTAAATGCTTGCTGTTTGAAACAACTTCTTGGAATGTCTAAACTGAGTGTGTCTTAGTTCATGATTATTTTGCATTCTTTCTTCCCCCCCCCCAAAATTTTATTGGATATTCTCTACATTTACATATTAGATGTTATCCCTTTCCCACAATCCCATCCTCCCTCCCATGACATTCACTCAATGAAGGTGCTCCCTCTCCCAACCATGCTCTTCCACCTCAAAACCTTGGCGTTCCCCTACACTGAGAAAATGAGCCTTATCTTGACCAAAGGCCTGTCCTCCATTGATGTCAGAAAATGCTATCCTCTGCTACACATGCATCTTCAGCCATGGGTCTTTCCATGCGAATTCATTGTTTGGTGTTTTAGTCCCTGGGAGATTGGTGGGTTTGGTTAGTTGATAATTTTGTTCTTCCCATGGGGTTGCAGACCCTTGCAGCTCCTTTAGTCCTTTCTCTAGCTCCTACATTGGGGTCCTTGTGTTCAGTCTGATGGTTAGCTGCAAGCATCCTTCTCTGTATCATTATGGCTCTGGCAGAGCCTCTGAAGAGGCACCTTTATCAGATTCGTACCAATAAGCACTACTTGGCATCAGTAATAATAGTGCTTGGGTTTATTGGGCACATATTGGGTATATCCCCAGGCGAGGCAGTCTCTAAATGATCTTTTCTCTAATCCCTTCTCCTCTATTTGTCCCTTTATTTCCTACCATGATCATTTTGTTCTTCCTTCTAAGAAAGACTGAGACATCTACTTTCTGGCCTTCATTCTCTTTGAGCTTTGTAATTTCTGTGGATGGTTTCTTAGGTATTCCAAGATTTTGGGCTAGTATCCACTTATAAGTGAGCACATACCGTGCATGTTCTTGTATGGCTTGTATGTTCAGGGACATATATTTCTTTAGGTTAGAGAACTTTCTTGTATAATTTTGTTGGAGATATTTTCTGGTCATTAAATTGGGAATCTTTCCCTTTGTTCTATACCTATTATCCTTAGGTTTAGCCTTCTCATTTTGTCCTGGATTTCCTGGATGTTTTGGGTTAGGGGCTTTTTACTTTTTGCATTTTCTTTGACTATTTTGACAATGTTTTCTATGGTATCTTTTGCACCTGAGATTCTTCTTCTGTCTCTTGTATTCTGTTGGTGATGCTTGCTTGCATCTATGACTCCCGATCTTGTTCCTTAATATTCTATCTCCAAGGTTTGTGTGTGTGTGTGTGTGTGTGTGTGTGTGTGTGTGTGTGTGCATGTGTGTGTGTGTGTGTGTGTGTGTGTGTGTGTGTTTGATTTCTTCATTGTTTCTATTTCCATTTATAGATCCTAGATTTTTTTGGTTGAATTCCTTCACCTATTTTATTCCTTTGTTTGTTTTTGTTTTGTTTTACTGTAGCTCTTTAAAGGATTTATCCTGTATTTCTTTAAGTAAGTTATTCATGTGCATTTCAATGTTGTCTATCATTATCACGAGGTATGATGATAAATAAATAAAAATCTCTTTTTTTTTTAATGTGTTGGGATATCTACTCATTGCTGTGGTAGGATAACTGGGTTCTGGGGTTGCCAGATTATCTTGGTTTCTCTTGATTAGGTCTTGGGTTTGCCTCTTACCATCTTGTTATCTGTGATATTAGTTGCTCTTGCTGGTGCTGACTGGAGCTTGTCCCTCCTGTGGACCTGTGAGCCTGTGTCCTGTGGGCTTAGGAATGTGAGTACTCCTGGGTGATCTGCTCTCTGCAGGCAGGTTGTGGTTTCAGATAGTGGTGGAATGGCCTTAGCTCTGGGGACAGATGGAGACCAGAAGAGTCTAGTCCATGGCAGCCCCTTAATTCCTGTCCCCTGTGAGATCCTCGTGGGTGTCACTTTGGAAAGTCTGTGGAGAGAATGTGGGGTCTCACCAGTGGACTTAGGAGTGAGAGCACTCCTCTTTATGTCCTATTCTTGTAGATTGTATGACTTCAAGTATTTCTTCAGGGCCAGGGCATATGAAATGATATTTACAGATATTCCAGTTAAGTGCTGTTCACTATGTTTTACATTTTATATGCCACTTCAACTAAACACAAAAGTAGGCAAATGTGCAAACAAAGATAGTTTGTCAGAATGGAATCCTTACCTTGAAGAGTTAATATGGTCATAACAGAATGAAAATAATACTGAGTGAGAAACTCATTTAATAAAATCTAATAAGATGATAATGTCATTAATAGCTACTATTAGAAATGGAACAAAATATTTGCTTTAGATACTGTTATTGATCAATAAGTCATGCTTTGCTTAAAGAGGCAAAGTACAATATAGATACCCATTTCTTACACAATTTAAAGATTTAATTGAAGTAGTAATTTGACATCATTTTGGATCTTCCAGGTTTCTTAATGCTTGTGACTTTCCTGGAATTATTTTCTAATTTTCAGATTAAGATCTCCCCATCCACTACCACCAAAAAAAATTTCTCTATCTTTAATTGTATTGAATTGCATAATTTGGTACGGTATGTCTTTTCCCTACATCAATACAGAAGTTATTTGGAATAATTTTTTAAATGCCACAAATGCAATCAGTAAGTCAAGAGAACCACCTGTTGTCTAATTGGCAAACCACCTACATGATCCATCTGTACTTGGAATAGAGAGAAGCCTTAATAACTACCATTAGGTTTTTATATTGTCAGATTTCCTACATTCAGGGAACCGTGGTCAATGGATGACAGCCAATTTATCTCCTTCAGTTAATGATATAGGTAAATACCCATGTTTCACTTTCACCTCAATATGACAAAATTAAGTAGTATTTTAGTCTTCATTAGCAGTTTGCTATGCCCATAAACTGGCATGGGCTGCTGTTTCTGTGGTATTGACCATTAAACAAATCACTTTTGCTATTTTATTGATTCACATTGATGATGATGTTGTGATGTTCCTTTCACAGTTATGTTGACAGGCTCATTTGGATTGTTATTTGTTGCATGCATTTTTTAAAGACTTTCTCAAATTTTATTCTGATGCTAGTATAGTGCTATGTTATACCTTTCATATGACATGGGAAATTGATGTCTTTTTCATTAGGGAAACAAGTAGGTGGGGTACTTGCTTATGATCTGTGCTGACTTTATTTTCCTATCTAATTTTGTTGAAGAGCAATTTTAAGAAGCTTTGGGCCATTGTATCACCTTGTCTTGTTCCATTATAGATATTGATGCAACATGGATCACTGAACAGTATAATCTCTTTTGCACAGTTTCTATTGATCTTGTGCAGTAAATCATTGTATTCTGGGTTTGTTCTAAAATCATTTATAGCATAAAAGCTCTTCTTGAATTTGAAAATCAAGTACCTTCTTCTAATGGGCAAGTTTATACCAAGTTAGGCTTCACTCATTTTCTCTTGTTCACTCCATGGCTAGAAATACTTTTTCCATTAAGTGTCTGAAAGGAGGGCTGTGTGCTCACTGTTTCCATTTGATGCTTCTTTATTTCCTATAGTACCATACCATTAGTTTATTTGAAATCAGGTTATATAGTCTGTAATGACCTATTTTATTCTGAACTTTACATTTTTGGTAGACTTAGAATATGCTTGTCCTCCTCTGATATGACATTGTCAATTTCTCTTATTGATCTGTTCTGTCTTACTTTAAGGACAACGCCTACTCTTCTTTCTTAACAGCTTTTGGATTGTGTTTATTCTAATTGACTATATTATTACAGCTCTGAGCCTATCATAGTTATCATTATGGCAAAAACTCTGAAATCGCCTGTTTGGCAGATTCACATTTTCCTAAATCATCACCATTTTTTTACTACGATTTCTCAAACATTCTATTCGTCCAAGGGAGGCATTAATCAGGAAGAATGATGCACACTCTTCTTGTTATGAATTTTTGACGCAGGGAAGACAACCATGTACATACCTGTCCATTAATCAAGTTGAGTAATAATAGGGAAAGGGCATTGTTTGTGGTGAAGGTGAAGATAAAGAAAGTAGGAAATGTTTCATATGGACAATCATACCTTGTGTTTGTCTCAATAGAGAATGGTTCAGCAGCAATACATGTTAATTGAGGTAAGCTCATTTTTTTCACAGATACTTAGGAGTCCTCTTGCAAATTTTATATTTTAATTATATTTACATTTGCTACAGAACTTACAGTTAGAATGGTTCAAGTGCTTCCAACTCCATTAGACACATAGGGTAGCTGTATGCAAATTAACTTACCTCAAAGCAACAATGTATTTAATTTTTTTTCTCAGAACAAGACTTCAAGCATCTTCTAAATGAGTATACTTGTTTATTTTCTTTGTCTGCTTTATCCTATTGTATTTAGTATGTATGGGTTTTATTGAAGAATGTCTCAGATATCTACTATTCTGTGTCTCATTAGAATCACTTCCATAAGATTTAAATGGAAAGCCAAATACATTAATGTTTCTTTGCTTCATTTCAAGCATTGATATACTAAGCTGTAGAGTTCATTTAAAATGTATTATTAAAGCATATTAATTGTACAGCTGAATGGGTTACATGGTGACAATTCCATAAGTTGAACATGTCCATCAAGGAAACACTTTCTGAAATAATTTTTAGCACTACCATATTTTATTTTTATTTTGCTTATTTTATTTATTTATATTTTAAATGTTATTCTGCTTTCCGGCTTCCTCACCAGGAAGGTTCTATCCCATCCCTCCTCCCCCCTGCTTTTATAAGGGTACTCCACCACCCACCTACCCACTCATACCTCACCACCCTAGCATTCCCCTATGCTGGGGTATTGAGCCTTCATAGGACCAAGGACATCTCCTCCCATTGAGGCCAGACAATGCTATCCTCTGCTACATATACAGCTGGAAGCACGAGACCCCAGTGGTTTAGTCCCTGGGAGCTCTATGTAGTCTGGTTGGTTGATATTATTGTTTATCATATGGGGTTACAAAACCCTTCAGCTCCTTCAGTCTTTCCCCCAAACTCCTCCATTTGGGTCCCCATGCTCAGTCCAATGGTTTGCTGCAAGCATCCACATCTGTAATTTATCAGGCTGTGACAGAGCATCTCTGGAAACAGCTATATCAGGTTCCTGTCACCAAACACTTCTTGGCATCAGCATTAGTGACTGAGTTTAGTGGCTGCATATGGAATGGATCCCTAGATGGGGCAGTATCTGGATGGCCTTTCCTTCAGTCTCTGCTCCACTCCTCAGCCGTGTATTTTCTTTAAAAAGGACCAATTCTGGGTTTAGATTTTGCAGATGTTTGTGTGGCCCCATCTCTCAACCAGGGACCAGCCTAACCTCTGGGTATGGTTTCTACAAATTCTCTCTTCCCTTTATTAGATATTTCAGCTAATGTCATCCTCATTAAGTCCTGGAAGCCCCTTGTTTCCTGGCATCTTGGACTTTTTGGTAGCTACCCCCAGTTCTTCATCCCCCATTGCTACACACCTCTGTTCAATTTTCTGGCCCTGTTTCCTCCCTCACATGATCCAGTCCCCCATTTTGCCTCCCACTCCTCTCTTCCTCCCATGTTTCACGTTTGCTTTAATTCTGTTCTTATTTTGTCTCCCCAACTTCTAAGTAGGCCTGAATACCACCCCTGGGCATATACCCAAATGATGTTCCAACATATAACAAAGACACATGTGCCACCATGTTCATAGCAGCCTTATTTATACTAGCCAGAAGCTGGAAAGAGCCGAGATGTCCTTCAATGGAGGAATGGATATAGAAAACGTGTTACATTTACACAATAGAGTACTACTTATCTATTAAAAACAATGACTTTATTAAGTTCTTATTCAAATGGATGGAACTAGAAAATACCATGAGTGAGGTACTCACAAAAGAACACACATGATATATACTTACTCATAAGTGGAGATTAGTGGGGAAAAGCTCATAACATCTATGATACATCTCATAGACCACATAAAACTCAAAAAGAAGAAAGGCCAAAGTGTGGATGCTTCCAAAATGATTTTTAAATAATCTTATAAAAAAAACTAGTATATTTGCCTGTTTGAAACAGATATTCTCTCTCTCTCTCTCTCTCTCTCTCTCTCTCTCTCTCTCTCTCTCTCTCACTCACTCACTCTATCTGTCTCTGTTTCTCTGTTTCTGTGTTTCTCTCTCCCCCTCCCTCCCTCCCTTCCCCACTGTGTGTGTGTGTGTGTGTGTGTGTGTGTCTGTCTGTGTCTATGTATTTTGACATTTCTGTTCCAGATTTGATGTATTAACTTCTTGCTCCTTCCCTGTGGTTATAACCATTGCTTAAGTTTAAATTCAAAGCATTCAAGGCTAAGAGCAGAGAGGTACATTTTGGCAGCATAGGGAATCAACAATGATCCCCCACAGTGTTAGGACTGAAGTGACTAGGGTGAAGTAAAGGCCAATCTAATGGGGAGCACAGCATGTTTGAAATGGTTTAGGAGGAAAAAGAGCCAGCAGGTTGCTGTCCTGATCCAGACAAATTCTTTTGCTGTTTGGGACTATTAGCAGCTGCTTCTTATCTGGGCTATTACTTTCTCTTTTATCTTTAATAAGTTTGTTGTAAAACCTTAAATTACTAGTATTTCTTCTTTATTCTGCCATAATGAATGTTTCATTTAAACTTTATGAAATGTGTTTTTACTTTTACATTGTAATATCTCTCCCTACGTTTAATACATTTTCCTATATTTATAGATTTGTAGAAACTAGTAAAAATTTTGGTCAGTACACTTGGGATTACAGTATACAATTGAGCAGTATTATTCATAATTACTGAATTTATCTTATACATTTCATTATAAGCGACAATGGACTCTTGGCTATTTAATTTGTGACCTCAGAAATTAATGAGAGTTGCACATTAGGCAATACCCAAAGGGTTTTCAATAAACTGCTAGTTTTATGTTCTTGTATAAGGTTTTATTTTTCATGCTAGTATTAAAATACTATATAGCACCAAATATTTTACTATTGAAGGGTACTTCTTACATGAGAAGGTTTCCATAGGTGGATCCTTATCCAAATACATTTTTTATTTAGTCCTTAAAACCTTACAGTTCAAACCATTTCTGCCATTTAAAGTAATAGAGCACATACATAAATTTAATCATTTATTTTGTGAGCAAAGTTTATGGTAAACTGAGGGGAGTATTATTCTCATTATATGTATTTAGTATCATTATAATACTAGCTAGGAGCTTAGCAAATTTTATTCGACACTGTGACTTGAATTTTGTCCTTTGAATCTATTGGTCTGAAGCACAAAGGCTTTGATATGACTGTGTAATGTCCAGTAGCAATGAGACTAAGCTATGGTGTGCTTGCTTAGCATTGTGGCTAGTTCATCTCAGGATTTAGACTAAGTAGTGCGCTCTCTCTCTCTCTCTCTCTCTCTCTCTCTCTCTCTCTCTCTCTCTCTCTCTCTCTCTCTCTCTCTCTCTCTCTCTCTTAATATGTCTGATATGTTTAGGATCAGCTACTATTGGCCAAGAATAAAATGTTTCTTACTCTTTTACATAGTCCAAGCCCTTACCATCCATGGCTGCTTTGTTAACAGATAATATCAAAATATTGACAGAAGTAAGAAGTTTCTTTTTTAGCCACTGTGTATTTTCCTATGGTAGATTTTGTTCTCTTTCTTCTACTCTTGTGATGGCCAGAACTATCATAGGGTAGTGGCAATTTTTGCAATAACCATTTTAGAATTTTATGTATGTAGTCAGTTTTAATTAATGTGTGAATTGTATCCCTCTTTATTCTAAATTTCTTTATATATAAAATACACAAATATATGGAAAATCCTTGAATTAAGAATGCACTTGTCCTTAACTGAGTTAAAACTAAGAAAATAATTGAAATTATGGATCACTTACCATTGACAAAGAATTTTCATTTGGTGTTAGATTTTTAGGTTTAAAGAATATGCAAAGTCGACCTTTGAGGATTGCTATTGATGGATTTTTTTACCTTGTCCAATTTGGGTTCATTTTAGAACTGTCACGGGGTGAATGTTTTATATGCTTTAGAACAGCTGGTTCAAATTATGATAATAATCCATGGAGCTTTTTTTTTTAATTGAACAACTTTATTTTAAAAAACAGAGATAAATGTACTTTAAAACTCCACGGAGTTTTAAAGATATATCTATCCTGAGACCTTTCCTATGGTGATTCTGACATTCTTATTCAGAAGGAATATGTATAGTTTGAATTCACATTGTAACTAAGTGATAGAAAAGAAGAATGAAGACATTGGGTCAGGTATTCTTTGGAAATACTGGGTAATGTAACAAGGAAGGATCATATCTTGAGAAGAAAAAGCATCAGGAGTTTGTCCTAAGAATAGAATCTTTCTGCTTATTTAAATTTCATTCTTCTTATGTGTTTTTACATTTCCAAAGTACTCTCAAATACTATTTTTCTGCTTTCAAATCAGAAGTCACCAGCTGGCTAAACCTAAGTTTAAGAACAAAGAAGAAACAAGAAGTTCAGGTACTCTATTTTACCCTTGCAAAAAGATTTTCTAATGTTGCCATCACCTTCAACAGATTACATGGATGTAGCTTCGGAAGTAAAGAAAATTACTGCTGAAAGATAAAATTGAAAGCTGTTGGAATCCAAATGGCAAAAGAAGAGACAATATAGCTCTGCTTATTTCCCATTGAGCTCAGCCAGCAACAATCCAAATTGAAACACTCAGTAACACTTTTATGTGCATAAAGCAAAAGAAGAATATTACACTAAATTCAAAGTCTAGATTCATATGATTTGGGGAGGGGTAGAATTCAGTTTTTCAGTTTACTTTAAACCATTGAATCACAAGTGAATAATTACCAAACATATTCAAACCTAATAATAATAGAAAAATAGAAATTGGTTTTTATAATTCCATAATGTTGATTTGCTTTTGTAATTATGTTACATAAAACACATAATAACATTATAGGAGAATATTAGAGGAGTAAAACAAAAGACTGTTACTCTAGCATCAGATGGGTTATTATCATACAGGAACGATATGTGTTTTCTATGTGGCTTTTGAGAAATAAATGAAGTACACACGCAAAAGCTTCACAATACATAAAGCACAAAATGTTTGTATTGATGGGCTGATCCCTGTAGGACAGAGTCATATGAAAATCCTGATGACTATAAGTGTAATGTGTTATATTAATGACTTTTAAAAATGAGGTTTATTAGTAAACAATTACTATAGGACAGTTCTAAACATTGTTTTACAAGGACAGTGTTGTACATTTACATACGTTTCAAAAGAATAAGTGAGAATAAGTTTTATTTTTTGTAAAGGAAAGGGATAAAGTCATTTATGAGGTACCTCTTATGTCATATGTAAGCAAATGGCATACTTCAGGAAAAATCTGTCTGAGCATGTGGTTTTGCAAACAAGATATTTTATTGTAATGTTTGCTTGCTCATTCATTTTCTTGTTTTTATATGGATACTTCACAGTGGAGTAGCTGAGTTGAGCATTTGAAACAAAAGCACTTTGATATGCAAAGACAAAAAATTTACTCTCTGTTCCAGCAACCATTTTGTGTTTTATGTATTGTGAAGCTTTTGCGTGTGTACTCCCTTTATTTCTCATAAGCCACATAGAAAGCACATATCATTCCTGTATGATAATAACCCACTAAACAGTTTTTACCTCTAAAGTTACCAATGCTTTCTCCTTAGTATAGAGATTTCCACAGTACTGATGCCTTTTGCTTAGGCTAGAATTTTCAAAGGCTCTCACCTTTGATAGTTAAGTTGGAGTTGTGGTAGAGATGGTCAGCTAGCCTGATGTCATCCTCTGTCTTGATACTCACTGTACATGTTTCTTTTATTAACATGTTGTGACACTCTCAACACAGCCCCTTTTTTTAGTGTAGAGATTGTTGTAAGCCTTTAGATTCCTGATATTATGCACAATCTTCTCATTAAATTTGTTTATATATTATATATTTATATTATATATTAACAGAAACAGATGAGAGAGAGAGAGAGAGAGAGAGAGAGAGAGAGAGAGAGAGAGAGAGAAATAATGACATAGGAAGATGGCAGCTTCTTAGATAAGAATCTTCCGAATGAAACCCACCTTAGTAACATCTTTATTTTATAACTTCCTACAGAATTTTGAAGAAGTTAATGTGTGTTTTTTAAAACTATGTGGTATACTGAATGTTGTCACACTTCTATTTGCCTAATAAAAGTAAATATGATTAATTGCTAAGTGATTTTAGTTATGTGTTCTATTAAATCTCGTTCAAATAAGTTAACTTCCATATTAAGCTAAATTGAGTACAAGATTTGTAATAATCTAAAATTGATCACAAAAAAATCTAAACAGCTTGTGTGTGTTGCTTGTCCAAACAATAATCTCAGTTTAGCATAACAGGGTATTTTGAGTAGATACAACAGTCAGGAAAATTGCTTCATTTGGGTAGAGGGACAGACTCTAACTTGAATAATGTACTTGACATAGGTCAAAAGTTAATGGGAAAAACTTCATCCTCATTTGTCATTTTCTACTTTGGAATAAGAACCATGTTTTAGTTTGGGGTTTTAAATTACCAGCTGATCTAAGTTTATCATTGAAACTGTAAGACACATTTAGTTGTCCTTTCCAAAATATACAATATCTGCCAAGATATTGAGGCTAATTTGAAAATATACAACATTAGCTATGCAAGTTGTTAAACATACTGTTTTGATGACATTTAACAGTATTCAGTAATTGGCTTAATGAACAGGTGTACAAGTATATTAGTTATGCAGATGTTAATTTGCAGTAACATGTGCTTCCTGATTTTGTGTGGGGGGGTCTTTTATAAAGTACAACTAGTGAGATTTGTTTCTTAATTAGGAAATCATTACAAAGTGTGTGTGTGTGTGTGTGTGTGTGTGTGTGTGTGTGTGTGTGTGTGTGTGTCTATGTGTGTGATTTCCACTATTAGGACCATTAGTCTTGTTAATGTGCACTGAACTTAAAGAACACTCCTGATAATGCTATTCCTATTGCTTTAGATACCGTGCAGGTGTCAGGATAAAATCTACTTTTCTGTAGGGTGCCTCACTGTGCAGCTGCAGACAGCAGGGAGACTGTGCAGCTGTCCCATGTAGCAGGAAAAGCAAACAGATACTCATTCTCTTTCTTCATGTTGCATCAGCATTCCTTTTCAAGGTTTCATAAACAGATTTACTGCTCTATACAAAGGCAGTTGAACACAATCGAATACTTTGTTACTTGCTAAACTGAATAAACTTTACCTACATTTAAAGGGTTATCATCTTTATAATTGTCTGTGGTTCCTACATTTGTTCTTTAGGATTTCCAAGGCCATCAGTTTATAAACTGTGGAGACAGACTGGAGCTTTTATATATTTATTCTGGATTTTTATTTCTATGTTGAAAGAGTAGAAAGCTACTAAGGTTACTATAGTAAAGCCACAGAACTACCACCTTGAATGAACAGATGCCACCTGTGAACCTATGCTAGGACTAGTGGAATGAAGAGTGAAAGTATCTCTTTTTGTATTGAAACATAAAATAGCTTTTCAGTCTCATCCAAATAAATTTTGGTGGTCACAATTATGTTATAATGTATTTTTTTAAGTTTGTAAGCATTAGAAACATTTAGAATTGGATTAGTTAGGGAAGAGTCACATTCTGAGATCATGGTAAAAGACAGGTTTGAATAAATGAATGCTTTAATATTTGTCACTGTTTTCTGTATTCACTATCTAAGCCTGGAGTTTTGATCCTTAATGAATACTGGGGTGTTGTTGTTTGTTTGTTTTCATTTGTTTTTTTGCTTGCCTTTTTATTTATTTTTGGTTTTTTATTTGTATTTCTTTTTGTTGAATTTATTTATTTTATGAATTTGAGTACACTGTAGCTATCTTCAGACACTCCAGAAGAGGTCATCTAATTCTATTACAGATGGTTGTCAGCTTCCATGTTGTTGTTGAGTTGAATTCAGGACCTCTGGAAGAGCAGTCAGTGCTCATAACTGAAGACAATATTAGCCATTATTTTTGAAAACATTTCTAGTTTGGGTACTAATTTAAATTTGCTCTTCTACTTTTATTTCCAAAAGAATAATGAAATGGTTATTGCTTTCTAAATTTCAGGTTTTCATACCACTTACATAATACAGGTAAAATGGCCTACCATTCCTAAGGAAACCCTGAGCTATGGATACTTAAGATATCTAATTTTAATTTCAAACATTTTGTTCATTTGAATAACGAAAGGCTCAGACTAAATTTTAATGAAAAACAATAGTCAATTGTAAAGTTACTAAAAAGCATTAGATACACCTGTGTTAGATAGTAGCTTCTTAGTTTAAAAACAATATTCACATAATCTTCATCTGACAGCATTTCATCCTGTATGTTCCTGTTTAATTAGTTTCTGGTGGAAGAGTTTAGGACTATTGAAGTGAGGAATATTGTCTTGACTCCTTCTTTGATTATATTAAATTTTCTGAACGTGCTTTTAGATGTAATTTTGATATAATTCAAATTCTCTTTATTGACATCAGAAATAGCAGTTGAGCTGTCATTTCTTTATGCAATTGTCTTAAACTGAGAATAGCTTAAAATTAGAATAAATTGAAATGTTGACTCTTCCATAAGAAAGACACGGTAGTTACAGAAGGTCCTTTGAGGAAAATTATTAAGGCTTTTAAAGAAATATCCTAAAATTCATTTTTCTTTTACCAATTCCAATGATTGTATTTTGGCAACATTGCAAATAACTAGACACCTGTCACACAATTATAAAGTTCAAGGGAATTATTATCTAGTCTCATTAGACTGTGTCTATTTTTACATTGATTATTCTACTAAACATTATAATATTTAAGATTTGTTCTGTAATTTATTCTATGTGTTACTTGTATGCAAAGATAGGAGAATTCATATCTGTTACATCTTACACCATTAATGATAGAACCTATGGATTTGCAACATTTTCATGCATGCTTTGAAATACTGCAAAGGATCCATAAATGCTGATATCTTTCCTTGGCAATGATATAGTATGAATATTTCTCTTTCACTTAAAAAAAAAACTTCATGTGTGAGGTGTTTAGCCAATATTAAATTGATTGAAATAATAAAAACCATTATCACCTCAAACTAAACTACATTTTTTGCAGTGATAAGAAAAAGAGCATTATAATCAATTGTATGTATCAGTGATAAAATTTAGCAGCATGAGTTGAGTGTAAGAATACTACTTGATTGAAAAACGAAGTCCACTTTGGCTAACATAATTTAGTGGTCCCATTGCCTAAACCTTGTATTTATCATGGACGAAGTAAAGCAACAATACTTGAGCACAATTGCTAGAGCACTTTTGTGCAGATAGTAATTTGAGACTTCACTTCATGTTTCATTTTCTTAGCAGACAGACCAAAGATTGACACTAGTATCTTTCAAGGGTGAATAGGGGCAAACACTTCTGTTCCTTGATGATGCATACCTTATTGGTTTAATCCTTTTAACCTTTTAGAGAAAGAGTAAATACAGTGTTCTGAGCAAAGCACCATCTTCCAGGATACATAATTATGTATATGCTAATGGGTGGTGCTCTTGTAAAACTTAAAAATGCTTTAACCAATTCTTCAAACAAGACTCACTGGAGAGTTTTACTGCTATAACCCATTTCTCAGCTACAGTTACCTTAGGTGCTTTAAAGCAGTTTCACTGAAAATAATAAGTTTATATATATTAACATGTTTTAGGATAAAAAGCATGTCTTCTTTTTTCCCAATTAGTCCAAATTAGTGAGATTTTACTTTTATGTTTAATTCCAGGGCTGCTCCAGTTACCTCTAAAGGAGTAATAGATGTTACACATTAGTGAAAAAGCAGCAATTGATTTTTAGTTCTATTTGGCTTATCTTTTCTGCTTAACTGCTGATATTTAATTTGTAGGAAAAACTCTAAGTAGGCCTATATTTTGATGTTCATCGTCTTCCCTGTGCTAATGAAATAAACACATTTATTGATTTCAGAATCACCTTTATTAATGTAGTTAATATGCCTTACTAATGTTATTTCATGTACTGGGATTAGAACCATAATTGTTTATGAATCAACATTTTTTTTCTTTTAGGCCAAAGAAATGCAGAGGCTGCAGAAGAAAATAGGAGTGGGCCTTCAAAGAAGAAAGTGAAGGAATTAAGAATTTTGGATACCAAGACAGCCCAGAATCTGTGTATGTAAAGTGTTCTGCAAAGTCATGATGCAGATAGAATTAGTGATGGCTCATTCAATGGAAGCAACCTTACAATTTTGACCAGACCAAATGTTAGAAATGAGATCCTATATCAATATAATCCAGGTTTCCTTATGCTTCTTAACCAAATTGAAGAGAATAATAATTGAACACCATTTAACCTGCTAGAACTTACAATTTTTAGAGCTCTCAAATGCATTGTTAATAAAACTTCCATTGCAAATATAATTAAATGTAATATAAATTAGTATTAAAATGCACTATTAGATGTTTCCATTGTTATTTTACTGAGTAGGCTTGGGATTCATATTTTTAGAAGTATTTCCTTGTCAGTTTGGACAATTCCTTTAATTGCTATTCTTTTGTTTAAAATAATTGTGATGTGATCTAGTTAAATTGTTAGCCACTACACTTTAAAACTGAGCCTTGACACCTTTACCTAAGCACTGAGACATTAAATGTGGTATTGGTAATGTAGCTGGATAGTTGATTTCATGGCCATTTAAATAAACCTCTAAGTTTTACTCTGACATGCTTTGTCTTCTAAATTGGATTTAGAATATTTTTATCACTACTGAAGGGTGCTTTGATCCGGATGATAGTAAAACTCTCTTGAGTGAAAAACTTTAACACAACCTACATTTATATTTGCACACAGAATACCATGGTAGGTATTTGAGAATGAGATTAAAGTATACAACTGACCATTCTGCTATCAGGCAAAGTATAATTCATACAACTGGTCTACTAATAGCTATCAAAAAGTCGTGTCCTACTACAATGATTATTTTTCTCATAAAGTTTATCTCAGTATTTTTACTACACATTATGATCATATTATCTAGTTAATATATGATAGTTTTAAAATTCTCATTCCATTTCTCTGTTTAGTTAACCATTTGCCTAGACAGTGAGTTTTAGTTTTGCTTTTGCTACCAGTGTAATCAAGTAGAGCTTTTCATAAAAAATCATTAATAGGTTTTGTTTCAGGTTCTACCTCTCAGAGCCCATCTTTGCTCTTTTTACAAGTAGGTTTAATGAATAATGGTATAGAATTCATTTAAAAATAGTGTCTGTGTAATTGTAATGTATTCTAAGTAATACTAGTTGCTTATTTTTCTAACATGACATAACATCTACCCAATGAAGTTAAAGGCTGACAAGGAAAGGATTCAGCATTTGAGAAAATTTCTCAGATGTAATGGTCGATGAGATATTGGAGTCAGAGTGAAATGGCATACAGTTTCATGCTGCAACTCCAAAGAAAAATGCAAGACTCACTAATTAACTATTCTTCCAACTTTCTCTTCATTATTTTTAGATTTAGATTAAGTTTGAGAAAAATAGAATGATGTTTATTATCATTCCTGAGAAATACAATTTTGGATCTATCTGAAATTTTTGGCATTTAAATCTAGATTGAAAAAATAGTAAAAACCTAGATTGAATCAAAAGGACAACTTTAATCAGTTTCTGGCTGGGCAGTATGTGTTAGCTTAATATAAATGATTATGCATAGAGTTATGAGAAATCTAAGTAGGAATTTTATTCCGTATATATGTATACATGATCTCTATGTGCTATAACCTCTGGAATATTGATTATTTTGGCTGTATGGATAAAATACTCCATCAAATAGAAGCAGCTTATAATTCAGATTAATTATTATATTACTAACAAAATAGCATATTCAGAGTGTATTAAGTAGTAATTAAATATGCATTAACACTCTTTAATTTTAATACCATTCTGTCTTTAATAAATTCCAATTTTATTTTAGCTATCTTCCTTGGATCTTACCGCATGCCATATGAGGAAATAAAGAACATTATTTTGGAAGTTAATGAAGAGTTGCTCAGTGAGGCCCTAATTCAGGTACATTAAGTATCTTTGGCTTTAACATAATGTTTATACAAGTTTTAGAAGTGTCTCTTTTCAATGATGTTATGAAAATATATTATTGATGTTGTGAACAAGTAATATTTCTATGGGTGATTTATCATCAAGTTTGATGGAGGCAACACAGTTTGCCTCATGTATTTTTTCAGTGTGGACATGCTTATTTCCAATAAGATTCAGGCTTGATTGGTTTATGGTGACTTTTTACTATCGTGATATAGCTTTATGTATTAGTATAATATGTGCTCAAAAATCCTCTTGTGGGAAAAAATAAACATTAACAAGATTTGCTTTTTTGTTTTTAAATTCTTGTAGATAAAAATAATGTCCATTGTTTCTTTGATTGAAATGAGTAGCTGATCACATTTGTCTTGGAAGGTGCACATGCAATAATAATAATAATAATAATGTAAAAATATATAAATAAGAATATATAAAATTGCTGAGAGAGAAAATAAAATAAACATACACTCAGTTAATTTTAAAAGAAAAAATAAAGCATGTGTAGTAGCCCTGGAATAGATGAGGCAGGTCAAAGTCAACCTTCACAGAGCAGGTAGGAAATTTCTGGAAGCATCTGTTAAGCAGGATTTGAATTTGATTTTCTTTTCCACACTTTCTCAAAATGCAAAGAAAAGAAAAGATGTATCTCAAAAAGCAAAGATGTAAAGTAACAATTTCAGTAGTACAGTTTTGAATATAGTGTAGAACAGATCAAAGTAAGATATTTACTAAACATCGGTATAAGTTCTTAAATCCTGATTTTAAAAATAAGAAACTTTTGAAAAATTATACTGGTCAGGACATTCAAAAACTTGATGCATGATATTTGTAGTAGTTTTTATTTCATTTGCCAAGGGAATGTGTAGTGGCCCTGGAATAGATGAAGCAGGTCAAAGTCAACCTTCACAGAGCAGGTAGGAAATTTCTGGAAGCATAAAGGGAAACTGAATGTTCTAATCAAGAGAAGCATGAATACATTGATTGACTTCAAATTATGATGGTGTCTTACTACAGTTTCATTATAGAGGAAATATTTAGAAGCTTTCATTATTGAAGTTACACAAGTTTACCTGCCTTAAATTGACATATTTTAAAATAGAAAATCACAGTCCAACAAAAGAGTGGTAACTAGTCACATTTACTGTGCCTTGTTCATTTCAATTATTGTGCAAAAAATCCTAGTTCAAGTGGGTACACGTGTCTCTGGAAGCCAGAGGAAGCAGCTTCCCTGGAGAGCTGGGATTTAAGACAATTACAAACTACCCTAAGTGTATGTTGGGAGCTGAACTCAGATCCTTTCTGAGAACAGCACTCTTGCATCCCCTGACACAGATGTCCAGCCTGAGTCTTCTATGTTTTTCTCATTTCTATTTGATAAGAATTTGTTGACAAGCCAGATTGCTAATTGTCCAATAAAGACCTAGTTTCTCTCTTTTCCTATAATGATCAATCTAAATTGATTCTCTCTTATTTAAGATGTATGATTAGACGAGACATCTGAGTTTGTACGATTAATGTTAGTTTTCCCTGGATGAGTCATATGTCAAAAGACATTCTGGCAGGAAAATGCTCCCCAGGTGAAATGATTATAGTCTTTCTGCTCTCCCAAAAGATTGTTTTTCTTGTGCCAAAAAGATATCCCTAGGACTTCCAAACCACATATGTTTTCTTCAGTGATGTGAAAGTAACATCAATTTGCCATTCACATGAAGTGTTTACCATTTATGTCTAATTACCATGTAGCACATCGATAATGCACAGCATTAAATATGTAGCATCAGATGAACTTTGTTGTAAGTTCTGTTTGATTACAGTGCTAAACTCCATCTATGCATAATCACAGTTTGTTGCTCATGCAGCATAGTTGTCTTCTCATAGCAACAAAAACAACAAAAACAATTAAGGACAAATCTTTTCCAAGGAACATTGTGTCTCCAACAATGGGTCAACAAATAAAAACTAGACAACTAGAAGACTGCGCTTATTTGGAAAGATAAATGAACTACTTTAAAACATTACTTTTATTTAGTTAAAAAAAAACTACTTTTATATAGATGACTAGGATTTAGTCTGTAAATTTTTGAAAATAATATTTGGAAGTTGGACAGATATAGAATATTGAAAAAGAAATTAAAAAGTAGTTTTAAAATTGTTAAACATTGAGAGAAAAATTATAAAAATAAAGTATGTATTATTTCAGATAGTTAGTTCTTATAATAATTCTTAAATGCTGCAGAAATATTGATAGAGAAATTCCATTTGTCAGGAATTTATAAAATAAGATTTACATAGAAGGATAGCATATAGTGCAGATTTCAAAGATGTTAATTCAGTACAATTGGAAAGGACTCTGTACATAATACTGTAAAATAGTGCAATTTCCTTTGAATGTAGTTTTAATTAACATGTTGTATTTTGTTTAATTAAAAATATAGACAGTAGATAAATGTAGCAAAAACAGTACTTACAAATAACAGTAATAGAAGTAAGAAATATTTTCTTTTGCTGTTCCTGTTGTGGCAGATAGCAAGAAACTTCGTCTATATTCATTACTATTTTAAAATTAGATCTCACATTTATTATTCTATACAATTTGTGTTGGTAAATATGTTGACAACTATTCCAGTACAATTGGTTTCATTTATAATGAAGTGCATGTGATTTTATTTTGAGAATTTATTCCAACATGAAAAAGTCCAGGGGACAACCAATAATGACAGAAGCTGACATATATGCTTCCAGGGATATTGTGATTATGGTAATTATTTTGTGGAACAAATTCACCATGAATTAGACTTTAAGGTATTGCCAGGTTGAATAAATGATTATGTGAAGTTAAATGTGAGTAAATTTTAAGGAATATGAAAGAAAATATCTTTTATAATTCAGACATATTTCTGAATTAACAGAGGATACTGGTCAGCAAGCATATGGCAAGTAATTAGTGGATTGTTTGCGGTCCTATTATACAGAGATCACAATCTAATGAGTAGTATTCTCACTCAAATTTCAAACTATTGAATATGGGCAACATTCAATCTATCTATCTATCTATCTATCTATCTATCTATGTATCTATCTATCTATCTATCTATCTATCTATCTATCTATTTTTCCATCAGTCATCTCTCTCCATCATCTATCTGTCTATCCATCTATTTATCTATCTCTACATCAAGTGTTTTCTATTAATAGAATAAACTGGCAAACCCAAAGTATTTTTATTAGATACTCTGTATTTACATTTCAGATGTTATTCCATTACCCTGCCCGTCTCCCATCCTCCCTCCTCCTTCATTTGCCTTCACAAAGGTGCACTCCCTTCTGATCCCCCTCTCCAACCCATTGCCTTGGCATTCCCCTACATTGGGAAAAGTATTTTTTTAAATACAAAATGAAGAACACCCCTAACTATATAGGCATTAATTGGGGGCCTGGGAGTAGATAGATCAAAAAAATATATTCACTGAAAAGTTATAGTTATAAGATGGCTGTAAAATTTGGATATTTAAAAATGGAGTGACAAACTAGGAAGAAGGAAAAAATCAATGACACAGTAGAAAAGAACTACAGGTATTATTATGGTATAATATGGTTCAATAATAGAATTGAGGTTAGTACAGAAAAGGAGATTAAAGGGTCATTTTCGAAGCACTTATTCTTAATTTATTAAAACTATTGAAATTCTTGAGGATACCAGTGATGGGTGAAAGTCAAGGAATGTATTTCTGTTGACCCCCTAAGTAGAGGCAATAGGGGGTGATAGTGAAATCAGAGTAAAATAATATGCATGTCAAGTCAGGATAAATTACAACATATACACTATAGACCTGTAAGTAATAGTTGCAGTCAGGGAGAGAAATAACTTTTGTACTTATTTTTAACTGATGCATAAGATGTAAAATAGTTCATATTAATAGAGTACAATATATTTTTGTCACACACACACACACTCTCACACACACACACACATATACATATCTTTAGCCATTTATCGTATGATTATAATAAAACCTTTTAAATTTCTTCTTGTCATTATTTTTTACATGCTTTGGCACCTGTGATGGCTATTTTTTTTATTTTATTGGATATTTTATGTATTTCTTTCCCCCCACTCCATTCCCCTCTCCCTCCTCTTGCTTCCATGAAGAGGGACTCATTCCCAACAATCCATACCAACCTAATATCCCTGGCATTCACCTACACTGGGGGAAGGAAACTTCACAGGACCAAAATCTTCTCCTCCTATTGATGCCAGACAATGTCATTTTCTGCTACATATGAGAATGGAGCCATGGGTCTCTCCATGTGAACTCATTGGTTGGTGTTTTAGTCCCTGGGAGCTCTGGAGGATTTGGTCAGTTGATATTGTTGTTCTTCCCATGGGGTTGCAAACCCTTTCGGCTCTTTCAGTTCTTTCTCTAGCTCCTCCATTGGGGTCCCCATGCTCAGTCTGATGGTTAACTACAAACACACTCATCTGTATCAGGATGAGTCCGGCAGAGTTTCTGAGGAGGCATCCATATCAGGCTCTTGTCAGCAAGTACTTCTTGGCATCAGCAATAGTTACTGGGTTTGGTGCCTGCATATGGAATGGATCCCCAGGTGAGGCAGTTTCTGAATGATCTTTTCTTCAGTCCCTGCTTAACTCTTTGTCCCTGAATTTGCTCCAGTTGAGTGTTTTATTCTTCTCTTTTAAGAAGGACTGAAGCATCCACATCTTGATCTTTCTTTGTTTTCAGCTTCATTTGGGATGGTAATTGTTTCTTGGGTGTTCTGATATTTTGGGGCTAGTATCCACTTATCAACAAGTGCATACTATGTGTGTTCTTTTGTGACTGTGTTACCTCACTCAGGATGATATTTTCTAGTTCCATACATTTGCCTAAGAACTTCATGTAGTCCTTGCTTTTAATATCTGAGTAGAGGTGCATTATGTATATGTACCACATTTTCTATATCCATTCCTCTATTGAAGGACATCTGGTTTCTTTCCAGCTTCTAGCAAGTATAAATAAGGATGCTATGAACATAGTGTCCTGAACAGAACACAAACGGAACAGAATACTTATGCTCTAATATCAAGAATAAACAAATGGCACTTCATAAAATTACAAAGCTTCTGTAATGCAAATACACTGTCATCAAGAAAAACCAGCAACCCACAGATTGGCAAAAGATCTTTACCAATCCTACATCCAATAGAGGGCTATTGTCCAATGTATACAAAGAACTCAAGAAGTTAGATTCTAGAGGATCAAATAACCCTATTTAAAAAAAAAATGCGGTACTGAGCTAAACCCAGAATTTTCAACTGAGAAGCACTAAAAAAATTTTCAACATCTTTAGTCATCAGGGAAATGCAAATCAAAACAACCCTGAGATTTCACTTCTCAAGAGTCAGAATGGCTAAGATCAACAACTCCAGTGACAGCAGATGCTGTTGAGGATGTGGAGAAAGAGGAACACTTCTCCATTGTTGGTGAGATTGCAAGCTGGTGCAACCACTCTGGTCGTTCTCAGAAAATTGGACAAAGTACTACATGAGGACTCAGCTATATCATCCCTCAGCATATACCTAAAAGACGCTCCAACATAGAACAAGAACACATGTTCCACTATGGTCTTTTCACTTTTAATAGTACGTTAGTGACTCCTACGTTCCCCCTATTGCATAGAGTTTCTCTTATTATCTACAATTGTAGTTGTAGCTAGGCCTGGTTTTATAAGTCACCCTTAAAATATGCTGAACTGTACACCAGATTCCTGTACTTTTTAAGCAGTTTTGTTTATTTTTGGTATTCTGGCCTCTACCTCTTCTAATTTAGGAAACCCTTGAAGAGGAAGGAACTTTCTGTCTTTTCATTTGTTGCTGTCTCATCACCTACTTCAGTTTTTCTACCATTCTCTCATTTTTTCCTTTTATCTCTTTTCATTTTAAAAATTTTCTTTATGTATAGAAGGTTAAAATATGTGCAAATAATATCTCAGGTAAAATGCAGCTCTACAATACTTCATAATTGAAAACCCATGCAAAGGAAGATTTCTGCTCACCCCCTACTTTTAACTTCCTAGTATTCTAGCTGTCTTATGATTCTGAAACACAGTTAAAATTTTAAGACTTCAGTTCATGCAAGACACAAAACCTACACTATTCCACATGATTATGTTTTCTCAAATGTGATTTTTACATCTCAAAATAGATTACATGATCTATATAACTCATTCTTGAATACTGACAAAATGATTAGATAGTAGCAAAGGTCATTCAATCCATCCCCTGGATTCCAGGCAGTGCTACACCTAAGTCATCAAAAATAAATGGGTATCTATTGATTCTGCAAGAAAAAGATTGTTCAACTTCCCTCAATTAACCAGTTGTAGTGTATAATTATTCTTATAGTCAGGAAGTTCATGCATGTGTAATAGTAGAGCTCGTTTTTGTCTCTTCAATCCATCTTTGTAATTATTGATCTATTTACGTGGCTATCGACCATCTTTATTTTATTCAGGTTTGTGAGTCGGCATGTGTTTGTGTACTTTATGAGAGATGATAGCTTTAGAAGACTACAGGTATATCAATCAGGCTTAGAAAGGCATTAGTACTGTAGAATTTTACACTTTTTTCTCTTAAATAGCAACCAGTGTTCTCCATATTTCTTTTCTTAATTCGTTATAGAAAGCAATACATTAAAATAAGAATAACAGGAACAATATTAAAACATTTCTTTCATATTTCTCATCAGAGAGGAATAAGTATTTATGATGCTTCTTTATGCAGTACACTGATATTTTTATTCATGAGTTGTTATTGTTTTTCAGCTTTTGCTTCTAAGTTTTTATTTGATGGAATTTTAAAATGTATTCTCTTGTCTGTTTTGACAGCCGTTTTGTTTTTGAGCATTGTGTACTAATTTTAGTCTATTGTTAAGCTGAATCTAATCCAAACAAATATTGTGCCAGTTGATTATCATTTTTTCTATGTTGTATTATTTTGAAGAATAACTAGTATTTCATTTGTTACTAACACTGGTTGGCTTCTTATTTGCAAGGAAAGAAAGCGTAGCTTTAAGAAAATAAGTTTTTGCTTATACCATTTTGTGTAAAAATTTTTACCTTTATTATAATTCGAATGAAAACAATATTTTATTCATAGTTGTGTAAAATATTTTTTCATATTATTTTTTATATCTTGTACAATTCAAACAAAAAGGCCTTTAAAATAAGAAGCTAAGGGAACAGGTAGCAAAATGGGTTGAAACAAAGAAGATTTGGTTAGTAAAGTATTTGACAACCCATACCACTTGATTACATTTCTGAAAGCATTTTATTATAATCCAAGGATGGCAGTGAGAAATTTGTTATACATCAGACTAAATCTTCACATGGCTTTTTCCAGGTTTTTCTAATTCTGTGTCTTCAAAGCAAGTTAGAACTTACCTAGCCATTATATTTAATAAAGATATATAGTTATATTAGAATTTATTCTAAGATAATATAATTAGTATACTATATTACAGTGTATTGTAGTATAATGTATAATATAAACATATATTAACTATTCTCTTTCAGTATTATAGATGAGCAGACAAGAAGGAAAGAGAGGGATTTAACTCTTCGAGATAGAGTTAAATCTGTGGTTGACATTTTGATTCACCCTTCATATATGCATTGTTAGCTTCATAACAAAATAGATCCATTTAAAAGCCTTTAGTTAGTGAACATACATAAAACATATGTGCTTAGCTTGAATTGTTATATTGTGAGCTTTGGATTGTGGAATTCTGTTCTATAGATGCTTGTAGTAATACTCACTGCAGCTTTTGATTTTAGTTTTTCTCCAATGAATATAGCAGATCCAAAACTGTCCCCAGTCGAAAACATTTGTTTTAGGAATTACTTATCCTTTTGATAGAAAGGCAGTAACATTTCAGAATTTGATATATACAATTAATATCTCTATTCTAAGGTTATTACAAACTCAATGACTTAAGTTTTATGTATTTCATTAGTATAGATCACATTTGAAACCATAACTTTATGAAATCAGCTTCTGCTTCTTACTGAATTCCAAAAATATGGTCAGACATATTTTACATTAAAGGCCACAAATATTCTCTATTTTAAAAACATCTAATAATATTACTGTGAGTTGGCTTTTTCTCTTTTATCACATAGTAGCCCATTTGTGTGCTTTATATCTAGACCTTAATAAAGTTGACATGCTCAATTTCTGCTTGCTTAGATTTAAAGTATGGAATCATAAATTACATAATAACATACAATCAATCTGGAATAAAAATTTAGTTCATATGATTAGTTCATTGATGCTTTTTTAAACATACCACTGTTTACCAACCTTTCCCCCTAATGTGGCATATAGGTGGGTGACTGACTTGATTTTAATGTTTATCTACTAAAGTCTTCTTTTCTGAATATGTTATATAATATCTCTCATTAGATATCAGAGTTTTCTTGTCATTCACCATATTGTCTGGGTTTTGTCACTGTAGATGAGATGGATCCCTGAATGATGCAGTCTCTGGATGGCCTTTCCTTCAGTTTCTGCTCCATACTTTGTCTCTGTATTTCCTCCTGTGAATATGCTGACAGTAGCCTGATAAAGCCTTGTCCTGAGAGGCTCTACCAGAGCCTGAGAAATATGGAGTCAGATGGTCTCAACCAGTCTTTGGATTGAGAATGGGGTCCCCCAATGGAAGAGTTAGAAAAAGACACTTAAGGAGCTGAAGATGTTTGCAACCCCATAGGAAGAACAACAATATCAACCAAACAGACCCCCCAGAGCTCCCAGGGACTAAACCACCAACCAAAGAGCACACATGGAGGGACAATGGCTCTGTGAAGGCTCAGTGCCCCAGTGTAGGGGAATGCCAGGTCAGAGAGGTGAGAGGGAGTGGCTGGGTGGATGGGGGAACACTCTCATAGTGTTAGGGAGGATGGGGAGCCACATAGGGGGATTTCAGAAGGGAAACCAGGAAAGGAGATAACATTTAAAATGTAAGTAAAGAACACATTCAAAAAGAAAAGAAAGAAATCAGAGTTTTCATTTAATTACTTTTTAAAACATTATCTTCAACTTATCATGAGAAAATTTATTAACACTTATCATCGTATGTACTATTTAGAACATATAAATATATAGTTAATTAATAAGAAATGAGGACCTATTTACTAAATACAATAAAAAAACATTGAATTATATCTCTCTGTTAATAAGTATTATTTTAGTATGTTAAAAGTGATGTTTTTCTATTACAATAGTCATTGTTTCTTTTACTTTAAAAAAAGGATTTATCATGACAAACTCATCTTAGGAAAAATATAAACATTCAGTTTCATAAGAAATATAAGAGGAAACATCTTGGTTTAATTTTTATAATTTTTGAGAGAGAGAGAGAGAGAGAAAGAGAGAGAGAGAGAGAGAGAGAGAGAGAGAGAGAGAGAGAGAGAGAGAGAGAGAGAGGTCAAAGTTTACCATTTGGAATTAGATAACCAATATATAAATATCTTTCTTCTAAAACTGCTTGTCAATATTATGCCAGAATTTATTTTTCTCCAGTTATTTTCTACTATGCCATTAATAACTATTCAGAATATTTTTAATTTCTTCCTTAATATGATGCTGATATTATACCTGTACTTTGCTTTTTTTTTACTTATTTAAAATAGTTTCTAGAAAATCAGAGTTATAGTTTTGTATATTGCTTCTATGGTAATTGTTATAATAAGGTTGATAAGTATGAAAACTTTTAAAATGAAGTATAAATCTTCAAGGAAAGGATATGTTTGGTTGTTGAGAAAATACAGTATTGCAAGCAGTAGTTATTAAGCTGTCCTAAATATATGAAGAATATTTGACATATGGTAATATGATCAACACGATACCTGTAATATAAAACTTGCCTAGAACACATGTCCACAGGGGAATATTTCCTGAACAGACCACCAATGGCTTATGCTCTAAGATAAACACATGTGGCCTCATAAAATTGCAAAGCTTCTGTAAGGCAAAGGATACAGTCAATAGGACAAAACAGCAACCCACAGATTGGGAAAAGATCTTTATCAATCCTACATCCAATAGAGGGCTAAAATCCAAAACATACAAAGAACTTAAGAAGTTAGACTGCAAATAATCAAATAATTTTATTAAAAAATGGGGTACAGAGCTAAACAAAGAATTCTCAACCGAGGAATAACAAATGGCCCATAAACATTTAAAGAAATGTTTAACATCCTTAGTCATCAAGGAAATGCAAATCAAAACAACCCTGAGATTCTACCAGACACCAGTCAGAATGGCTAAGATCAAAAACTCAGGTGACAGCAGATGCTGGTGAGGATGTGGAAAAAGAGAAACACTTCTCCATTGATGGTGAGATTGCAAGCTAGTACAACAACTCTGGAAATGAGTCTGATGGTTCCTCAGAAAATTGGACATAGTGTTACCTGAGGACCCAGCTATACAACTTCTGGATATATACCCAAAAGACACTCCAATATATAACAATATGCTGTATTGTGTTTATACCAGACTTATTTATAATAGCCAGAAGCTAGAACTAACCCAGATATCCCTCAACAGAATATGTAAATTTTCTTAAATGATTTTGTAGGAAAGCTTGGCAATCCTTTCCTATACATCCCCAAAATGGATTTGTCTCTGATTTTATGTCAAGACCTTTTTGACAAGTGTTGATGTATCAGTTAATGTGAAAAGGTCAGACATTCATGAGTTTGGTACTTATTGCAGATGGGGAATCTATCACTGTAGTGACAAAATAAAATGGGAATACATTTTTAGAGAATGTTAGGTTAACAAAACAAGAAACTACTTAACCAACATAATACCAGTCATGTCTTTAAAAACATATTTGTGTACTCAGTTGAGTATTTAACATTAAGTCATTTTATTTAGAAATTTACACTGCCATATATTTTCAAATTATTTTTACATGTCTTCTATCAGTATTGCATTGCAGATTTTGGCAAAGTACTGAAAGAGTTTGCTATATAAATATTTATAAATATGGGCACACATCGCTAGTTTAAAAGAAAATCCTATTTTGAAGATTGCAGGGAAGACTGTTATTGTTTTTGTATCTGTTAGAAAATCAGTGCTCCTGGCCAAATACATTTTTATGCATTACTTTCATAGACAATTTGAATATTGCTTTGGGGTAGAAATAAAAATATTTCAAAGAATACAAAACTGGACTTTGGTTTTTCAAAACCTAAATTGCTGTTTGACAAGTTCCTTTTATTTAGCTTGTAAATAAATGACCCAAAATATGAGCTATCCAAAATCATGTGATTTTATCTTGTTTTTTAAGTTGTGGAATTATCCATGAGAATATTTGTGAGATATCTTAGAACAGAATACAAAAATTTAATAATTATATCCTGAAATGTCAATGACAAAATTAGACTTGAAGTAGTTTTTGTATTTGTTTGTTTATTTATTTGTTTGTTTTTTTGTGCCTTCGTGGTTGTATTTAGAGAAAAAACAGACTGAAAATGAGTGTATTCTTTTGAAATGTGAGGAATATAAATTAAAATATACAAACAAGCATTACAGCTATGTACATTTAACACTGTCACAATATCCATCCTTCATGGCTTAAGAACAGGAACATACAAAGGTCCACTGAGATTTGTAATCCTCTAGCAGCATAGTATGTTCTTTGAGACAAACAGTAAGATTGATAATCCCTTAGCCAGAATAACCAGAGAGTGCAGAGAGAGTACCCAAGTTGACAAAATCTGAAATGAAAGGGGAAACATAACAGAGGACACTGAGGAAATTCAAGAAATCATCAGATCCTACTACAAAAGCCTATACTCATCAAAACTAGAAAATCTAGAGGAAATGGACAATTTTCTAGACAGATACCAGGTACCAAAATTAAATCAGGATCATACAAACCATATAAACAGCCCCATAACCCCTAAAGAAATAGAAGCAGTCATCAAAACCCTCCCAACAAATAAAGCCCCAGACATGATGGGTTTAGCGCAGAATTCTATGAAACCTTCATAGAAGACCTAATACCAATACTCTCCAAATTATTCCACAAAATAGTAGCAGAGAAAATACTTCCCAACTATGCTCATTCCTAAACCCCACAAAGACCCTACAAAGAAAGAGAACTTTAGACCCTTTTTCCTCATGAACATTGATAAAAAATACTCAATAAAATTCTTGCAAACCAAATCTAAGAACACATCAAAACTTTCATTCAACATGATCAAGAATGTTTCATTGAAGGGATGCTAGAATGGTTCAATATATGGTAATACATTAATATAATCCACTATATAAACAAACCCATAGAAAAAAAAACACATGATCATCTCTTTATATACTGAGAAAGCAATTGACAAAATTCAAAATCCCTTCATGTTAAAAGTTTTGGAAAGATCATTAATTCAACGCTCATAACAAAAATCAACATATAGCATAGGAGTAGCCAACATCACACTAAATGGCAAAAAACTTGAAGCAATTCCACTAAAATCAGAGAACAAACAAGGATCTCTGCTTACCTAGTTAATATAGTACTGGAAGTACTAGCCAGAGCAATCAGACAGCAAAAATGGTCAAAATGATACAAATTGGAAAAGAAGTCAAAATTCCACTATTTGCAGATGATAAGCTAGTATACTTAAGTGACCCCAAAAATTTCACCAGAAATGTTCACAGCTGATCAACAACTTCAGCAAAGTGGCTGAATATAAAATTAACTCAAATAAATCAGAAGCCTTCCTTTACTGAAAGGACAATCAGGCTGAGACAGAAATTAGAGAATTGACACCCTTCAGAATAGTCACAAATAATATAAAATACCTCGGTGTGACCCCAAGCAAGGAAGTGAAGGATCTGTATGACTATAACTTCAAGTCTCTGAAGAAGGAAATTGAAGAAGACCTCAGAAGATGGAAAGGTCTCTTCTGCTCATGGATTGGAACGATCAACTTAGTAAAAATGGCTATCTTGCCTAAGGCAATCTACAAATTCAATGCAATAGCCATCAAAAATCCAACTCAGTTTTTTATAGAGTTAGAAAAAGCAATTTGCCAATTCATTTGGAATAATAAAGAACCCAGGATAGCAAAAGCCATTCTCAACAATATAAAACTTCTGGAGGAATCACCATTCCTGACCTCTGATCTCAGGCTGTATTACAGATCAATTTTGATTTAAAAAAATAAAAACATGGTATTGGTACAGAGACAGACAGGTAGATCAATGGAACAGAATCAAAGACCCAGAAATGAACCCATACCTATGGTCACTTGATCTTTGACAAAGCAGCTAAAACATTCACTGGAAAAGGACAGCATCTCCAACAAATGGTAACCCAGTCACAAAAGAACACTCATGATATGTACTCACTTATAAGTGGATACTATCCCCAAAACTGGGAATACTCAAGAAAACATCTACAGAACATAGGAAGCTCAAAGAAAAGGAAGGCCAGCAAGTGTATGCTTCAGTCTTTCTTAGAAGTAAGAACAAAATGATCATGGGAGAAAATAAAGGGACAACTAGAGGAGCGGGGTTAGGGGAAAGGGTCATCCAGAGACTGCCTCACTTGGGGATATACCCTACATGCACCCAATAAACCTGAGCACTATTGCTCTTGTTAAGTAGTGCTTACTGGCAGGAATCTGATATGGATGCCTCCTCGGAGGCTCTGCCAAAGCCATACTGATACAGAGGAGGATGCTTGCAGCTAACCATCAGACTGAACAGGAGAACCTCAATGAAGGAGTTAGAAAAAGTTTTGAAGGAGCTGAAAGGGTCTGCAACCCCATGGGAAGAACAAAATTATCAACTAACCAAACCCACCACAGCTCCCAGAGACTAAAACACCACCCAAATAGCTTACATAGAAAGACCCATGGCCTCAGGTTCATTTGCAGCCAAGAATAACATTTTCTGATATCAATGGGAGGAGGAGCCTTTGTTCCAGCCATGGCTTGTTTTCCCAGTGTTGGGGAATGCCAATGTGCTGAGGTGGGAGAGTATAGTTAGCAGAAGGATCACCTTCATGTAGGCAATAGGAGGGGGGGCAGGACAGTGTGAAAGGAATAATACCTGAAATATCAATGCAGAGAATATCCAATAAAAAAATTGGGGGGAGAAAAAAAACAAATTCATTTTATGTTTAATCAAATAGAGAAA
Source organism: Micromys minutus (assembly GCF_963924665.1). NCBI lineage: Eukaryota > Metazoa > Chordata > Mammalia > Rodentia > Muridae > Micromys > Micromys minutus. The sequence goes on from NC_137970.1 coordinate 69,262,307, forward strand.
GTTGTGGTAAAATGGCAGAGACTTAGCCAAGTGTTTGAGTAAAAAACATTTTCTTCATTCAGAAAGATGCGTATACTTACCAATAGAAGTATAAATAAAATTTATAAAAGTTTAATATCCTTGAATTTATCTATCTGTATATGGCTAGAAAATACTACAACAGTACAAATACAGTTTTAAAGAAAATACTGTTCCTTGTCCATTTATGTAATTAATGATAGACTTAATCCCACTGAACTTAACTCTGTTCTCCACTACTAAAATGACTTAATGAGATATAAGACCAAAAAAAAAAAAAGTTATATTTTGTCAAGAAGGAAAGGGCAGTATGTTTCAATACCTTTCTTAAGTAACTATTACATGTGCAATTAACATTTAAAAGAAATACAGTTTTGGAAGCATTATAGAGTAATAGCATAAATGTAAAAAGTAGATAGAAACCTATGGTCTGTTAGGAGAAATTCCTTCAAATAACACTGATAGTTATCAGAAAGTGAATGTGTGATGTATAGAAGATGAGGAAAGAAAATCTCATTTGGTGGCATACTTACTGTTTTCTCTTTTGTTGGTTTTTTGTCTGGCTTTGCTTTGTTTTTGTACACCTCAACTCACTGACATTTTCCAGGATGAAATTTTCATACTCACTCTGAATTGATCTTTAAAACACACGTTTTGAAATCGTTGTGGGGGTTGAGGCAGCAGGCTGTTAAGCAGCAGCAGGGGACAGAGAACTAGAATGGATCATGCTTTAAAACTCAAAGACCATTTGCCTATAATCCAGTAAGTTTTTAGAATTCATTACCTCTAAAAGTTCAATTTGGTTTCTTCCTAGTTTTTACAACTGTATCTAGTTTTACCCCTTATGACACATATGGTGGCTATTTAACTATTAACTATTATTTGAAATTTATTTACTGATCAGAACTAGTTGCAATATGAATCATACACTAAATTCAGGAGCTATATTTTAATGCAATAAGAATTTTGTAATACCAGTCTGATCTATTTGAGTGTATGTCTATTTAATCGGCAATTGCTTCTGGCAAATCTGGTAGGACTTTTTTTTTCCTTTGTTTGTTTGTTTGTTTTTTGAAGAAACTTCTACATTAAAGTTTTCTAAGCACCTTGCACATTCTCCAAATGAATATTGCCATTTCCATGTAGCACCTGAGGATGATTTTTCCCAATTTCCTGTCTAAAAGTACTCTAAGAGTAACTGTGTAGAGGTATGGAAAGATTACTACTTGATGTAAGGAAGCCTTCCTCTTTTCCATCAGCTGCTGGATGAAGTCACTCAGGAGACACTTATTCTAGGTTCCTGTCTATAAGCATAGAACAATATCACAAATAGTGTGAGGGGTTCTCTCTTTAACCTGGGATGGGTCTCAAGGTGAGTAAGTCATTAGTTGGCCATCCCCACTTTTTCTGCTCCATCTTTGTCCCCACACATTGTAGGTAACACAAACATTTGGGACAAAGGTTTTTGGGTGGGTTGTTATCATTATCCCTTCAATAAGAGTCCTCCCCGAGTCACTTCAGGCTCCATATCTCCACCTGCTAGCAGTCCCAGCTAGGGTCACCCTACAGACTCTATTAAGCCTTCCCTGTCTCAAGGCTCTAGCTAGTACCAAAGATGTCCCTCAGGAATTTCCATTCTCATTCCTAGCAGTCTTATGCTCCTTCTACCTAAAGTGATCTCCACTCCCATTGCCTTTATTACCCCCTCTCTCACTCAGATTATTCTCATAACACATCTCCAATGTCTATTTTATTTCTGCTTCTCAGTGAGATTCATATATCCTCACTTAGGACATTTGTACTATTCAGTTTCTTTGGGTCTGTGGATTATAGCATAGTTACCCTGTACTTTATTGCCAATGTTCACATATAAGTGAGTACATACCATACTTGTCTTTCTGGATTTGGGTTGCCTCACACAGACTGATATTCTTAAATTTTGTCTATTTGCCTGCAAATTTTATGATGTATTTTCTTTTAATAGCTGAATAGTATTCCATATTTTGGTGATTCCTTATTGGATAGTTGAATTTCAAATTTTATCCCATTTCCCCCTACTCCCATTCTCCTCCCACTCAACTTCCTTTCCTTCCTTCTTCCAACCACCCTCTCCCACATCAGCTCCCTGGCATTCCTCTGTACTGGGAGAACTTGCCTTCATTGGACCAATAGCCTCGCCTCCCATTGATACCCGACAGTGCCATCCTTTTCTACACATGGGTCTCTCCATGTGAGCTCATTGTTTGGTAATTTAGTCCCTAGAGTTTTTGTAGGGTTTGGGTGGTTGATAATATTGTTCTTCCCATGGGGTTGCAAACCTTTTCTGCTCCTTCAGTCCTTTCTTCAGCTTCCTCAGTGAGATCACTGTGCTCAGCGATCCTTAGTTGCAAGCATCCTCAACTGTATCTGTATGACTCTGGCAGAGCCTCTGAAGAAGCATCATATCAGATTTCTTCCAGTAAGCACTAGTTAGCATCAGCAATAGTGCTTGGGTTTGGCTGCTGCATATGGGGTGGATCACCAACTGAGGCAGTCTCTGATGTTTTTCTTCAATACCTGCTTCTCTATTTGTCCCTGTATTTCCTCCCATGAGATTTCTGGTTTACCTTTTAATAAGGAGTAAAAACATCCACATTCTGGCCTTCCTTCTTTTTGACTTTTGTAAGTCTGTGAATTATTTCTTCGTATTAAGAGCTATGGGGGAATAGTATCCACCTATCAGTGACTGCATACCATGAGTGTTCTTTTGTGACTGGGTTACCACACTCAGGAACTTCTAGCTCCATCCATTTGCCTAGGAATTTCATGAAGTCATTGTTTCTAATAGCTTAGTAGTACTTCATTGTGTAAATGGACCAAAATTTCTGTATCCATTCCTCTGTTGAAGGACATCTGGATTCTTTCCAGCTTCTGGCTATTATAAATAATGCTGCTGTGAGCATGGTGGAGCATGTGTCCTGGTTACATGTTGGAGCTTCTTTTGGGTATATGCCCAGGAGTGGTATAGCTGGGTCTTCAGGTAGTAGTGTGTCCAATTTTCTGAAGAACTTCCAGATTGATTTGCAGAATGGTTGTACCAGCTTGCAATCCCACCAATAATGGAGGAGTTTTCCTGTTTTCCACATCATTGCCAGCATCTACTGTCACCTGAATTTTTGATCTTAGCCATTCTGAATGGCGTGAGATGGAATCTCAGTGTTTTTTTGATTTACATTTTTCTGATGACCAGGGGCATTTCTTTCGGTGCTTCTCAGCCATCCGGTATTCCTCTGTTGAGAATTCTTTGTTTAGCTTTGTACTCCATTTTAAATAGGATGATTTAATCCTCTAGAGTTTAATTTCTTGAGTTCTTTGTATATATTGAATACTAGCCCTCTATCAGATGTAGGTTTGGTAAAGATTCTTTGCCAATCTTTTGGTTGCCACTCTATCATCTTGACAGTATCCTTTGACATACAGAAGATTTATGATTTTATGAGGTCCCATTTGTCAATTGCTGATCTTAGAGCATAAGCCATTGGTGTTCTCTTGAATAAATTTTCCCGTGTGCTTATGTGTTCTAACCTCTTACCCACTTTCTCTTCTATTAGTTTCAGTGTATCTGGTTTTATGTGGAGGTCTTTGATCCACTTGTACAAAGAGATTAAGAATAAGCCGATTTTCATTCTCTAATTACTGACTGCCAGGTGATCCAGCACCATTTGTTGAAGATGCTGTCCTTTTTCCATTGAATGTTTTTAGCTCCTTTGTCAAAGACCATGTGACTATACGTGTGTGTCCATTTCTTGGTCTTCAATTCTGTTTCATTAATCTAGTCGCCTGTCTCTTTACAGTATTCCGCATTTTATTTTTCTATTCTTCATTTGAGAGACAGGTCGTTTCCTGTTTTTAGTTTCTATGAAGAAAACCAAAATAAGAAAGACATACAGGCACAATTCAACCTCCAAAATCAAAAATAGCAGGAAACAGCAACCACTAGTTCTTATGAATAAATGTCTATGAACACAGATGAGTAAATGGCCTTGTGTTATTTTTTTTCAGTATATGCCCAGGAATGGAATAGCTAAATCTTGGGGTAGAACTATTCCAAAGTTTCTGAGAAACCTCCTAATCAATTGCAAGTGGTTATATAAGTTTGCATTCCCACCAGCATGTGCTATCTTTGAGGTATTGATCTTAGCCATTCTGATTGCTGTAAAATATAATGTCAGAGTCATTTTGATTTGCATTTCCTTGAAGGATAAGGACACTGGACATTTCTTCAAGTGCTTCTTGGCTAATTAGAGATTCCTCTGTTGAGAATTCTCTGTTTAGCACTGTAACTCCATATTTTAATTGGGTTATTTGGATTATTAGTGTCTAATTTCTTGAGTTCTTTATATACTTTGCATATTAATCATCTTTTAGATGAAGATATGGTGACAACCTTTTCCCATTCTGTAGGCTACCATTTTGTCCTATAAATAGTGTCCTTAGCCTTTCAGAGTAGTAAGATGTCCATTTTTACTATGTTAATCCTATTGATCTATGAACATAAAAGATCTTTTTCCCTTATTACATGTTCCTCAATTTCTTTCTTCCTAGACTTGAAGTTCTTGTCCAACAGGTATTTTTTGGGGGGGTTAGAGTTACACCAAGGTATTTATTATTATTTATAGCTATTTTAATGGGTGTTATTTCCTTAATTTCTTTCTCAGCCTGTTTATCATTTGTATAAAGGAAGGCTACAGATATTTTTATTTAATTTTATATTCAATTATTTTGCCAAAAGGCATTAATTATCAGCTGTTGGTGTTCTCTGGTAAAATTTTCGGGGTCAATTTTGCATATGACATTGACTTTTTCCTTTCTAATTAATATTAGTTTGATCTACCTTAGTTGTCTAATTGCTCTTCAACTAGTTTAATGAATAGATATGGAGAGAGTGGCAACCTTGTCTTGTCCCTGATTTTGATTAGAATTGCTTTACTTGTATTGCTTTTTCTCACTTTTTCTTTCTCTTCAAAATACTGTGAGGAAAGTTCTGTTATACAATGTATACCGCAAGAGTTCTCAGGCTCTCTTTATTTTTATCCTTTACTTTCTCTTTTTAATGAATTTGTGACCATTGTTTAATAGTTTGTCTATACGTACCTTCATATTTAAGAATCTCCCCATTTTCCCTCTGTCATTTCTGCATAGATTCTTTCTAATATTATCCAAAACTTGTTTTGATGGTTTTAGTCTCTTACATTTTATTAAGAGTTTTCTGTGCACTGATCTATGACCTATCCTACCCATACAAAAAGAACCTAGTAATAGAATAACCAAGGAATAATAACAAAATAAGTCACATAGAAAATAAATGAGTATTAGCTAAAGAACCGATGAAACTTACAATACAAATTAATTAAGCTGTCTAATAAAAGGAAAAGTTTAACAGAACAGACTTGAAAATGTATAATTTATGAGTAATCTGCAAGAAATTTGCATTAGATAAGAATGCCAAAAACACTTGGAAAGCCAGTATTAAAAATGATTCAATAATGCATGTTTGATCACTCACATGCACCATAGAATTGAATCTTCTAGTCAGAACCCAATCATAATAAATAATGAGGTTATTAGCAGTCTTTAGTATTATTGATCGTTTTGTTTTCTTTGGATGCTTTGACTAGTGTTGGTATCAAGTTATCAAATATTATGTTAGCAAATAATCCATCCTCTTTATTCTTTTAAAGTATTTGAGAATAATTATTTTGTACAGTTTAATTATTTTAAATAGTTCCACATTGAATCCTTAATGACCTTGCTTTTTCTTTATTTGAACTCTCTGGTTTGTGATTAATGTCTTTTATTTATCAATATATGAAGATTTTCCATGTGTTTGTAAGTCCATTTTTTCCTTTGTATAAAAATTAGTTTTTCATTCTAGATTATCTGATGTGGGAATTATACCTCTATGATGGAATGTACAGGTCTCTGATATAATGAGACACCTTCCTTGTGGGCCTAGTTGATACGTTTTTTTTCTTCTAATTAAACATATTGATTTAAAAATATGATTATTTTTGTTGTCCATGAATGCTTAACAATTTTACTGATCAACCACTAATCTTTTATGTTTTTCTTTTTAGAATCTTGTAAAATATCTTCCTGAGCAGAACGTACTCAGGGAACTAGCACAACTTAAGAATGAGTATGATGACCTCTGTGAGCCTGAGCAGTTTGCTGTTGTGGTATGTATCGATCCTAAAGGCCTATGAATGCACTTCTCATGAACAAAAGAAATATATTCGGTGATTCATTTCACTTTATAACTGTATAATTAAATGCAATATTGACTTAGAAAAATCTTTACCTATAGCATTAAAAAGAAGTAAGTTATTTTGATGTTTATGAAATAAACCAAAGCATAGTCTTTTTTTTTTTTTTTTTCATAGACCGTCTTTTATTGGTAAAAGGGCACATAGAAATAATAAAAACCACAATGGGGTTTCCTAGAAAGAACAATAGTACACAAAACATCTAAAGGAGAAGCACAGTGTTTCTAATACACAGAATTTAACCAAACTCTTTCCACATGGTAAATAAGGCAGTGAAAAAATTGCAGGCAATAGTCCCCTGGTTGTCCAAGACTTTAGAAAAACATTTTAGAGAGTTTAACAGTGCCGATATTTGTTCTTCATTTTTTTATTGGTTATTTTATTTACAATTCAAATGCTCTCTTTCTTCCAAGATTTCCTTCCACAAACCTAGGTCATGGAGCCTCCACAGAACCAAGGGGCTTCCCTCCCATTGGTGCCAGACAAGACAATCCTCTGCTACATATACACCTGAAGCCATGGGACCCTGCATGTGTACCCTTGTTGGTTACTTATTCCCTGGGAGCGTTGGGTGTTTCGATTGGTTAATATTGTTGTTCTTCCTATGGAGATACAAACCCATTCAACTCCTTCAGTTATTGCCCTAACTTCTTCAATGGAGTCTCTGAACTTAGTCCAATAGTTGGTCCATGACATGTATTTTCTCAGGCTCTGGCAAAGCCTCTCAGGGAACAGCTATACCAGGCTCCTGTCAGCAAGTGCATCTTGGCATTAGCAGTAGTGTCAGGGTTTTTTGTCTGCAGATAGGTGGGATTTGCATGGGGCTAGATGACCTTTCCTTCAGTCTCTGCTCTACTCTTTGCCCCTGCATTTTGTTTTTTGATAGGAGAAATTCTTGATTAATATTTTTGAGTGGGTGGCCCCAACACTCAACCAGGGCCATACCTATGCACTAGAGATGATCTTTTCAGGTTCTATCTCCCTGTTCTTAGATATTTTGGCTAATGCACTCTGTTGAGTGTGAAAATCTCTTGGTCTCTAGAGGTTCAATCTCCCTATTGTTGAACATTTTGGCCAATGCCCTACCTGTTGGATCCTGGGAACCTCTTGGGTCCCAGGCATCTGGGACTTTCTAGTGACTACCCCCAGTTTCCTCTACTATACTGGTACATACCTCCTTTCTTTCTTCCTTTCATTTTTTTAATCCCCAAATATTATTTAAGATTTATTGATCTATTTTACTTATGTGAGTAAACCGTACTATTTTTAGTACTCTTAACCACTGATCATCTCTCTAGCCCTCATATTTCCTTTCAAATATTTGATGGTCTATACTTCTCTCCCAGTTGCTCCTATACCTGAACCAGTCCCCATTTTTCCCTCCCCCTCTTCTCTCCCTCCCATATTCACTCTCGCTCTACTTCCCATGATTATTTTCTTTCCCCTTATGAGTAGGACTGTAGTATCCACACTTTGGTGTGGTCCTAATTGATCCTGGGTTTTATATGGTCTGTGAGTTGTATTATGGTTATTCAGAACTTTTTTCAAGTTCCTTTCATTTGCCTGCAAATTTCAAGAAGTCATTGTTTTAATTGCTGAGTGGTATTCCACTGTGTAAATGTACCACATTTTCTGTGTTCGTTCTTCTCTTGAGAGGCATTTAGGTTGTTTCCAGTTTCTGGTTAGTAGAAATAATGCTGATATGAACATGGTGGATTGACAAATGAGACCTCATAAAATTGAAAAGCTTCTTTAAGGCAAATGACACTGCCATCAGGACAAACCAGCAACCCACAAATTGGCAAAATATCTTTAACAATCCTACATATGATAGAGGACCGAAATCCAAAATATCTAAAGAACTCAAGAAGTTAGACTCCAGAGAACAAAATAACCCTATTAAAATTTGGGTACAGAGCTAAACAGAATTGTCAACTGAGTAATAGTAAATGGCCATGCAGCACCTAAAGGAATATTCAAAATCCTTAGTCATCAGGGAAATGCAATTCTAAATGATCCTGAGATTTCACCTCACACCAGATAGGATGGCTAAGATCAAATACTCAGATGACAGCAGATTCTGACGAGAATGTGAAGCAAAAGGATCACTCCTCCACTGATGGTGGGATTGTAAGCTGGTATAACCAATCTAGAAATCAGTCTGGCAGTTCCTCAGAAAAATGGAAATAGTATTATCTGAGGATCCACCTTATACCACTCCTGGGCATATACCCAAAATATGCTCCAACAGATAATAAGGAAGAAGTACTGATATTTAATTATATTAATGTATGCAAAATGGTATGCTGTATTGCACTGTCTGATTTTCTTTTCCTGAGATCTGAATGTTAGAATTTAGCTCCCTTAAAAATTCAAAATGATAGAATAATATCTATATTAATAAATAAGAAAGAGAACTATGCTTGCAGCTAACCATCAGGCTAAACATGAGGACCCCAATAAAGAGTTAGAGAAAGCAATGAAGGAGCTGAAAGTGTTGGCAATCCCATGGGAAAAAACAAAATTATCAACTAACCAAACCCACCACAGTTCTTAGGGACTAAAACACCAACCAATGAGTGCACATGGAGAGACCCATGACTCCAGTTGCATATGAAGCAAAGGATAGCATTCTCTGGCATCAATGAGAGAAGAGGACTCTGAGCCAGGAAGGTTCTTTTTCCCAGTGTAGGGGAATGCTGAGGTAGGAGAGGGAGGTTGGGAGAGGGAACACCTTCATGGAGGGGGAACGGATTTGGATTGGTGGAAAGGGAACAACATCTGAATTGTAAATACAGAGAATATCCGATAAAAAAGAAAAATAACAGAAACTGTTTTTACTGTATACATTGTGTAAGAAAAAAATCACAAGAATTTTAAAGTGTTCTTAAGTGTTATTAATCAATTGAGAGCTTGCAAATGTATTATTTCTGTCAGTAAAAATACCTTATAAAGATATCAAAGGTACTTTAATAGTTCTCCTTATCCCTATCATATGAGTGCCCAAATAAGGACTATTTATAAAGGATATGGTCATATATCTTAAAATACCACAAACCTGCTATTTAAACAATTAGCCAGAAAAGAGAGTATAAAGGGCATTGAAGTTTCTTTGAACAAAACTATTTTTTCCAGAGCTGGGGACTGAACCCACAGCATTGTGCTTTCCAGATGAGCACTTTACCATTCAGCTAAATTTCCAATTGCTAATTGTTTTCATAATTATTTAGATGTTCAAGACAGATATCTTGCTGTAAGAGTGAGCATTCCCTTTATGGTTTCTTTATAGTTTCTTGTTTATTCTGGGTTCCTGTTTGTTTTTCATTTTTTTTAACAATGAAATTTTTTGAATTATTGAACCTGTTTTACAAATGTATCTAGAAAGTTTCATCTAAACTTTTGCATAATATTTCAAAATTATGTTAGAATTAATATGATTTCCTACTTTTCAATTTCAAACTTTTGTTCATATGTCCCTCCATTAGATGGGACTGAGTATGTTCTTTTAGCATGTATAGTAAATGTTCTTTCCTATTTAAAGTTCTTTTATTCTACGGCATGCTATTGCCTACCTTGTAAAATCTTTGGAAAGGAAATTAGGCAATCATATTTGGGATAAAATAGAACATGTAATGGACCTAGGGAGTATATTTCTCTTACTTTTAAATCAGATCTATTAGTCAACTGAATTGGCTCTGTATTATTTATTAACTAGTCGCACTTTACTAGAGTCCTAAATAATAAAGTTTGTAGCCCCAAGTCCATACTTGAAGCCTAAGCGGTTCAAATCCATCTTATAATTGAAGCAGAGTTATACACTAGATGATATTTCAGCTGCATCCTGATGGTTATGAGTATTACAGTAGGTATACTACACAGTTTCTCAGAAACCATTTTCCCTCAGTGCAGTTTATCTAAGAAGATGTATGAGTTGTCAAGCAAGTCCTTCAGGAGGAATATCCTTGGTACCTCACTGAGGAAATGAAATCGGGGGGTGTCATAAAAAGCAATATACCTTCTGAACTAAAGGCAAAAATAGAAAATGAAAGAGGTTTCTTGTTTGTGCACGTTATCATAAATATTTAAGTCTGTGTGTACATGAATTGTCTTAGTCTCTCTTTTTTCTCTCACTGTATTTTGCTGCATGTCTGATGAGGAAGGCAGGGTCAGACAGAATCTTGATTATTACTAGGCAGTTCAAACTATGTAAATTGCCAAAGAATATTAATTCAGACTTATGAAACAAGTTTAGGCACACTCTTCTTTTTTATTGGATAATCTCTGCATTTATATTTCAGATATTATTCCTTTCCCCCAATTGCATCCCCCTCCCTATCCCATTGCCTCCAAGAAGGTCCTCCTTCTCCCAACCACCCTCTTCCACCTCAGCACTTTGACATCTCCCTACATTGAGAAAATGAGCCTTCCCTGGACACAAGTCTTCTCCTCTCATTGATACCAGAGAATGCCATCCTCTGTTACATATGCACTTGGGGGTCTCTTTATGTGAATTCATTGGTTGGTGTTTTCGTCCCTGGGAACAGTGGTAGCATTGGTTAGTTGATCATTTTGTTTTTCCCATGGGGTTGTAGACCCTTTCAGCTCCTTCAGTTCTTACTCTAGGTCCTTCATTGGGGTCTTTGTGTTCAGCCTGATGGTTAGCTGCAAGCATCCTCCTCTGTATCAGTATGGCTCTGTCAGAGCCTGAGAAGGCATCCATATCAGGTTCTTTCTAGTAAGCACTACTTGGCATCAGCAATAGTGCTTGGGTTTCATAACTGCATATGGGGTGGATCCCCAGGTGAGGCAGTCTCTGGATGATCTTTTCTCCAATCCCTGCTCCTCTATTTGTCTCATTATTTCCTCCCATGAGTGTTTTGTTCTCCCATCTAAGAAGGACTGAGGCTTCCACATTCTGGCCTTCCTTATCTTTTCTCCTCTATTTGTCCTTTTATTTCTTCCCATGAATGTTTTGTTCTTCCTTCTAAGAAGGACTGAGGCATCCACCTTCTGCTCTTCCTTCTCTTTGAGCTTCATAAGTTCTGTGGATGAATCCCTGGGTATTTTGAGCTTTTTTGGACTAGTATCTGCTTATAAGTGAGTACATACCATTAGTGTTCTTTTGTAACTGGGTCACCTAACTCAATGACTTTCTCTGCTCTCCCCTTTGTGGGGGTGATGGATACATGCCTCTGTATACAACACCTTCTCTGGGTGTTGGGGACTGAGATAAGGTCCCTGCATTCATATAGTAAACAGTTAACCCTGAGACATATCCCTAGCAATCACCACAGTATTAACCGATTGAAACCTCTCAGGCCCATTTTATCCTCACACCTGCCAACCTTTCTTAGCTTTAGGTATTAACCTTAAGTGCAGGCTGAGATCACTGTACCCAGACACATGTTAGGGGTGTAAACTTATTCTTTCTTCTCAGAATCATTCCATGTGCTAGCACTTGTGGTTCCTAGTCCTTAGCAACTTTTCGAAACTCATTCTTTAAATCTTAGCTTAAATGTGCCTTTCAAAGTCATTATGCAACTTGCCTAACTGTCAAAGGTAGGTTTATCTCTTAAACTCTTAGAACCTCTTCTTAAAATTCCTTTCTAAAAAGTAATAATTCAATAATTTAGGTTTGATGTTATTAGTTAAACATGTTCTCTTACATTTTAAGTGCTATGAGTAGATGAACTATGTTGATATCACTCGTGATATGTACCTATCAAATTATTGTCGAATATTTGCCTAGATCCAAATTCCAGTGGACACGTTCCTCTCCTGTCTGACCTCAGTTCTCATGCCACTTTCCAATAATGACATATTTAAACATTTTTATTAGAATTTTTTTCTTTTCTTGCTTTTTTACACAGTGAGAATTTCATTTTTGCTTTCATTTAAATACCCCTTACACTATAAAATGCACACTAATATATAACTCCCTAGATAAAAATGGAGTCTCAGTAGCTAAGTCAAAATGAGTGCCATACAGGAGATTACTTCTTCGATATTGATTAAAATACTACTACCAATCAGAAACAATGAAATTCACAATACTGGTAGATATTTTTTCAAGGATAGAAAATAAAGCTTATCTCAGTCAGACCCTGTGTTTTGAGCTTCTCTAACCTTTTGCTTTTCTAAAGTGTGACAACCTTGGTCTTGCATATAATCACTTGTAATCAACTGGGAATAAAAAAAAGAGAAAAAAAAAACAGAGGAGGGGATTAATCAGAAACAAACAAACAACATTGAACAGGAGATCTTCCCTCAGTGTGAAGGCAGACCTCCTAGGAAGAGGGACATGCAACTTCCTACAAGTCTTGTGATCAATAATCTTCATCTTTAAAGGAATAGATTGGCTGCATTGCTTCCCACTGACTTGTCCTTCAACCTACCTCCTACTGAATTGGATTTGGTACATCCATTGTAATTATGTGCTGTACCTTTACTGGAAGGAAAGTACAGATCTTTGAAAGCTCTGACAGTCAGAACCCCCAGCTGGAGCTTTTAGATGCTTCTGAGTGTGTTTGCAGCTCAGCTGTTCTCAAACCTCAGAGCTATGGAAATTCCCACTTATCTTGCACTGAGGATGGAGTCCCATACTGTGTATATCTATTAAGCTAGCATGTCTTCTGAGGAAAGAAGGCAATAATTAGTTCTGTTAGTAATCAGTACTTTTGTTTTTCTCACTTCAAAATTATCCATATTTTTCAATTAAAAAATATTCTAAAGCTATAATCTAGGGAGAAAATGATGTTTTGATAGACTTGTAGTTGTAAATCATTAATGAACAGAACAGATTATGTGACATTACTGACAGAACAATGATTTTTTTCTTACTTCTGCACAAATCTATGAAAGTAAAAGGAAACTTAGAACTACAACTATAAGCACTTTTTGCTTTAATTGCTTTGAAGACTCAATAAAGAGCTTAAAGAGGATGTAAAGGAAGTTTAACCAGGTGAAAAGGAGACTAGTAAAAACAGTCCCCCTTTTATAATATGAAAAGCAATTACTTTAATATGAAAATTGTAGGTTTTGTTAATATTATATCATTTTCTGGGTTTTCATATTCATTGGGGAAAAATTACATTTTTATTTTTTTAATTTTGCTTGCAATCACTATGTTCAGTGTTGTAGCAAGAAATGTTTCTGCTTTCATTTGTCTGCTCATGTGAATGCCAGCTCTCATTTGTCGATGTGGGTAATTTTATCTGAGGAAATAGCAACTTAATATTTTTGATTAATTGAATGAAAATCCACCACGAGTCATTCTCAAATCCCTTTATTTATATAACTGGTCATTTCATTAATTTCTCATATCAATCCATTCTCATGATGGGATAGTTTATTATGGTCACCTTTTATAATAAAACAAGGTAAAATCAAACTACCTGAATTTTTATTCCATATTTATTGGATATTCTCTGCGTTTACATTTCAGATGTTATCCCCTTCCCACAATCCCATTCCCCCTCCCCCTCCCATTGCCTCCATGAGGGTGCTCCCTCTCCCAACCACCCTTTCTCACCTCAGCACATTCCATTCCCCTAAGCTGAGATAACGAGCCTTGGCTGGACCAAAGGCCTCTCCACCCATTGATGCAGAGAGTGTTACCCTCTGCTGCATTTGTACTGGGAGTCATGGGTCTCTCCATGTGAACTCATTGGTTAGTGTTTTAGTCTCTGGGAGCTGTGATGGGTTTGCTTAGTTGATAATTTTGTTCTTCCCATGTGTTTCAGACCCTGTCAGATACTTCAGTCCTTTCTCTAGCTCTTTCATTGGGGTCCTTGTGTTCAGTCTGATGGTTAGCTGCAAGCATCCTCCTCTGTTATCATTATGGCTCTGGCAGAGCCTCTGAGGAGGCATCCATATCAAGTTCCTGCCAGTAAGCACTGCTTGGCATCAGCAATAGTGCTTGGGTTTACTGGCTGCATATTGGGTGGATTCCCAGGTGAGGCAGTCTCTAGATGATCTTTTCTGCAACCCCTGCTCCTCTATGTGTCCCTGTATTTCCTTCTATGAGTGTTTTATTCTCCCTTCTTAGAAGGACTGAGGCATTCACCTTCTGGTCTTCCTTCTAATTGAGCTTTATAAGCTGTGTGAGTTGTTTCTTGGGTATTCAAGTTTTGGAGTTAGTATCTGCTTATGAGTACATCGCATGAATGTTCTTTTGTGACTGGGTTACCTCTCTTAGGATGATTTGCCTAAGAATTGCATGAAGTCATATTTTTAATAGCTGAGTAGTACTCCGTTGTGTATGTACCACAATTTCTGTAACCATTCCTGTTCAAGGTCATCTGTGTTCTGTTCAGAGTGGTTGTACCAGCTTACAATAACACTAACAGTGGAGGAGTGTTCCTCTTTCTCCACATCCTCACCAGGATCTGCTGTCACCTGAGTTTTTGATCTTTTCTATTTTTATTGGTTTAAGGTGGATTCTCATTATTGTTTTGATTTGCATTTCCCTAATGACTAGGGATGTTGAGCATTTCTTAAGGTGCTCCTGAGCCATTTGGTATTTCTCAGTTGAGAATTCTTTGTTTAGCTCTGTATGTCATTTTTAATAGGATTATTTAATTCTCTAGAGTCTAACTACTTGAGTTATATATATATATATATATATATATATTGGATACAAGCCCTCTATCAGATGTAGGATTGGTAAAGATATTTTCCCAATCTGTTGGTTGCCGTTTTGTCCTCTTGACAGTGTCCTTTGCCTTACAGAAGCTTTGCAATTTCATGAGGTCCCATTTGTTGATTCTGGATCTTAGAGCATATGACATTGGTATTCTGTTCAAGAAATTTTCCCCTGTGCCGAAGTGTTCTAAGCTCTTCCCACTTTCTGTTTTATTAGTTTCAGTGTACCTGGTTTTATGTGGTGGTCTTTGATCCAGTTAACCACATGAAAATTTGATATTCACAGTAGTTCAGTGGTTGTCAATCAATTTTGTAAATTATTACTTTTCATCAAGTTTTAAAATATCAAAATTTCACCACCTTATTTATTCCCTTATGTGTCTGATTTCCTAATAGAATAGCACAGGTTATCAGTAGTTTTAATAGTCATTTGTGGCCTCAAATAGGTGTTTTGCCAAGAATACTGAAAATTTTATTCAACTTCTCAGTGTGACTCCTTTGGGTTTATAGTGTCTTTGGGGCAGTAAAGATGAGTTGATGTTTCTCAATACATAATTTCCACATATTACTATCTTTGGGGAACTATTCTCTATCATATTATCATTATTTTTCTGATGTAGAGTCAGTTTTCAACACTATTTTTTAAAGCTTCAATTCATAGATTAACCATGGCCCTCATCTCTCATGACAGCTAACATGCAAACATTTCCTTTTTTCTACCTATACCAGGAATTCTTGTATTGATTATATTCTTGAGGTATTGGATTTAGTGCACGGAGTAAAGTAATGAATAAAATAGTCCTGGCCTTGAAGAAATTATTGTGTTAGAATATGAAGAAATTATTCATTTAAGAGTTGATGTATATTCTTCATCACTATAATTCCAGGCAGAATTTTGTCAGTCATTGCCTCTAAATTTTACTATGAACCTAACAAAAATCCATCCTTTAGTGTTCCTGGATTCCTCTTGTTTAATATAGTAAAGTTAGCATAAACCTTATGGAAATTCAATGAATAATGCCTCAATAATGATTCTGTCTTGATATCGATGTAATAACTGAAACGAATTATGTTAATTTCAAAGGACTAACATTTCAGTTTTATTCAGATACGATAGACATTAATAAAAGGCGAAGTGAATAACCCTAAATGTTGCATGCCCCTCTCATTCATGCATTAGTTTTAAAACTGCTGCTTCTTATCTTTTTCTGTGCATTCTTGTGGTATTTTGCTATTAGATCTATATTTGCCAGTTTTATAGTTATGAAGTATGTACAATTCAAATTATATAAATGAAACTGTGCCTAGCTCTTTGGGGAAATAACCTACTTGTCTTCTCACTAAAGCTGCCAATGTACTTATTTTTAATATAGTGCACATAGGCTGAAGAAATGAGAGTCACTTGATGTGATATGATAGACAAATAACTTGCAACACAAATAAATCTCCTACATAATACAACACCCTGGTCAGCATCCCACATCACTTCAAGGAATGAATTATAAAATAAAGGATGCCAGTCAACTAAAATGCTGCGAGGGACTTCAACAACAAGCAAAACATACATTTCAGCAGAGTTTCTACTTTATTTGTTTATATCACTTAGGAACACTCAAGTGTCTTTATTAGACATGAGCCTTTTAATAGTTGTATATGTGGCTGGGGATGTAGCTCAGTGTTCCTTATTATTTGTAAACATGACTACCCTATTGCTACTTTAAAGAGCAAAACCCTCTGATGGCAGTTCAGCTGTTGTCCATCAATCCATTCTTGTCTGAATGTTAAAGTTCATACTTAAAATTGAAACAATCCTATTGATGTGTTCTAGAGATAGTAATTGATAGATAGAGATATCCTCAAATGACTCCACTTTTTCTCTCATCTCTGGATTTTCTATAAGAAAATAAGAAATGTATATTATGCATATCCTAGATAAAAAATAGATTATGATATTTTCAGTATATCCAGTGGCTAAAGAGACACATTCTTAATTGACTACTGCAGAAACACATTACTTAATTATCTCATGTTTGTCAGACACCTTAAAACCCTGTGTCATTCTTGCTAGGAATTTCTAAGGACTTATAAAGAAGGTAAAGCAAACAGCAGTGATTATTTTCCTTGCTTAAATTATATCCATTAAGACAACAAATATGCTTCATACAGTATTTCATTCATGTCCTATGGAACATGCATAAATAATGAATACATTTTGCTGAGAAACATTAACTAATTTTGCACTTAGTCACATAATTAGAATCTACAAAACTGGAGTTTGGGTTCAAGACTGTAAAACTCAAAAGTCCTGTATCTTCCTTGGCAAATAATGCCATGGGCATAGATAATATAGACATTTGATTCTTTATTTGTCTAGGAATTTTAAAAAAATATATTTCTTTTACACCCTAAGCTTAAAATGCACTGTGTTGGGTTTGAGTATTATTGCTGGGATTAAGTGCCTAGTGTCAAATAGTGTTATATAAGCAATTTTAGTCTTCTCCTGACCATCCCTGTTGTGTCTTCTTTGTTTGTATTTATGTCTATTTTCCATATAGAATTTCACGGAGCCAAGACTGGTCATGAATTTTCTTTGTAGCTGTGGGTTACTGTAAACTTTTATTATAACCTCCCTTCCACTGTAATTTCAGGACAACACCACCATCTTTAGATTTTGTCTTCTATGCTTCTTAATGTACTAGTGCTTCCAGTTTGTGGAAATGAATATATTTATATATTTTTAATCAGCTATAATTTATCATCATCTGCCACATGTTATATTTCGGTGTATGTGGTGAGTGAATGAAGAAAATTTTGCTAAGTCAGAGGTAGCTAAATCTGTGCTGTGGTTTTCAATTTCTTCCTATGTCAGACTGACTAATGACATATTGCCATCTAATTCTAGCTATTATATGAATGTAATTCCTTTCGATTATATGTTTGACGTCATAACTGATACATTATTTGGGAAAAATAAAATATCATTAATTCTTAATTTCATTCAATATACAATCTGTCTTTCTTGGCAAAAATCTGGGATTTGTGCCACAAAGAACAGCTGAGAAAGCAACAGGCCTGGTGAGAATGGGTTCCAACTAGCCAGGGGGCAGAGAGATCTCAGCAGAGCATGCTGAAAGTGGACCCCTTCCTGGCTTGATCCAGGGACGCAGGAACCCAGCATCGGGCCCTCTGTTCCCAGCCTGTGGATTTTGGGTGCACAATATGCGCTCGGACCATCCACCACCAGGAACAGCGGAAATCCAGGAAAACAGGACAGATTCAAGTGTAAGGCAAGAAGCAGTCACTAACAACATGATGGCAAGAGGAAAGTGAAAGAACATATCCCAGGGAAACAAAAACAACCTGGAAACACTAGAACCCAGCTCTCCCATCACAACAAACAGTGGAATGCCAAACACTACAGAAAAAGAAGACTCAGACCTGAAATCCTACCTCAAGATGATGATAGAGATCCTTAAACAAGAACAGGAGGAAAAGCATAAGGAAATAGAAGCTTTTAAAGAGAAAACAAGAAAAATACTCAAAGAACTCAAAGAATTAGAAGAAAACAGAGCCAAAGAGATAAAGGAAAGAAAGAAGGAATTTAAAATGGAAATGGACACAATAAAGAAAAACTAAAAGAGACAACACTAGAGGTAGAAATCCTAAAAAAGAAATCAGGAGTCACAAATGCAAGCATCTCTAACAGACTACAAGAGATGGAAGAGAGAATCTTGGGGGCCGAAGACAACATTGAAAACGTAGACAAAACAGTCAGAGAAGATGCAAAAATCAAAAAGCTCCCTACCCAAAATGTCCAGGAGATCCAGGACAATATGAGAAGACCAAACCTAAGGATAATAGAAATAAAAGAGGGCAAAGAATATCAACTAAGAGGCACAGTAAATATCTTCAACAAAATTGTGGAAGAAAACTTCCCTACCCTTAAGAATGAGATGACCACGAGCATAAAAGAAGCCTTCAGAACTCCAAATAGTTTGGACCAGAAAAGAAATTTCTCCCAACACATAATAGTCAAAACACCAAGTGCCCAAAGCAAAGAAATAATACTAAAAGCGGTAAGGGAAAAGGGTCCTGTAACATATAAAGGCAGAGCAATCAGAATCACACCTGATTTCTCAACAGAGACAATGAAAGCTAAAAGAGACTGAAAAGACATCATACAGACCCTAAGAGAGCACAAGTGCCAGCCCAAGCTGCTATACCCAGCAAAACTATCAATCACCATAAATGGTGAGATGAAGATATTCCAAGACAAAACTAAATTCATACAATATATGACCACAAACCAAAAACTACAACAAATTATAAGTGGAACACCCAATATAATGAGGGGAACCACCTCATAGTAACAACAAAAAAACTCCTAAGCAAGAAAACCAAAAGAAGAAAGACACACAGACCCAATTCAAAGTACAAAAGCAATAATAGCAGGAAACAGCAACCACTATTCCTTGTTATCTATTAACATAAATGGACTCAACTCAATAAAAAGATATAGGCTATCAGAGTGGATACATAAACAAAACCCAGCATTTTGCTGCATACAGGAAACTCATCTCAGAGACAAAGTCAGACACTTATCTCAGAATAAAAGGTTGGGAAAAAAATCTTCCAAGCAAATGTCCCCAAGAAGCAAGCTGGAGTAGCCAATCTAATATCGAATAAAGTAGATTTTCAACCAAAAGTTATCAAAAAAAGATAAGGTAGGATACTTTTTACTCATTACAGGGGAAATATCTCAGGAGGCACTCTCAATCTTTAACACATATGCTCCAAATACAAAAGTACCCATATTTATGAAAGAAACCCTCAAAAAATACATTTCTTCCCACAGAATAATAGTGGGAGACTATAACACACCACTCTTACCAGTGGACAGATCATAGAAACAGAAACTGAACAAGGACACTGTTAAACTAGCAGAGACTATGAACCAACTGGAATTAATAGATATCTACAGAACATATTATCCTAAAACAAAAGAATACACCTTCTTCTCAGCACTTCTTGGCACCTTCTCGAAAATTGACCACATATTTGGACACAAAATGGTCCTTAATTGATAGAAGTAGATTGAAATATTCCTATGCACCCTTTCAGATCACCATGGTCTAAAGCTGTTAGTTAATAACAACAAATACACCAAAAAGCACAAATACACATGGAAACTAAACAATGCTTTCTTAAACAATAGCAGGTTCCAAGAAAAATGAAGAAAGAAATTAGGGATTTTCTAGAATTCAATGAAAATGAAAACATGACATACCCAAACCTATGGGATGCAATGAAAGCAGTACTGAGAGGAAAACTCATAGCCCTAACTGCTTCCAAAAAGAAACTGGAGAGATCATACATCAGCAACTTGACAGCACAGCTAAAAGCCCTAGAACGAAAGGAAGCAGATATACCCAAGAAGAGTAGATGGCAAGAAATAATCAAAATTAGGGCAGAAATAGACCAAATAGAAACAAAAAGAACCATTGAAAAAATCAACCAAAACAAGGGCTGGTTCTTTGAGAAAATTCACAAGATTGATAAACCATTACCCAGACTAACTAGAGGTTAAAAAGAGAGAGTATCCAAATTGACAAAATCAGAGAGGAAAGTGGAGAAATAATGACTGAAACTGAGGAAATTCAAGAAATCATCAGATCATATTACAAAAGCCTATACTCAACAAAGCTGGAAAATCTGGAGGAAATGGATGAATTCCTAGACAGATACAAGATATCAAAGTAAAACCAGGACGAGGTAAACCATCTAAATAATCCCATAACACCTAAAGAAATAGAAGCAGTCATCAAAAGCCTCCCAACCAAAAAAAGCCTAGGTCCAGACGGGTTCAGTGCAGAATTTTATCAGACATTTATTGGCGACATAATACCAGTACTCTCCAAACTATTCCACAAAATAGAATCAAATGGAATACTACCTAACTCATTTTTTGAGGCTACAGTAACACTCGTTCCTAAACCACAGAAAGGCCCTACAAGGAAAGAGAACTTCAGACCAATCTCACTTATGAACATTGATGCAAATATACTCAACAAAATCCTTGCAAACCGAATCCAAGAAAACATCAAAACGATCATTCACCATGATCAAGTAGGCTTCATCCCTGGGATGCAGGGATGATTTAATATAAGGAAATCCATCAATGTAATCCACCATGTAAACCAACACAAAGAAAAAAAAAACACATTGTCATCTCATTAGATGCTGAGAAACCATTTGGCAAAATTCACCACGGCCTCATGTTAAAAGTCTTAGAAAGAACAGGAATCCAAGGCCCATACCAGAACATAATGAAAGCAATATACAGCAAACCAACAGCCAACATCAAACTTAATGGTGAGAAACTTGAAGCAATCCCACTAAAATCAGGGACTCGAAAAGGCTGTCCACTCTCCCTCTAACTATTCAACATAAAATTTGAAGTCTTGGCCAGAGCAATTAGACAGCAAAAGGAAATCAAAGGGATACAAATTGGAAAGGAAGAAGTAAAAACATCACAGTTTAGAGATGACATGATAATGTACTTAAGCGACCCCACAAATTCCACCAGAGATCTCTTACAGCTGATACACAAGTTCAGCAAAGTGGCTACATATAAAATTAACTCAAACAAATCAGTGGCCTTCCTATATTCAAAGGGCAAACATGGGGAGAATGAAATTAGGGAAAAGATACCCTTCACAATAGTCACGAAAACTATGAAATACCTTGGTGTGACTCTGACTCAACAAGTGAAGGGCCTGTATGACAACAACTTCAAATCTCTAAAGAAGGAAATCGAAGATCTCAGAAAATGGAAAGATCTCCCATACTCAAGGATTGGAAGGATAACATTTTAAAAATGGCCATCTTGCCAAAACCAATCTACAGATTCAATGCAATCCCCATCAAATTCCAACCCAATTCTTCATTGAGTTGGAAAGAGCAATGTGCAATTTCATCTGGAATAACAAAAGACCTAGAATATTGAAATCTATCCTCAACAACAAGAGAACATCTGCGGGAGTCACTATCCCTGATCCCAAGCTATATTATAAGGGAATTGTACTGAAAACTGCATGGTACTGGTACAGAAATAGGCAAGTCGATCAATGGAATAGAATAGAAGATCCAGAAATGAGACCTCACATATATGGTCACCTGATTTTTGACAAAGGAGCTGTAAACTTTCAATGGAAAAAGGACATTCTATTCAACAAATGGTGTTGGTCCAACTGGCACTCAGCATGCAGAAGAATGAAAGTAGACCCTTTCTTATCTCCTTGTTCAAAGCTCAAGTATAAGTGGATCAAAGATCTCCACATTAAACCAGGTACACTGAAACTATTAGATGAGATAATAGGGAAAACCTTAGAACACATAGGCACAGGAGAAAATTTCCTGAACAGAACACCAATGGCTCAAGCTCTAAGGTCAAAGATTGAGAAATGGGACTTAAAGAGATTGCAAAGTTTCTGTAAGGCTAAAGACACTGTCAAGAATACAAAATGGCAGCCAACAGAGTGGGAAAAGATCCTTACCAACCCCACATCAGATAGAGGCCTAATATCCAATGTATACAAAGAACTCATAAAGCTAGACACCAGAGAATCAACCAACCCTATTAAAAAATGGGGTACAAACTTAAACAAAAAGTTCTCAGTTGAGGAATATTGAATGGCTGAGAAACATCTAAGGAAGTGCTCAACTTCCTTTGCCATCAGGAAAATGCAAATAAGAACAACCCTCAGATTCCACCTCACAGCAGTCAGATTGGCCACGATCCAAAACTCAGGTGACAGCAGATGCTGGCAAGGTTGTGGAGAAAGAGGAATACTTCTCCACTGTTGCTAGGGTAGTAAACTGATACAACCACTCTGCAAATCAGTCTGTTGATTCCTCAGAGAACTGGACATAGTCCCTCCTGAATATCCAGCTATTCCACTTCTGGGCATATACCCCAGAGACACTCCAATATACAACAAAGACGCATGCACCACAATGTTCATAGCAGCTCTATTTATAATAGCCAGAAGCTTTAAAGAACCCAGATGTCCTTCAGGAGATGAATGGATACAAAAATTGTGGTACATTCAAACAATGGAGTACTACTCACCTATCACAATCAATGACTTTATGAAATTCTTAATAAAATGGATGCATCTAGAGAATATCATCCTGAATGAGATAACCCAGTCAGAAAAGAACAGACATAATATGCAGTCACTGATAATGGGCTACTAACCCCAGAATGCTAGGAACTCTTCAGAATCAAGTCACTGACTGTGTGAAGTTCAAGAAAAAAAAAAAGTAGGTCATCTTTTCACCCTCTGTATGCATTAGCTCAGCTACAGTGCTTTGTGGGATTGTGTTGCTTTGGCTGTGATTTGAGAATGGTGCCTTTATTTTATGTTTGTGGACAAAGATCTTACTTTCAAGACAACAACTATGCTTTTCGTATTCTTCAGCTTTTAACAGTGTTTTTATATTTTAAAGGCCCTGTCCTCTGATTAGCTTTTAAGTTTCATCAAACTCACCTAATTCGCACCTGTTTTTGTTCAAAGGGGTTTCTGATAAATAACACCTAAGAACACAGACATAGAGAAACAAATTATGCATTTTAACTATTTGTCTGAACCTCCCAGTGTGGATTAAATAAATAAAGGGAAAAAAAGTTTAAAAATCTGGGATTTGTTATTTATCTATGGAGTGTTAGTATATGTCAGCAAATATTAAAATATCTAATATATGCAAGACCCTCTACTAGGGGCTGATCAAGTACCGTATTTGACTCTTCTCCATTTTATTCCCTATACATGCCTTCTTGGTGATTTTTGTCTTCCAAAATTCTATTGTTGTAATTATCAAATTAAAATATATTTCAAAATTTTGATAAATACTATTGTATTATTTCCTCATCATAAATGTATCATTTTTATCAACAATGAGAAGATTTATCAGGTAAAAGGTAGAGGCTTTAGATAAATAAGTTATGGCATTTAACTAGTATATAAATAACATAATCAAGTATAATCTATTGTATATATATATATATATTTATATAATCTACTAGATAGATAGATAGATAGATAGATAGATAGATAGATGATAGGCAGACACACAGACAAAGCTTCAGTTCACATGGCAAATATGGTCAGTAAAGGACATGTTAAAAATGTGGCCAAAGATTGTCAATATGCAGTATTGCATGAGTGATAGTAATAATTGGAATTTTTGTCTAACCAAGAATCTTAATAAGGAGAAGCCAATAGTGTTTATATTAGTAAAAATATGTGATATTAGCACACAAGAAACTCACCAACCAAACTTACTTTAATGATAATAGCAAAATCTAGAGTAACAGGTAGTATTTTCATACATTCATACTTGCAACTAATATCTTTCATTCTCCCTCTCTAAGACTTAGAAAAATAATCACAATAATTTTCTTAAATTTCCAGATTTGAAAAGTGATGATATGAAAAATAGGCAGGTTTTTTCACCCAGAAAATTAGGTTTGACTGATATTATTGAAAAACTCTACCCTACCTGCCTCTACTGCCCCCCTTAGTCATGGTTTTAGCCTACTTTTGTATATATTACAGAATATCTGAAGAAGAATATTTATCTTCCCACAACCCCTAGAACAAAATGAACAAATACTAACCAATTCTCTAGCAATGCCTACTTCAACTTCTAAAGAAGCTGAGCACATGCATGCATGCGTGTGCACACACACTCACACACACACACACACACACACACACACACACACAATTATGAAGTAGATAAAATGAACAGGAAGGGAGGTGAGACTACAAAAATATAAAATATACCCCTAGTGATGTAATTTTTTTCAGCAAAGTACATTTAATAAGCCTGTCCACAGAGCTTTTCCGATGAGGGAATAGGTGTTAAATACCTGAGTGTATGGGGGTATTTCTCATTCAAAGCATCACACATACATAGTTGTAGAGCAATGACAACACACTTTTCCTGGGATGTTTTTGAGAATTAAATCATTCATGCAGAAAAATGCCTGACAGAAAAGCCTCAATAAATGTTAACTGTTGTTATTGCTGTAACTATTCTCACAAAAAATATACTTGTTAGCTATACTATTTTTGCTGAAGGCAATATTAAAAATGAACAAAATCAAATTCATTCTCTGAGGTTGTATGCCAATATTGAAAGATAGATTCAAGATAGAATAAAATATAAAAGTACATATGTGTTATTAGCACTTAAAGAAGACGGAAAGCTTATGCATGTCTGGTTAAAGTTCACATTTCTTTTTGATTTTGGACCAGTGCCACCTTGGTGAGTTGTTTCCAGTAGAATCTCTTCACATTCCAGCAGTGGAGAAACGTTGACTGGAAGCTGAGAATCTACCCTGAATGTAGATGGCATTATCCATTAGACTATGTTGCAAGACAGCATTAAAAAGGCCAAAGATGAGCATCAGCAGTCTTTTCTTTCTACTTCCTATCTATAAATATAATCTAAATACAAAAATACAATGTAAATACAAAAACAAGAAAGTAGTATTTTATGCTTACATTAACTAGTGGGATTGCAATGCATTCTATAGAACCTATAAAAGAATTAAGTACTGACAAAAATATTCATATATTGTTATGCAAAAATGCCTTTTAAAAATCTGTATATGTATCCCTCTTTTTTAAAAGTAAAGTTGTAAGAGGGAGTAGAAAAAACAGAAAGTAGTTAATATAGTAGGTGTTTCTGTAAAGTTATATAATGATATACAATATCCGGGGCACTGTAGCAGGCCAGTTTTGAATAAATTGAAAGAAGAAATTATGTCTGGACAGATATGAAAACAAAAAAAAACATGACATAATAATACATACAGGAAATTGATTCTTACACATATACACAGAAGGCCTTGAATGTGTTGCAGACAGACTTTAATGTGATTAGCTTCCAGTCGCATTTATTGTACATAAGCCATGTGCAACTTCTTGTGTAACACTCCTGTAGATATAAAAACACATCTGTCCAACCTGTAAACCAGTTCTTATATGACTTCTCTCTTTTTTCTTTACGTCTCTTTCCTTTATGTTCTCTTTTACATATATGTAAACACACTGCAACAGGAGTGTATTTATTTTCTTTACTGAGAAGCTTTTTATTAAATGTTGCAGTTAAATTTTTAAGGTTTTATTGTTCCAGAAAATGTCTCTCAAACTTAGTACCTCTTTGTCTATCTAGAATTGTGTCTGTTTTATTACCTGCAGTACTTTTCACATGTGTGTGTCACGTTTTTATAGGTATATGTAAGCATCTTAAAACAGGTAGTGTGCTTAGCATTTGCTAAGAGAGTACAGAAGAAACATAAGGAAATTTTGTGAACTTAAAAAAAAATAGATCAATGTGATGAGAGCTATATAAATACTGTGCCAGGGTAATAATTCGCTCAATTTACTTGATATATATTCCTGGAAAGGGTATGAAACAATAGAATTCATAGAAGTTAATCATTCACATAGAGAAAGGCAGATACCCACAGTTAATAGGCAAGTTACTGTCAAAGGAGAGCCTGAGAAGTGGGTTGCTTCACTACTATAGCCATCAGCCACCCAGGAATTCATGTGTAGCCCTTGAAGGAATATGTACATTTCCATTAATATGACAAACTATCTTACAGAAGTGATTTAAGGGAGACAAGGGTTATTTGGCTTTTGTTTTCAGATTTAAGGTCATCATGGCAGGCAAGGGCATGGCAGGGCAGATCAGTTAATGATGGTTGGGAGTATGTGGAAACGCTGTCCACACCACAGTAGACCAAGAAACAAGGTGTGTGACAGTTGCCCCCTTCCCCCAATACTACACCCAGTGAGTCCCTTCCCTCAGCTCAGTCATACTTCTAAAGGTACCACAACCTTCCAAAATTACAGCAACAGAGAGCACACACTTTAAACATAATCACATGGGACATAACAGAAGTTACAGTAGATGTGTACTCTGAGCTACAGGAAGACTGAGATAGAAGGATCAAAAGTTGAAGACCAACCTAGTCTGTGCTCAACATTTGTATTTAAGAGACAAAGCAATATGTGCAAAATTGAGTATAATTATCATGTTAGATAATTTCTATTCATTGAGTGTGCAGAATGCAATCTGGGTGCCTAGTCTCCACCCGTCCCTTCCTCTCATTTTATTTGGTAAATGAAAACTAATTAAATAATTTGGAGCTAAAGGAAATTCAAACCTCAAAATAATGATTATGATTGGAGTTATCCCAAAGAGAATTTGAAATGTGCATCAGTACTCTGAGAAAAATATAATTAAATCACAAGTTGAACTATTTTGAATAAATCCAACATGTACATTTTGAATAATGTATTATTAACACTGACATCAGACATGCAGATGAAATCTTTAGGACATATTAAAATATTTAACAAAGTTTATGAATATAAACCATAAGCTGAAAAATATGAAATGAGTCATCCCTGTTAATCCTCTGACTACAACAGTATCCTGGCAGATAATTTCTTTGGAAAAATTACAGTTATTGTTTGGCCATCATGTACATCTTCTGTGTAAGGTAAACTATGCAAATAACTTGATTTCATACATATAAGTTTTCTTTCTTCATCTCAGGAACAAATTTTGCCCATTTGTATGCTACGAATGACCAAAGGCTTTGCAATTAACATGTAGAAACTGTTCACACTTAACTGTATTTTATTTACATTATAATCATGATTGTGTTTCTTGTTTAACAAACCTGACCTCTTTCAGTTTTTTAAACTTTACCTAACTACTCCTTGAAAAGTTTAAAACAAACTAAAGCAGTGTATTTTAAATGTCAGTGTGAACTGTTTGTGTGTGTGTGTGTGTGTGTGTGTGTGTGTGTCTGTGTGTGTGTGTGCTTGTGTGTGTGAACTTGGAATGTTATCCCCAATAAAGACATGAAAGAACATTATAAAAAGATGTTCTCATACAGATTCCTTATCTTACAGATGAGCACTGTAAAAATGTTACGGCCTCGTCTCACGAGCATCCTTTTCAAACTCACCTTTGAAGAACATGTCAACAACATCAAACCAAGCATCATAGCAGTAACTCTTGCATGTGAAGAACTGAAGAAAAGTGAAAGCTTTAACAGACTTTTAGAGTTGATTCTTCTGGTTGGAAACTACATGAACTCAGGCTCAAGGAATGCCCAGTCTCTGGGTTTTAAGATCAACTTTCTATGTAAGGTAAGATAGCATTTTATAGTAATAATTTATAACAGTACCTTTTTGGTATGTGAGCTGAAATTACCTAAAGGGGAATAATTACCAATTCTTGATCACATATAGTAACAGTGATGTTGATGGCATATAACCTATGTATTGCATAAAGTATTTTTAAATATTTTTACAACAAAATTCAAAACACTACGTCTTATTACTCATGTCTTTCTGATTGAATCTTACTAGGGATTAGATACCATACAATACAAAATTTGTCTGTATAAAATAGATTTTTCCTAATATTCCACTCTCTTTGGGGTTTTCAAGACCTAAATATATTTTGAGGACCTAAATTTTATTATAAAATTAACGAGGAAAGTTTTCCAGATATGCTTTCATTATTCCCCTCTATGAAAATAATTTTTGAGTAATGTTGAACTACTAAGTACGTACTAATTATCATGATAATAACCTAAACATTTTAAAATGAAGTAGTAATATTACTGCTTTGACTGGAAAAATCTTATTAATTTTGAGACTTTTGAAAAGGAGACAAAGTAACAGAGAATGCCCAAAGTGATCATACATGTCCAAGCAGGGAAATCCAACTTATTTAAGAAAAAGATCTGTCTGTTATACACAGACAACCAAAAAGATTCCGAGGTGAAGCCCTTTGAGGAAGCTTGAGATGAAAATGTGTCTGAAGACAAGTAATTTTTCTTTGACAACTCCCCAAGCTATTTATTGTTTATTTCACTTTCATGTCTGAAAACACTGCAGAGGTTTGGCTACTTCTACACATATATTTTAACAAAAATTCTAAATGATTATAAACTTCCTTATTTTTTTATAAATTGAACAATTTTATTTTAAAAAACAAAGATAAATGTACAGTTTTTAATTTAAAATGTACAGATTTTAATTTAAAATGTATACTTTTGCATAAAAGTATATGAATACGTTTTTGTCAGTAGTTGATTTTTTTAAATGTTTGATAGTATGCATTAAAATCTTACTAGTTACAATGAGCATAAAGTACATGTAAAACAAGATGTAACCTGGAAATAGTCAAAGTTTTCTTGGTGTGTAAAGATTAAGCATAATGGTTTTTCATTTTCTTTCTCTTTTTTTTTTTTTTTTGGCCTTTGTTTTTTCTTGACCTTCACACAGCCTGTGAGTTGTTTCTGGGGTGTTCAGAGATTTCTGGGGTTAGTATTCAATTATCAGTGACTGCATATTATGTCTGTTCTTTTGTGACTGGGTTATCTCACTCAGGATGATATCCTCTAGATGCATCCATTTTCTTAAGAATTTCATAAAGTCATTGTTTCTGATAGCTGAGTAGTATTCCATTGTGACCACAATTTTTGTATCCATTCATCTACTTAAGGACATCTGCGTTCTTTCCAGCTTCTGGCTATTAATTTATACAAGCTGCAAATCCACAAACTATCATTTTGATGTGTATGAAAAACGATTTGACTGTGATAATTATAACATGTATATGTGTGTATATATATATATATATATATATATATATATATATATATATATATATATATATATATATATACATATATATATAATGGGATAGATGGGGTAGCATGTATGAATTATAATGATAATATATAATTGTATATATAATGAAATTTTGACTATCTCTTTACTCCTGATATTTCTTACATATGAAAAAGGAAATAAGAACAAAATAGACTAGATAATTTGGGAATGACAGATGTTATCAGTAATTGTTTTTATTCCCACTTCTTGTGATAGTATGGAACACATCATTTCATCTGATAACTCCTTGTAGAATAAGGCAATATTTGCAATAAATAAGAATAATTATATATGTATTTATAAGGTAAAGATATTACCAGCTTGTTCATCCAATTATAGGCCAAGTACCCCATCCTACTATAATGATGCCATACAAAGATGCTACTTGGTTTGAGTATATTCTCTCTGTTTAGCTTGTGAATCTATCAATTTAATTTCCTATTATGCAAATACTGAATATTAAATAAAATGTCAGAAACTTAAATATTACATTTAAGTTATGTATACAATCTTAAGCAAACTATTCTAATTAGAACAAATATGCCACTTCTCAAACTGCCTTAGTTTTACCTTATTCAAATTTTTATGTAAAATGATTATCTTGAAAAAAATGAACAACTAATCTCACAGAAAGATTTTGTAGTTATTTCTTGTATTTTGGAGAGATTTCTTCCTGTCATCTACCTGTCAAATAAAAGTTTTTCCATATAGCACTGATCTGACATCTATCACTAGAGGTATGCTCAAAGGATTTAGTACAAAGATTTTTGCCAACTTCAAATAAAATAAAAAATCGTCTTGGGGGAAATACTATCATGTAGTAATAGGTGTTCTAAAGGAAAAAAGAAGTAAAGGATTTACAATATTCTCCTACATTTTCAGTTGGATTTTTATCTTCAGGGAAATACTTTGGGGGAAATATATGTCATTAATAAAGAGAAATATCATATACATGCATGATATTTCCACAATGTTTAGGAATAAAAAAAGTTGATTGTAGAATACAAAGGATTCTGAGTAGATGTAACTGCCTAAAGTGACAAAAATTTACTGAAGTGCAGAGAAATAGTTAGCTCAGATGTGTAATCTTTTAAAGATGGAATTAACTTACCACTGATACAAGATTAGCTAGAATTGCTGTTAAACATGATTTATAAAAGACCACTTGGAAGATCATTTTTCTTTAACAAATTGCAGAGGGTATTCCTTCTGAAAAATACTGATTATGCTTCAAATGTGATACCATTTCTCACCTAAATTTTTCTAATGACAAATCTTTTTCTTTGATTTAAAATTACCATCTACTGCTTTTTACAATAACCTCTATAACACATTAAAATATTCATCTTCTGAAAAAGGAGGCATGATGTAAGTAATTAAATGTTATAAGATGTGATTCTATGCATAATATAAAATATTTGGATGCTCAAAATATGCTGCTATGATATTTAGGAATAAGAGGAACAAATGAGTTAACCAAAATCCCAAGTAATGTGAACAGATATAGTTACTATAAAATGCTTTTTAATTTCAATATTGAATTATCTCCTGTGAAGCACCAAAGTTGTGTGCCCTACTACAACAAAAAAACATTTAAATCAGTGGTTTTCTACCTATGGGTCATGACGCCTTGGGGGGGGGGGTGTAATGACTCTTTCACAGGGGTTGTTCAAGCCAGTCAGAAGTCATAGACATTTATATTTTGATTCATAACAGTACCTGTATTACAGTTAGGAAGCAGCAATGGAAATAATGTATTAAACTGTCACAGCATTCCAAAGTTTGAGAACCACTGATTTAAATGAAACTGGACTTACAATGCAAGATTGGACTATGCTTAGCCTTTGAAGTTCTAAGCAATTCCAGTGATGCAATTCAGGCATGTTTTTTTTTTCAGTGTGCAATAGCACATATAATATGTGTATTCGAAATATTAAAAAGTATCGAGCATTCTCTATGCATTTCTTTGTAAGCATATAAATATGGATCTTTAGAAGCTGAGAACCAAAAGTGATTATGGAAGTTTGAAAATGATTGGCCCAGGTAGTGGCACTATTAGATATGGCCTTATTACAGTAGGCATGGCCTTGTTGGATGAAGTGTGTCACTGTGGAGGTAGGTTTTGAGTTCCTTCTAGCTGCCTGGGAGACAGTGATTACTGTCCTGGATGCAGTTGGATCAAAATGTAGAACTGTCAACTCCTTAGCCAGCACCTTATCTACCTCCACACTACCATGATCCCCCACTTGTATATAATAGACTAAATCTCTGACTCTGTAACCAACTGGTAATTAAATGTTGCCCTTTATAATATTTGCCTTGGTCATGGTGTCTCTTCTCAGCAATAGAAACCCTAGGACAGTGGCTATCTGATTCAAGGAAAAATTTGACATTATTTGTAAGATCTGAGATAACTCAACCATAAAATGGCAAAAAGGTAATGAAATTGACCTTTAAAGGACCAACCTGGCTTTAAAGATAGTTCAAATGTTAGGGAACACTGGGTGTTCTTCTGGAGGACCCTGGTGTGATTCCCCTCATCTAAATAGTAGCTCATAACCCATTAGTTACCATTAAATATATCCTTAAAGAAAATACCCACTGTATGTGGCAGATGATTTGTAAATAATTCAAGAAAAATACTGAGGGAACACATAGTCTACTTAAGTGACATATAAATTCTTATAAATATTCACAGTCTCTAATAATTTTTCTTCAAAACACTGTAAATTGTATCGTACTTGTTAGGATTTTAGCTTAAATGATACTAAAACACGAAAACTAAAAAAGTAAAAACCTAATGCTCAAAAACATCAATATTTAAACAAGAATATTAGACAATTCAGGTATCATAAGAAAATACCTCCAGCTAAGTTTAAATAAAAAAAAATATTTTGTCATGTATTACAAAACCATATTTCAAAGACCAAGATACTGGTGGTTTCTTTGGAGGTCTCCTTC
Source organism: Micromys minutus (assembly GCF_963924665.1). Lineage (NCBI taxonomy): Eukaryota > Metazoa > Chordata > Mammalia > Rodentia > Muridae > Micromys > Micromys minutus. The sequence continues at coordinate 69,295,014 of NC_137970.1, forward strand.
ATTTGGCTAGAGATAATGACTTTCTCCTGATATCCTAAGATTTCTTCATATAGGGACTTTATCTTTGATATTCTGTCTCAACTCTGAACTCTTTTAATTCATGCCGGTTTTTTATTTTACAATATTTGCTCAATGTCTCCTGCATATACAACTCTCAATCAATTAGGCTTGTATGAATACCAAGCAGTTGGGTTAGATACAGGTTCATTGATAATTTGTAATATAAATCTGTAACATTCTTTTTACTGAAGTTCATTTATCATAATAATGAGCCTACTCTTATGGCAAAAATTATTCTCAGTAGTTTAAAAATGAGAGTCTTCTCTGCAGAGTAATGGCTTATAAGTGATCATTCAATGACAGCAGACTCAAACAAATATTTCAGCCCAGTGCTGTACTTCCAGGATTATCTTTGACTCTTTTGCCCAACTGAAATGCATTTTTTCTTATCAATGTTTATCATTACTTGAGTTCAAGGAAGTTTGTTTGACAGCTTACTGAGAAATAAATGATACAGGCTTATAATTGGCTGTGTAAAATAAATCCTATGAAAAGAAAGATTATACTCTTGACCGGGTATAAAACAGGATGAAATGTTAGATTGTCCTTCCAGATTCTGTCTCTTCATGAGTCCTTTAAACTTTCCTTCCTTTGGAATTCTTTTCAGCCATGTGTTTTCACATCTTTTGGTGATAATCAGTGATAGAAGATTCAGAGCTACAGAAATGCAAGGGAATTCATTCATGGCACTTCGTGTTTAAAATGTCAGCATATAATGACACACCAGACAATTTATTCATAATTCATGACCACCGGACATAAACAATTCAGTTTAAGGGTTTGTCTGCATTTATTATTCTACACTAAAGCAACAACATTCACCAAATTAGAAATTTGAAATGAGTAATTACCAGAGAACATGGGACCAAATATCAGTGATAGTTTTAAACAGTTGCCATTGTTCAACTTATGGAATACTTGACTTTTAATTATACCCATTGTGCTTTATTGCTTTTCTGAATTGGACTCTCATCTTTGAAAACAAGTAAATATTCTTGAGCACAAGAAGTATATTGTATTACTGCTGACTTACTATGCTAGTGGTGATATTCCAGACTTAGTTATTAAAACTGTCATGAGTTTTGATTCCTACAAATTTTCACATATAAATCAACATACCAAAATTTGAAGTTATAAAGCAGGAAACACTTAAGTCAATATCACTTATGTCAATAGAACTATAAACTTTGAAGTTAATAGTAAGTTCATATAAAGTTAAATTTTATTTTTTTAATGAATACACTCTTACTAAAGTTGATTGATTCCTGTTAAGTAACTACATATGGACTTATGCACATTAGCCAGTGATACTGAAAAAAATATTGTTTTAGGCTTATCATTTCTTCGTTGATCAAGATACTTAGTTATCTGCTCATTAACAATCTCTTATTTCTGCTGCTGTTCATACTATTTAAGACCAAAATGAAAATAAACCCCACTTTTGAGTTTATGTCTCACAGTTGTACTATAAATGTTGAATATAAATGATTATGTCACCATGACATTTTTCACCTATGAATATGGTATAATGTGCTTTGAAAGCAATGCCCATTTGTGAAAGTAAGCACTTCTTTCCCATATCTGAGACATAAAGTACTTGCTTTCTGTTCCAAATATAGTGTTGCCATACAAATTGTTTCCTGAAGTAGAAAGAAACTTGATAAAGAGTTTTCAATCTCTGGCTTTATGAATTATTTCTAAAGTGATAACCACAGCTGTTTCTCAATGGTTACACATTTTGTACATTTAGAGTAACCTATTGATGTTTCATATTCTTGATATCCCAGTAACTGAAATGAGGAACACCTGGCAGTGGAGTTTGGGCAATTTATGGAGACCTAGGCAGAAAACCAAAAGTGAAAAAAAGGTGTTTATTACCTTATGAGAGGCTGAGACAATAGGATTGCCCAGGAGTTTTATACTATCCTGGGCTAAATAGTGAGGTAAAGCCTGGCCTATGGAGTGAGGCCTTGTTTCACATAACAAAGATCGCTGGTGTAGGATGACAAGAAGAAAAGGAAAGGGATAGGAATGATAGTAAAAAGATGGAATGCGGAGGGAAGGAAGGGGCGAGAAAGAGAGAGAGAGAGAGAGAGAGAGAGAGAGAGAGAGAGAGAGAGAGAGAGAACAAAAGAAACTAATTGGTATTAAGCTTGCTTGAAGGTGTTTACCTAACAGTTGTTTGGTTATGAATTTAATCTAGTATACCAAAAATACTGACTAAAAAAATCATAGAGGAGTACAGTTTGTATATTAAATAACATTGCAAAAAGTCATTTTGGTGTTTTAAACAAAAGAAAAAGATGAACATTTTTTTCTCGCAAAATTCTTCTTCACAGAACAAGTTTTAAAATCAGTTTTTTCTAAATCGGTCACTGTGAGAGATATATTCATGACTAGTTGTGAGATTAATCTTCAGAGAGGCCAAATATAGCAAGTATTAAGTGTGTTTATGTATGTCTTCAAACTGTTGTAGGGATGTGCCTCTTAGAATATTTTGTTGTTAATGTTGTAGACTTGAACTTTGAGAAAGAAAAAAAAGCACCTCTTAGCTTAGTTCTTTCTCCTTTTCTCTAAGCTTTAAGTTCTAAAGCATGTCCTTGTGAGCTTATTTAAAGACGATTTTCAAAATTGAAATATTCATTTATATTTATTGGTGTAATTTAATCTCCTAATACTTTAAATGTAATATTTGCTTGTTTTTTCTGAATTTTATTACATATTTTTAAATTAGCACATTTACAACACTATAGTTTAAGTTGTGTAAATATCATTAAATCCTAAAGTCTTCAGTTTATTAAATTCTTTAGAGAAGAGTGTTTTGTGAGTTCAGACTTGATAGGTATTCCTTGTCCATTTTGACTGTTTAAAAGTCATCTTTTTATCTTGACATGTTGTCTTCATTAAAATATTTCTACCCCCTGCCTACATATACACTCCAAGTTTTTTTCTTCCATTAAACAAGTATTTAATTTAAAAAACTTTAGTTCATATTGTTTCATAACTATATATGTGAAACAACTGTGCCTACATACTAATACTGACAATTGTTGTTCTGAAAAATAGAGCTAAATGAAATTTAAAAATTATCTACTTTTGAAAATTTCAAGGATATTTCATGATGAATCTCCCATTGATTCAAAGTGATTACAAACATTTTCAGCACCAGAATAGACAAGAAGTGATGATTTATGGGACTAGCTGTAGGTCTTACTTAGTTCACCATGAAAACTGTTTTCATAGAGGATTTAAATGAACCCAGCTGGCTTACTATTCTGTGAATTGCTGTAGTCATTTTCTGAGTTTAATCTTATGACTGATTTTGTAATTCTCACAGTGGGGGAAATTCGACAACATGAGCAGCATTTAGTGAATATAATTAGTAAGTTTGAAAACAAATGCCTTTTTATTCTATAAAAGCTCTGTTCAAAGGGGAGTTAAACCCTGTTTGAAACTGTTGTTCAAAATAAAACATGGCTACTGTGACTGAATGTGAGCAGTCCTGTTACAAGCTGGTTTTGTGGCCAAATGAAGCCTTCCTAATGAATGCACTGCATAGTGTTAGTAAGGAGAGCCAATGGCTCGGGAAGAAGTTTATAAAGTCAGAGTTCATGACAACATAAAGGTCTGTGATTATTTTTGACACTTTAGGGATTATTTATATCCATTTAAGTACACTTTCCATGCTGTTAATTATAACTGTATTTATTAAACCTTTACTCTCTGTGGGACCCATTGATAGGATTTTTGCAGAGAAAAAGAAAGATCAAACATATTTCCAATATTTTTGTTTGTTTTTTATGAGCAAGCTGGTACATATAGAATATTGTATTGTTAAAGCCAGACAGGACAATGTTTGTGGGGAGGCCTGTCTGGGTAAGACTTGATACAGCAGCACACATGAAAAAACAAATTACGTTAAAACATAATAAATAAATAAGTTATATTTTTCATAAATGCTAGGTAACTAACTACCAGGAAATAATCTGTTCTGTAACATGACATCCCACACTGTAAAAAATTGTATTACTGTACAAAGAAAAGGGATAATACCACTCCCTTTTACAACATGAGTTTTGTACCTTTCTTTTCAATTTGATTTTTCCTTTTTTATTGGATAATCTTTATATTTACATTTCAAATGTTATCCCCATTTCCCCCACTCCAATCCCCTCTCCCCTTCCCCTTGCCTCCATAAAAATGCCTCCTCTCCCAACTACCCTCTTCCACATAAGTGTCTTAGCAGTCCCCTATACTGGAAAAATGCACCTTCACTGGGGACCAAAGCCCTCTCCGCCCAGTGATGTCAGAAAATGCTATCCTCTGCTGCATATGCAACTGGGGCCATGGGTTCCTCCTTGTGTGCTCATTGGTTTGGGTTTTAGTCCCTGGAAGCTGTGGATGATTTGATTCTTTGCTAATCTTAATTTTTTTTCTGAAATCTGTCATGAGGGCAAGCACGAAATTTATATTGCAGTATCTCAGAATACACATTTCTTTTGAATTATTTTTTTTTATTTTCATGATTATGAATAGATTGCTGCCTCAGGACTGTTGAATAGATGGCAGTTCAACAGGTCCCTGAAGAACCTCTCTTACCTTAGCCAAATTAGTGGGGCGCCTAGTGGCCCTTCTGAGACCTGCCATGAGAGCCCAGTGATAGACTCTCAGCTGCTCCTTACCTGCTGCCATATTGAAGTCCCAATCAGTTCAGTTAAAGGGGAACCGGGCATCTATTTCATTCGGAAGGTTGATTGGTGTCCCATTAGCTCCGGAGACAGTTTTGATCGGAGTTTCTACAGGATCCTCTTTTTTCTTTCGGTAGTGAAGAGGACCTGCAGAGGCTACTGACAATCATTCCAGGTGGGTTGGTGGGAAAACATCAAAGACTCCACTGTCAGGCTGGCGGGGTTTTCTGAAAAGGAAGGGTGATTGGTTTTCCAATTATAAAGGTCTGCAGAGAAAAATGGCCAATACTGAAGGGGCTGAAGAGGCTGAAGGTGGGGTGGGTCTACTGGCGCGGGGGGGGGGGGGGAGGGGGAATGGCATATAGTGGCAGTGCCACAGTCGAGTCAGGTCCACCTGGACACTGCGCTCTTTGTCTTCTGGTCCCAGTGGCTGGTCCACCCCCGGCATGGTGGAGGGCTTGGACATTCTGGAGGCTCCTCAATTTTGGAATAAATTTTAGGAGGAGCCAAAGGCTGGTTCTCAGGCAAACTCTTAGGCTTTGGAGCTTCAGGTTTCGGTTTATGCTCCAACTCAAAGAGCCAGGGCTCTGGGGCCTGGCTTCCATCTGCGTACCCAGGGCTGGACCCAAGGTGGAGATTCTGAACTAAATCTTTCCAGATAGTAATGTAAGTCAAAGGTGTTCTCTGGAAGCCAAATGTCACCCACTCTGAGGAGCAAAAAGTCTGCCATAATCCTTTTTAAATCTTAACTGACAAATTGTGTGCTCTATCGTTAACTTCAGTCAAACTCAGAGGAGTCGTCACAGTCATAGTCTGCCTCACCGTCAGTCACAAGTAACACAAAACAGAAACCTAAGACACACAGACAAAGACTAACAGATGCCTGTCTCCACCTAGACAGACAAAACCACTCCAGAAACACAGATGGCCAGGAGGGCGTAAAACTTCTCCAAACCAGGAGAACTACAGTACCCTCACCAGCACCCAGATAGAAATCATCCAGGTGTCCCTGGGGTTCCTTAAGACCTCTTGGGATGTCTCCCAAGGCAACACAGTCGGTGAGCCTCTGGCACATCTACCAATACTCACACTCCCTGCCTCTACCCGAGACGCAAGCGCTTGCAAAACCAGAACAAGAACTTGTAAGCAACTGTAGAACCAAACATACAGAACCAGAATTTATCCAGCACAGAATTACAAAGACACATACAATATCTCACCTCCAAGTGGGTCTTTGGAGATGAGGGTGGTTGTAAATCCCAGACAATCCCCCAAATGAAGGACCCTTGCAGAAGGGAGACCCTCATTCAAGTCTAGGGATAACAAGACCCCCAAGAACTCAGGAGAGACCATCCTTGCTGCAATTACATGAGTTGTTTTTTTTTTTAATGGACCAGTGTACTGGGGTCGAGACTCATATCCCATGCAGGAGTAGAGGAGTTTGACCCCAAGTGGCTGGGAGATGGGGATTTTAAAGGAAACAAACCACAACGAGGGGGGGGTACGTTATTGAAGAATACCAAAAATACCAGTGGAGAATCGTAAGGGAAATACCTGGTTTCTCAAGATTGCCTATAATGTGTAAATTACCAGTGAAGAATCGCGAGGGGAACATCCGGTTTCTCAAGATTGTTTATGATGTTTTATTTAACTTTTATGTTTTTATGGTCAGCCAGTTCCTGAAACAGAGTCACTGAACCTGCTATCCTACATTTTTGGCTCTACTCTACCTGCTAAGGGATTTCTACTTTACCTGTTAGGGGGCCAGGATTTATCCTGGTCTTTCAAAATATTTTTTATATTTAATGCTTAGTATTAAGGATGTGTACTTGGTGAAATAAATGTAAACTATTTGGAAGCCAACTGCTTAGAGAAAGAAATTTACTCTTCAGATTCAATGAAGTCTTTATCATGGACACATGTATCTTATCCAGATTGTTATTACAGTGACAAAGTACTCAGTCAAAACAAAGTACTAGAGGAAAAGATAGACTGAACCCACACCTTCATGATTTTTGATGAGAGAGTATTGCTTTTGTTGTTTTTAGCTAGAACCAAGATAAAATATTACTGCTGGAGTATGTGGTGGGACAAACAGCTCATTTCATAGCAGAAAGGAAGAAGAGAGAACTTAGATGGGGACATATATAACATATACCCTTTCATGCCATGTCCATGTCCTAATAACTCACTATGAGGTTAATAGTCTCAATTTCTAATCACCTGCCACACTGCTTCCATCTGTGGATCATTTCTACGTCATTTGAGAATTTTAGGAGAGCACATCACATCCAAAACATAAGAAGACTTTAAAATATAATATTTGTAAATCTATACAAAGGAACATGAAAATATATTATAAATCATGTAGAAAGAAGATATGTGAAAGTTACAAGAAGGGTAGAATGTGCATGGTTGAAATTTTGGTTAGGATGACTAGACGTTCTCATTACCTATATGGGGATAGGTTGCACATACATGTGTCACTAAACTAAAATGTTTAAAGTGCTAAATTTTATGGTCCTTTCTTACAAAGAAGAAGATAATTCACAGCGTTGTTGTCTGTAATAGGACATCACTGATATCAGTGATATCATTTCCAGAGATGCAAAAAGAGAAAGTGATAAGAAAAATATCAAAAAGTGGAATATACTCAATATTATCTAAATGTATATTGTAAAATTATGTAGAAATTTGATGAGTGAATGATTAATTGAAGGAAGCTACTGACATCAACATATACCAGCAATTCGTAAACAGGTGTTTATTTCTCAGTTCTACTGATTTTGCTTTTCAAATGTATATTGTTTTTTTAACAACTTTATTTTACAAAACAAAGATAAATGTACAGATTTTAAGCATTTTTGCATAAAATTATACAATACATTTTTGTCAGTACTTTTTTCAGATTTGAAAATAATTTTTACATAAAACTGTATGAATATATTTTTTAGTCAGTACTTGATATTTTTAAAGGTTTGATAGCATGCATTGAAAACTTAATAGTTACAATGAGCATAAAGTACATGTAAAACAAAATGTAACATGGAAATAGTCAAAGTTTTCTTGTTGTATAAAGATTTTTTTGTTTTGTTTTATTTTGTTTTCTTTATTTCTTGGACTTCATACAGTCTGTGAGTTGTTTCTGGGGCAGTGCGAGCCTCTGGGGTTAGCATCCCAATAACAGTGACTGCATATTATGTCTGCTCTTTTGTGACTAGGTTATCTCACTCAGAATGATATTCTCTAGATGCAGCCATTTTCTTAAGAATTTGGTCAAGTCATTGTTTCTGGTGGCTGAGTAGTATTCCATTGTGTAAATGTACCACAATTTTTGTATCCATTCATCTTCTGAAGGACATCTGGGTTCTTTCCAGCTTCTGGCTATTATAAATAGAGCTGCTATGAACATTGTGTTGCATATATCTTTGTTGTGTACTAAGATGTCTCTGGGGTATATGCCCAGAAGTGGAATAGCTGGGTCTGCAGGTAGTATTATGTCCAATTTTCTGAGGTATCGCCAGACTGATTTCCAGAGTGGTTGTATTAGTTTGCAACCCCACCAACAGTGGAGAAGTGTTCCTCTTTCTCAGCAGCCTCGCCAGCATCTGTTGTCATCTGAGTTTTGGATCGTGGCCAATCTGACTGGTGTGAGGTGGAATCTCAGGGTTGTTTTGATTTGCATTTCCCTGATAGCTAAGGATGTCGAGCACTTCCTCAGATATTTCTCAGCCATTCGATATTCCTCAACTGAGAACGTTTTGTTTAGCTCTATACCCCATTTTTAATAGGGTTATTTGATTCTCTGGTGTCTAGCTTTTTGAGTTCTTTGTATACCTTAGATATTAGGCCTCTATCTGATGTGGAGTTGGTAAAAATCTTTTCCCATTCTGTTGGCTGCCGTTTTGTTTTCTTGACAATGTCCTTAGCCTTACAGAAACTTTGCAATCTCATTAAGTCCCATTTGTTAATATTTGACCTTAGAGCTTGAGCCATTGGTGTTTTGTTCAGAAAATTTTCTCCTGTGCCTATATGTTCTAATGTTTTCCCTACTTTCTCATCTAATAGTTTCAGTGTATCTGGTTTAATGTGGAGATCTTTGATCCACTTACACTTGAGCTTTGTACAAGGAGATAAGACAGGGTCTATTTTCATTCTTCTGCAGGCTGAGTGCCAGTTGGACCAGCACCATTTGTTGAATAGGCTGTCCTTTTTCCATTGAATGTTTACTGCTCCTTTGTCAAAAATCAGGTGACCATATACATGAGGGCTCATTTCTGGATCTTCTATTCTATTCCATTGATCCACATGCCTATTTATGTACCAGTACCATGCAGTTTTCAGCACAATTGCCTTGTAATTTAGCTTGAGGTCAGGGATAGTGATTCCCACAGATGTTTTCTTGTTGTTGAGGATGGATTTAGCTATTCTAGGTCTTTTGTTGTTCCATATGAAATTGCACATTGATCTTTCCAATTCCATGAAGAACTGTGTTGGAATTTTGATGGGGATTGTGTTGAATCTGTAGATTGCTTTTGATAGGATTGCCATCAAATGTATATTCTTGACTACTAGATTTACATAAACACTAATGGAAAGTCTCTGAGTTTCATTTACCTGTAGTATTGCCTATTTTTTAATGATGTTAATAATCTTTTAGGCTATGTCAGTGGAAAAAAACACTGAAGAACTGATTTCACTTACTCTCAAACTTCATGTAGACATGCTTAAGTAAAAATGCTCATTACAATAAAAGTTGAGTGATTTTATTATTCGTATAAACCTAGCCTTATTGAGGAAGCTGCTTAACACCCAAGAAATGCTTATGCTTATAGACTATTTTTGTACCAATTTAAAAATAATTTGATTTTCTTAACACTATTCTCAGGAGAGATTAACTGAAAGCACTTCCAAGCAGCAGACCTGCTTTTGTTTGTAAAGTAAGCCATGTTTCATTAATTCATTGTGGTCTTTCTGAAATGAGTATAAATGGCTGTTGATTTGTCACCGATCCTGGATACTTCAGACTAATGCATCTTGAGTCCATTCTCCCTGAATAAGTGGAACTACAGGAAAAATCCTGAGCTGTAGAGTATGAGGGAAGGAGCAGAATTTCCCTTCTCTGAGAAAGCAACTGCACAAATGGCCTGCTGGGTATGAAGGTGGCAATTGAGATGAATCCTTATTACATTTAATGTTGTCATGGTTTCAAGTTTAAGCTCTACTTTCACAGATTGCTACCATAAATTAGCAAGTGGAAAGCTCTTAAATTGCATGACTTTTTATACAATTGATATCATCTGTTCCCTTTTTTGTTGAATGTGCCATTATAATACAGAAATCAAGAGTGTAAAAAAGGGACAATCAAGCCTACATAACACATTAGGACATCTTTTCTAGTATAAATTACATTTGGCTGAATTAGTGTCAACCGTGGTCATGTATAACCTTTTAAAAAACAAGTTTTGGTGACAGATTCGGAAATAAAGCCAGGAAAGAATGTGTTAGACCTGTCTGGTTGTAGCTGCAGAGCTAATGTCTTTATGGTAATTGCAATCCTTAAAAGTGCATTATCTTTCTCAATGTTATTGCTGTGTGTGGTGGTGGTGAAGAAAGCAATAATTTGTAAACAACCATGGCAGAGAGCACAGAACTTAATTTTTTAAAAAGTAAAAGAAACAAATATTTGAATTCATGTGCTGTATCAAGACTGGCAAGCAGTAGTTGTTGTTTTGATATATGCACTGGAGCGTTCATGATTGCTTAAATATTAACTGTTCCCTGAATATATAAATGTAATAGGGAGAAAGAAGCCATAATTAGGGATTATTTTCCTAAGAGAAAGAAAGTTGAATTATCTGATCACAGTGATAGATTAAATGGTTTCATTTCAATGACTAAACCAGACTCAGTCTCTGCAAAGAAGTATCATTTGTCTTAAGGTTAATCCACCCACTATAGGTGTGTATTGATTGGGTCCTCTTGGTATGTGAAGGCTAGTCCCCTCACATAGAAAGAATGGGTATCTATTTATTAATACAGGGCTTAAGTTCAATGAGTTCCTTGTTGCCATTTGTATAAAGGGTGCCCTTCTAATGTAGTTTATTATCATGGACCTTTGTCTCACATTTAAGTTTTAGCACTGCTTCAGTGTTAGACTTCCTTAAATACATCTAGAAATGTTTCACTAGGGAGTTATGTCTATGGCTTTACCATTGCATTTCTTTTATTCCTTATGTGCAGTTCAATTGTTTTCTATGATCACTATACCTTTTATAGCCATTTGTGCAAGACAAATCTCATGAAGCTAGCTAAGTAGATTCTCTGTAACACTCTATAGTTACAGTGTAAGATTGCTTTGGGGCAGATGTTTAAAACCCACTGTTTTGTTCCTATATAACAACACATTCTCTCAATTTACTTTCCACCTGAAATTGGAATGCTGACTCTGGTAACACAGTATCAGGATATGCCTGCATCATGGATGGTACTTTATCATTTTATTCTCATTTGTTTTACAGAGAAACAGGGTAGTTGCATTTTCTTGAAATATAGTCTATTGTGTATGGGCTAAGAGTTAAGGCATTGGGCTCCTTTGAGCAAGTCTAATAGCCCTAAAATGTAAACCTAAAGAACAGTAATCTTTGAGGACAACTTTGAAGACCAATTGTCCACAACTTAAAATATGATTTTCTGATTTAAGCTTTTACTTAAATACAGTACACTAGACTCAATATGATGTGGGAGTATAATTTTAGTATAAGGAAAATGGGAGATGGTTTAAAGACTTAAGAGCAATATATCTGCAGCTTTCATAGCATGGCACACACTGTTATACTGTTGTGCTCTTGTATCAGTAAGTGGTAAATTATGATACAGATCAGTGTCATTTTATGTGAAATAATCAAGAACAGTCACATCTAAACTTTAGGAGTCACACATTACTAGATATTTCTCTAGTTTTAAATTGACACCAAGCTTTGGAAACACATCAAACACAATACTCATTATTTTTAAAATTTGTAGGTAAACTGTAAATAAGTGCTTGAGTATCTCTTGACCTGGAAATTTTATTTATCATTGTGGCTCTCAAACTTTTGAAAACATCATAATTGCCAGGAGGTTTTCTCACACATATAGCTTTTTTCTGATATAGCAGACACAGCCTTGAATTTCTAATTTGTTTGATGTTAATTTCTAACTACTACTCAGATGAGGCCATTGCTCTTGATCAAGGGGTCTCTATTTTATAATGTAGTCAATACCCATGAATTATTTTCCTGCTTTATTCTAAAAGTACTGAGAATTGAACCCAGCCCTGTGTAAGCCTCCTGATAAGCTGTATCCCCAGTATAGGACCCATAGATTCTTGATTGTCTA